>NW_005187469.1:2564795-2576857 GCF_000239375.1 Pundamilia nyererei | reverse complement strand
GAATGTGTGCGTGAATGGGTGGATGACTGGATATGTAAAGCGCTTTGGGGTCCTTAGGGACTAGTAAAGCGCTATATAAATACAGGCCATTTACCATTTACCATAAGCGGGTAAGTACAGATGTGTTAGGGCAGATAGTAGCTAGGAGAGACAGATTTTTTGTTTTGTTTTTTGACCTGGGCACAATATTTAGTGTTAGTCCATGTTAGGGAAGGCTATACCAAGAAATTGAACAGGTAATGCGTTATTAAATTATGTTAACATTGCTTTTTGAAAGAATGTATTTGTCCAGAGGATGTCAGTAATTGCTGTCGTGTTTCTGGCTACTTCTCATTTGCTCAGTCAAATAGTCTTGGAGGCCTGTCATGCAGCTGGAAGAAGCTGTGTTGATGATTATGTTTGGGGTTTGATTTTCGTGATTATAATAGCAGAAAAAAACACCTAAAAGTACTGTGAGACTAATGTTAGAATTTGCTCATCTTTCTCCAGCTAAATATATTTACTAAAAATTTCAACTCTAAGACTCCGCAGTCCTAGAGATCAATTGGCGACTCCCTTCAACCACTGCTTTCTAAAAAAATTGGTAAATGCACTATTTTTTTTTTCCTAGTACTTCACGAGTGCTTTCTGTCTAACAGGCACACACTTTCATACTTCAATGCACGCATCAGAGAGCAGCTTGGGATTCAGTACCTTGCCCAAGGATACTTCATGAGTATTCCCCAACCAGTTGTGACTGGTTATTGGCAGTTGCTGTAAAATTGACTTTTTTACAAAAGGTATCCATTGATGCGCTGAAAGCATCACCGTCCTTGCAATCACTTTGGTCACCAGCAAACTGCTGCAGTGGTCCATAGTTTGACCATAGTTTGACTCAAAGATGTTAATGTTAAGTAGCAATGGTAGTGACATTCAAATTAATTGCATGCTGTGTGGTCAGGTGTTTGAACATGTTGGAGATATTTCCCCTCTTGTGTTCAGTGATGAGGTTATTACACAAAAAACTAATTATTACACATATTGCAGAGAAGTCTTTTCTTAAAAGTAATGCAGTATCTTACTTAATTACCCCCAGGAGAAAATAATTTGTTAAATAACTTTTCTTTCACGTTTCTGCATAAAATGACCCCAAAAGTATAGTCTAAAGTAATTACCATTTAACAATATAAACCTCGACTAGTCAACGATTAGTTGACTAGTCATGATTAAGTCAACTATCAAAATCGTCGATGACTAATTTAATCATTTGAAGATCCTGAAAGACGCAGGAATAAATAGTAGGATTTAAGAGTGTAATAATGGACTGAAACAGAGGATGGCAGCAATGCATCTACAAGGATGCCAGCTGCCGTTAAATACCAGAAAAGAAGTAGAAGCAGTCTGTGGTGTTGTAGCTATGTCCAAATTCAGGGGCCGCATCCTTCGAGGCCACATTTATAGGCCAATTACATCACAACAACGCAACAAATGTCCAAATTCGAAGACTCCTCCAAATGTGGCCAACAAATACGTACTCCTTTTCCCCAGATTTGAAGGATGGGTCGGGTGTATTTTTCGTGGCCCAACCTATCCCAGAATTCAGAGCACAACCCAGCCAGTTTCCAACAATGGCGGCAGCTGCTTAGTTTTAATATTACTCTTTCTGGGTCACAAAATAAACTTTTAAGATATTTTCAGGTGAGAATGTAGCTGTGTAAACTTCAAATATCTGCTCGATTTATCAAGGCATCACATATTTGCAAAAGTGCTCCGTTTTCGGAGACGTCTGTTACCACCAGCCTGATAGCTGACTGGGAGGTCAAGGCTCACTAGAGCCGGCGAGAACAGCGCACTCCCATCCCACATCGTTTTCATGTGACGTTATTTTTGTGCCACTATTCTGAGCGCATGTAAAAAAAATTTGCAGGTGCAAGTGTCGCATTTTGAGGAAAAATTTATATTGAGCGAAGAAAGCTAAATTTGAGTGAACAGAATTGATTGCTGCGTGCAAAAAATTTATTTTAGTGTTCCAGCTGACCGGGTGGTCACTCGGGTTAAATGTAATATATAAGGCTGAACTGACAAAAAATCGGCCGACTACACCACCAGGTGTTATAGGAAAAACCATAAAGCCTTTGAACTAAAACAAACGCTGTTGTGACAGTGATGTACACTGTCTTGTTGGTATATATGTATGATTTGTATCACCTTCATGTTTCCCTCTCACCACATATCCAAACTGATATCATGACCAGCAGCTTTTACAGCTGTGGCTCCAGCAAACAGCTGATACTAGAAATGAATATTAAATAAATTCTAACAACAGCTGATCAAGCTTAAACGTGCTGCTGTTGGTTACCGCAACATCTGCTGCTTTCCTCTTTCTGGCGCAAAGTGGGCGATAAACAAACAAGAGATGATCAGCTGATCATTGATCAGTTTCATGATTGAAGTAGCAACAGGAGAGGAAGGGGATGAGCATGAGAGAAGAAGAGGCAGCTGACAGCGTAAAGACAGAATAATTCCAGCTCTGTGTCTTTTTCATTCTAGCTGAAGTACAGGACGAATCGCGTTCCTTTTCCCCTCAATATTGTAATTGGTCCAGCCCGGAGTTGATCATGACCAATTGGCTAATCCACCGCCTTTCATTGTTTATACCATTACAAAAACAAACAAACAAACATAAAAATGAAAAATCATTATTGGCTCATCGCGCAAATGCCCGGTATGCCCAATGGCCTGTCCAGCTATGCGGTCAGCTGGTGGGTAACAGGTATCTCCGAAAACGTTAGAGCACTTTTGCAAATATGTGATGTCTTGATAAATCGAGCAGACATTTGAAGTTTACACAGCAACATTCTTGCATGAAATTATCTTAAAAATTTATTTTGTGACCCAGAAAGACTAATATTTCAAACTCCACCACTCTGTGTTCCTTCGCTACTGCCTTGTTTGTTTTGGACGAAATGGATTCTGGGATATTGCAT
Organism: Pundamilia nyererei; assembly: GCF_000239375.1. NCBI lineage: Eukaryota > Metazoa > Chordata > Actinopteri > Cichliformes > Cichlidae > Pundamilia > Pundamilia nyererei. The sequence continues at coordinate 2,573,891 of NW_005187469.1, read as the reverse complement.
TTCATCATTTCGATCTGATTGGAGACCAAAACAGCCAATCAGATTTTTTTGCATCCAAGTCTGTGATTGGCTGGTTTTGTGGCACAAATATAACGGTGTACAGAAAGAGTTGAGTGCGCACGGGCAGAAATGTTGAGAGCGCAAGCAACACATTGCGAGCAAGCGCAAATGCAAAAACTGAGCGAGAGGGGCTGCTATTGTGTGTGTGTGTGTGTGTGTGTGTGTGTGTGTGTATGGATAATAGCAAACACTAAAATACATTTTTTGCACGCAGCAAGTCAGTCAAATTTAGCTTTTCTTCGCTCAAAATAAATTTTTCCTCAAAATTTTTTACATGCGCTCAGAATAGTGGTACAAAAATAACGCCATATTTTCAGACCTCCCGCGGTCTTTTGCTACTCAGGTTAAATATGATATATAAGTCACTTAGATAACTTAAAAATGTTATTGTTTGGTTTTTTTCAGTGTTTTATCTGTTCCTGAGTTAATCAGTTTGGCTGAGATTAAAGTTATAGTTTCACACAGCTGAATAAACGTCAAAGAGAAAACTGATTAAAAAGAAGTGTGAGATTGTAGAGAATTTACTCCTGTGTCCTGTTATATTTTAGGGAGCAAAGAACAGACTTTGGAGTTTAATAAAGATTTGGAGTTTATTAAACTCCAAATCTGCAAAAAGTGTAAGTTTATCATCTTGTCTTTATTTTTAGGTAGCACATACCTTAAACACTTCAAGCTGTAAGCTAATGATAGTTATATAAAAGCAGATGCAGCGAAATACTACAAAAGTAATTGGATTGAGCTTCACACTGAAAATGGGTAATGACCCAAAGCATGCTGCAAAGCAACCAAAGTATATCTCAAGTAAGTAAACTGGATATTCATCAGTGCCCAAGTTGGTAACCTGGTCTCAACCCAATAGAGCATGCTTTTCAGTTACTGAAGTCAGAGAGACCCACAAACAAGCAGCATGAGAAGGTGGCTGTACTAAAGAGCTGACAAAGGGAAGCAACATTTTTTTACACTTAGTATTTAAACTTTTGAGGATATGAGAATGGGGAACTGTGAAATGAGTATATAGAAATGATTATGATTTTAAAAAGTTAATTCAGTGTGGTTGTTTAACTCTTTTAATTAAAGTGCTCTTGAAACATCTTGAATGTTTAATTTTAAATCCATTGTGGATGGATTTTGGATGGATTTTAAATCTACAGGCAAAACGACATGGGTGTTGTCCAAATAATTACAGAGCCAACTGTGACACAATGAACCAAATCAGTTTAGATTAAAGCTGAATGCCAAATGTCTTTTATTGTCAGACCTCCATCTATTTCTCCCTTTCACTACTATGAGTTTACTAATTTTGGAAACTCTTGCTCTTGACCCTATTGGAGTTCTAGACAGGATGAAGTGTCATCAATTTTAGAGTTTTTACTTAAGACAGTTATCTGGGAAAACTAAAGTGAAGTCACATTGCTTCATTTAAGTCATATGAATCTAATAACACCACTGTCTTATTTGAGCAGTAAAAACCTAAAACTATTACATACATGGTATATAAAAACTAAGAATCATACATAATATATATCATTTAAATACAATAACAACATGATCAAAACACAGGACACTGCTGGTGACAAATACGTGATCTCACATCTAAGGATGGGAATTGATATGAATTTAGCGATTCTGATTCATTTAAAGCGCCTTGAGGCAACTTTTGTTGTGATTTGGCGCTACATAAATAAAATTGAATTGGAATTGAATTGAATTGATTGCAGTGCTAATATCACTTATCTATTTGAATCCTTATCAGTTCTCATTGATTTCTCATTGGCTCAGCTTTGGGAGTCACCAGTGACATAAGTTACTTACTCCCAGAGCAAGCAATTTGTTACACTACTTGTTACATTGCTTTCTCTGTAAAATGACCTAACGCATTGTCATAATTACCATTTAACAATAGAGAACTATAGGATAAAATCCCACAGACCAACACAAATCCCTATCCTAATGAGGACCCACATATGATCTTATTCCTAATATTTGGGTATGAAGAGAAAGCTGACTGGACAAGGCAGCTTTGAAAATTGGCACAAAGAGATTTGAAAGCGATTGCCATAGTGATTATATTTTAAGTGATTATATTTTAGAAACATGAACAGGTAGAAACAGAGGCTGAAACCTGCCTGTTCTGGGTGAGGGAACTGTGCTGGGGTCAGCATTCACTCAACTGTAACATCACTTTGAGTTCTTGGCTAGCTTAGCATTAGCATGCTATCTGTGCAGATGCTTGCAAAGAGCTGACATTCTGTTAAAAGTATAATGAGGTTGTTTTTGTCCTGGATGCAGTTTGCACTTTACCATTGCACTTTTGTGCAAAAAAAATAAATAAATAAAAGAATACAAGTAATATTTATATCCACGTTGCACACTGTGTCACTATTTTCCTCCTCTGGCACACAAACTGAAATCAGCTGATTGCAGCGCAAGTGCAAGTAGAACTGATCAGCAGAACTGATAGGCAAGCAGACTAACAATTTCAAGTAATTGAACTGGGTTCCCAATTCCCATCTCTAGTCATGTCAGGCTTTTATTTATTTTAATAGTTTTTGATTCCTATGTTGACAAAAACAACAACAAGTTAACAGAAGCCTATGCTGAAATGCAGTAAAACTTTCACAAAGACTCTCTTGACTGGAAAAAAAGAAAAAAAAACTGTACTATGACTGACAGATCATGTCTAACAAGGAGCTTGATTTACGATGATTGCAGTTCTTATTTTAGCTGAGCAACTCGTGGTCACGTATCATCCATACTGTTATTGAACAGCCAATTAGTCTCGCTTGATGAGCTCAGACCGTTATCTGTTTAGCACTAGTTCACCATTTCCCAACTGACACCACTTTGCAGTTGGCTATAAGACAGCTGGGCTATGAGAAATAACATTACTGCAGTTGCCCTAAGTTCTGCATTCTGAGCAATTGAACAAGGGCTTAAGCTTTTAATGCATGGGTTTTATTTCCAGGCAGTAAAATAAAAAGGTTCTGGACAGCAGCTTCTCTGCATTGGCTTTATGCTGGCTAATTCTGAAATGGCCTCTTTAGCCTGTTTGCCACCCCACTCTGGTGTATGTGCTTCATTAAACTAAGGTTAAACATAAAAAAAAGTTGCCATCATTAGATAAGATGTTTGCTCACAGGTTATGTTGCTCAGTCTTGTCTCTTTGCTTACTCTTAGCTTGCTTAGAAAAGCAATGCTAAATCCACTGAGTAACCCATCATATTAGAAGATTCTTTATATAATCCTGATTTATGTTAAACTATTAGTTGAAAATATTTTTTAGTATTGTTTTTTTCCACAGTATGCACAACAGTTTCCTTTGCAGTGTATTTTGTTTTAATGTAGTAATACATTAGAACAAAACAAATTGTTGTCTGACATTCAGTCTCTCTTGGATTCATTTAAGCAGAGATGTAGTGACTTTCAGTAGCCTGTTATTTGATTGAAATTTTAAATGATTGTTATCCAAGTGATATTATCCATGTTGAAGTTTAAAAACTGCTTGAGAAGAATGGAAGAAGAAAGTACGCAGACCAGACAAAATGTAAGGAAACTGAATTGTAGAGCATAGACAGTAGATTTGAAGAAAGTTCAAATTTCTAATTGATCTAGGTGTACTTGCGATATTCTTTGGAGGTTTTTCATAGAATTATTGTTGAAAGCTGTGAGAATGAGTGAAACTGCTTACCAAGGCGTGAATGTATATCAAATGTGAACGAGGCTTATTAGGAGTATGTCTGTACTAATACTAGGAATAGATTTTAAAGGCTAATGAAGTAGCAAAATAGGCCAGTCATACTTTTTAAAAATATGTGTGTTGTGCACTTGGCCCTGACTGAGCCTATTAAAAACTATTGATGTATATCTCAGACAGGTGTATCAATTTGAACTGAGACCCCCCCCAAAAAAAAAAAGAACCTTCATTTTTTTGTTGTTAGACAGGACAAGGAATGCGTTTACTTTTTTCTTTCTCACCTAATTGAAGTGTGCTGAAGTGTATCTGAACTGAATTACTTGTAACCATAGATCTTGTGCTGTTGGAACGCACTGAATGGTTAATTAAGGGATGAAACAAAATAAATGGCTTTCAGAATAATTATTTTAAATATTCATGATTTAGTGTCCAATAGTGTCCAAAAATAAATAAATATGTAATAGTAAATGGTCGATGGTGCTGTAAATTTCTTGAATATGGTCTGTTCTCATATTAAGAAGAGATTTTGTGGCAGAATGCATTTATAAATAAGTGTCATTTCTGATTACATCCTTCTTTTAACATTTTTTTTAAACGTATGGCCATGAACCAGGCTTTGTTTGATTTTTGAATCAAATATGTAAATATGTTTGAGTCCAGAGTACTTTATTGGCATGGCATTTTCAAGAACTGACTGACTACATATACACCCTTCAGATTTACACATTTCTCTAACATGCTCCTGTCACTCTTTAGATCTCATCTCTTTATTTTTTGTATAGTTTTAGTGTGTCAAATGGCAAATTCTTTATCTTTACATACTCATTTTTACACAATAGCCTTTCACACCATTTGACTAAAGTCCTTGAGTCTTCTGCTTTCTTATTTTTCCTCTGATTTTCCTGTAAGATGGATTAAGAAAGATGGGGGTTGTAGATCAAGCTGTACCACCATATTGCTTCTGTGCTTAATAAAACCACAATACCACCCACAACTGAATTGTGCTTCTAAAATCACAGAGCACACTGTAAAGATTGGCCCTTTCTTTGTTCCTCTTTTAAAAGTTTCAATTACATACTCAAATTGTGTGTGAAATACTAAATGAATGCTGCACATATTGCACATATTGCCACAGTAACAGTGTAACACATACATTTTTGTTTGTTTGTTTTGTCTTTTGCTCACTTCCAATTGTGAGGCACATTTCAAGTAGAGAAATTACTCAACTTAACTTAACTCATTAAAAAAGCCAATCTAACATTCGCTTCGTTTCTGTTCAAATTTAAAGGAACAGCTAACACATCTTTAGGGCTCCACTTAGGTATTCTTGTTAAGAATAAAATGATTTTGAAATGGTTTTGAAATACAGTGCTGTGCAAAGGTTTTGAGCCACCCCTGAATTATTATTTTTTCCTTCCAAGGAGCCAGACTTTCTTGTAAATGTTTTACAGTAGTCTTGAGGAGTAGTTCTCCAGTAGTTGTCTTTGGACGTTGGCTCAATTGTCACTTATTTTTAGTCCAGTCCTTATTCCTGAACCTTTTCAGAGGGTTATTTATAATAAAATCAGATTTATAAAGGTCAGTTTTATAATAAACTCTGGTAATAACACATTGAAATATTACAAAGTTAAAGGTCATGAAATGAAATCTTATGAAATTGTTTGCAATGTGTTAGTTTTTTTCCCCCCCCCTGGTTTCTCTTTTTGAGGATATTTCAATGTGTCTTTGGTCTCGAACAAACTGTTATTTCTCGTCATTCCCCCCAAAAAATGTATTGCTGGCTAGTAATATATCACAATTTAAAAGTTTACCATGTGCAACCGTAAATAATTTGGCCTACAATGCTGCCTTGTATTCCTTCAACTATGTGTGGGAAGGAAAATAATGTGATGTCTAGTAAGATATTCAGTTCAATTCATTCTTATTTATATATTCATTCAATGCTGTCTGGAAAGCATCTGATTACCAACTTCTTAATTTTTCAGCGTGATAATGATCCCTAAAACCAATGAAAACACATTCTAACACCTTAGTGAAGTCCTGGGAGCTGGGACTTCAACATTACTGAAGCTGTGTGGAATCATACTGGCGGATAATTGAACAAAAGGTGCAAAGATCCAAAGGAGAGCTTTGCAGCATTCTTCAGGAAGTCTGGAGATCTATTCCTGGAGACTATTTACAGAAATTACAAGAAATCTTTCCTAAGAGCTCAAGCTGTATTGAAGAATAAAGGTGGTCAAACTAAATAATTCAATTCAGTTTTATTCATATAGTGCCGAATCACCACAACAGTCACCTCAAGGTGCTTTAGATTGTAAAGTAAAAACCCTACAAAAAGAGGGAGAAACCCAAACAATCAAATCACCCCATTTGAGCAAGCAACTCCCTTTCAACATGAAGAAGCCTCCAGCAGAACCAGGCTCAGGGAGAGCCAGCCATTTTCCGTGACCACGTGGGGGTGAGAGAAGGACGGACCTTCAAACTTGTTAGGATTGTGCAAACTCTGTTTTGCCCTGTATGCTGTATTTCCACGTGTGTTTGCAATTGTTTTAATAAACTGCTGCACAGATTTGCAATTTTCCTAGAAAACTATAAAGAAATGAGGGGTGTCTCAAGACTTTTGCAAAGAACTACAATTTTTTGCAGTGCACTGAAATTAATTTAGATTTGGTCCCTTCCAGAAAATATAACTTTAACAATGTAATAAAGTTCCTCTTAATGATTAACTCTTCAACACAAAGCAACATTTGTGTCCTTCTCGATGGTATAAAGTCAGGTAAGCTAAGCAGTATGTGTTCATTCTAATAGTCCTGTGGAGTAGTCCTTGTTCAGGTTTAAAACTGATATTAACTCACATTAGACTTGAGACCCTTTCCCAGTAACATAAGGTTTTAGTTTTTTTCTGACTGCCTGACCTTCTTCATAACTTTTTCTTTCTCAGTTTTTTTCTTTATTACATTCTCTTTCTCTCCCTCTGTCATCGTTACTTGTTACTTGCCCAAGTTATTTATTTATTTATTTTTTCATTTTTCCCCTCATACCTTGTTTTCATCCTTTTTTTTCTTTTTCTTTTTTTTTTTCATTTATTTTCTGATCCTCCTTCCATCCACCTGGATTTATTGCTGGAAGTAGTATAGTGACCATATGCTCCTTGATTCTTGCACTGACTCGCTATTGTCAGACTCACCCCTTGCCCTGTGTCTCCATCCTGAGTTCTTTTTTTTTTTATTAGGATGTCTTTATAACAAAATCAAACTGCACCATTGCTCTATAAAACCAATTGGTGCTCTATATTTGAAAAGGTGGGGGAAATGAAAAATAAGGGTAGAGGACAGGATGAATATAAATCAAATACAGTCACATAATGTTTTATGTATTTGACATATTTAAAAAAAAAACACACACACACACAAAAACCCAAACAATTGTAGTCCTTAGGTAAATTAGTTAAAAACAGCGCGCATGACGTAGCGTAGGGCTGTTCGATATAACGATATATATCAGATGACGATATAAAAACGTCTATCGTTTCATTTTACGCTATCGTTTGTTTCGTGGTGTCGCAAAATAAACTGTTTACGGCAATATATTTTCATCGTTCTGATGGTCACTGTAGTGGCTATATTAATTTAAAGTTCTCTCTTTCTCTTATATTTAATATAACCACACTATGGACGGACAAGCGCCTGTTTTTATGCGTTGTGGTTAGCAACGACGACGGTAACACCATCGCGTGCCCGCTTGTTTATGTTCCACAAACCTTTCACAATAAAGCTCAAGATCCTGTTGAGACTTTTCAAAATAAACTGAATCGCGTGAAAGAGCAGATTATTTACGGATGAGAAGTAAAAAAGCGCCGCCAGGTGCTAAAAAATAAACCTTAGACTCAAACGTTAGAACAGGCTTTTCCCTGTAATAAATACTCACAAAGAAAACGGCGGCCGTTACAACTTATGTCTAAAAATGTATCGTTTCATGCATCGGTTAAAACACTCGACTCCAGCTACATGACGCGCAGCTGGAAACACTTCCCGCAAGTCGAGCTGCACGAGATTCACAGAATTCACAAAAAATGTTACATTTTTGTGATTTATATCGTTATCGGGATGATAGAATTCTTATATCGGGATATGAGATTTTGGTCATATCGCACAGCCCTAACGTAGCGCGCACATGTTATTATTTAATGAAAATTAAACCAAAATGAAGAAGCAGTGTGCTTAAAAACAAAGTATGCACCATCCTTCAAAACCTTGAAGAACCACTCTACACAGAAATAACATAGAAGTAATTATTTTGCATGTGGTAATCAGTCTTTCACATCATTGTAGAGGATTTTGACAGTCTTCTTTACACTGTTGCTTTATTTATTTGAGATTTGTGCTTATTTGTTTAGTCACAGATGTCTTAAGATCCTATACAGCAATTCAATCAGGTTTTTCCCCAGCCATCAGATTTGCTATTGTGCTTGAGACCATTATCCTGTTACGTGATCCATTTTTAGCCAAGCTTAAACAGTTGTACAAATGGCCTCATATTTCACTGTGGAATACTTTGGTATACATGCAAGATGCCCAGATACTGTGTTGCAAAAAAGCCTACCCCTTCACCACTGTGTTCCCCTGTTGGTATGAGGTGTTTGTGCTGATTTGTTGTGCTTGTAAAGCTGCTCTGTCCTGATATGTGCTGTTTTAGAGAGAAGCGTTTTTTTTTCTCCTTGATCATTCCATGGTCAAACCTTGGGGTTAATTATTTTAACTATTTTGAATATTTTTCAAATTCATTTGGAAAATAATAATCTTTTTCACAACACAATGATTCTCTTCAAATTGTTTGGACACGGCCCTAGAAGTCTTTCCAGATCAATAAGCAGCAACAACTGCTTCTCAAACATCGATATTGATGTATTTCCTCTTTAGTATTGTTTGAGACAGCTAAATCCTCCAGAACATCAGTTTTTATAGGTGATGGTCACATTTGCTGATGATTAGTTAATCAAGTGCATTTGATAATCAGCACCTGGCTGCTACTTACCCTCTTAATTCTTGTTAAAATATTGTTCCACAAGTAATTCTCATAAGATTGCTTGGTTTTTTTTCTTCTTTTTTTTTAAACGAAAATCAGCAAACAAAAAAAAGAGGAAAAACCCTACCAACCATAGAGATTAAATGTAGTCCTTTGGTTTATGGTGTAATGCAGACTTTCCAAGTCTCTCTTTGATCTGTGCTGGCGAGCTGTTCCTTGAGCGAAACACCCCACATGGAAAAGATATATATAAATCTTATAAAGTTTTTATCTGTCTTGTATGAAACTTGTATGAAAAGCATACAAGAGTGAAAACA
>NW_005187469.1:2540945-2563645 GCF_000239375.1 Pundamilia nyererei | reverse complement strand
GTTTGCTTGTTTTAATCAATTTTAAATCATGCTTTTTATTTGTTCTTGTTTCTAATGTCTCTGTAAAGCACTTTGAATCACCTTGTTGTTGAATTGTGCTATACAAATAAACTTGCCTTGCCTTGCCTTGCCTTTTGTATACATACTAAAAAATATATGAAAGTAATGAGAAAGTGGCCACTTTCATGAGTAAATCATGTTTTTACTATTTCTTTTCCATATGGGACATGCAGAAAGCCTATACTTATATATGTTAGATTGCAAGAAACAAGATGTGTTTGCATGGTTAGATTACTTACACTGATACACTTCTACTCTATAAAGGGCTTACTTGTTTTTGAATCTGCCAATTTGCTTTGGTCTGGTAAGATTACTTTGGTTATTATTAAATCAGTCTGTCTCCCCCCGTGTTCATAAATTTGCGCTATTAGATAATTAGATCCTCTCAGAACTTTTCACTTCCAAACAGACTCATTCTGATTGTGGCTTTTGCTAATTTACCGTGCTTGGTAAATATGGCCCAAAGAGTGACTCGTTTGAAAAATAAGTGATGTCAAATTGAATTCAAATAGGAAATAAACCGTTTTACCCAGAGCTCTAAACGCAGGTCTTAATGAAGCCGTTTCATAATATAATCATTTACCCTTTGAGCATTCAGTCTAGTCATTCGCATTATGCATGTTGTTTTATTAGTTTCATGTTCTTCACATTTGGCCTGTATCTCTTGTTAATGGGCATTTAAACTGTCAAAAAAAAAAGTTAAAAAGTTCAGTTGAAACTTTGCAGACAATCTAAACTAACAAACACAAAAGACTTAGGCACCCTATGGGGGGAAAAAGACAGAAGATTTAAAATGTCAAACCATTTGCCTTGGAGGTTTGGAAAAAAACTGTAATCTGTAAGGAAAAAAAATAGGCAAACCTTCAGATATTCTATAAGCATCGCTGACAGAGACAACCATTGGCACTAATAGAAGAAAAGATATAAAGTAAAATTAAATCACCGGAGGGTGACGGATTGACAAAGGGAACAGAAAAATGCATTTATTTCAAATAATTGTTATTAGGCAGATAAGCTGACAAATCCTTACCCAAACATGTCTAGTGACAAGTCATGATATTTTTGGGAAGCACAGATTATGGGCTGACAAGTGTGGAGTCGGCAAAATGAATGCTTGTTTTATTCAGTGGAGGTGAGAGAGAGAGGAGCAATAACTGACTTGCACAAATATGCTGCCAATATGTCTGATGTTATATGTGATAGCATCTTAACACCTGTTCCCTACCTTTTAAAAATCCTGAAAACATGTTCACAGAATTTCCCTGTGTGTGTGTGTGTGTGTGTGTGTGTGTGTGTGTGTGTGTGTGTGTGTGTGTGTGTTTGTGTGTGTGTGTGTGACAGACAGCTTGAAAATGGACAAATTGATGCAAAACAAATGTTTGCATTATTTTTAGTCTGGGGAAAAGTTTTCTTATTATGGCTTTGTGCTCACGTGTCCATATTAATAATTGTTCTCTGTTATGTTGTCTTGTTCCCCCTTTTAAACGTTATTTTTCAAATATGTTCTTTCCTCTTTTTTTTTTTTTTTATCCCCTTAGTTAGTACCCATTGCCACATGCAGGATTCTTTTTTAATTTTCTATCCCACCACTGAATTAATTTATACACCCTGATTTCTTTAACCTCTTGCTAACATCCTTCCTATATTTTTCATTATATCTTATTCAATATAAATAAATAAAAAGAAAAGAACCACTGAGTATTATTTTTTTCCTTCCTTCCTCAATTCCTGTGTCCTCTTGAGCTTTTATAGTGCATCAGTATATGAGTATCCTTCATGTATCTTTACTTTAGCACAACACAGAAAGGTCATCATAAGGACACTATGATTACAAGAAACTGACCATGAATAAGTCTTTGTTGGGTTTTACAAAAGCAACATGATTCTGATGATGAGAGAGGAAGAGCGAGTCTTTGTTCCTTTATTATATGAAGTCAATTTCTAGTAATCCCCCTTTCAATGGGAGAACTGAAGCAAACTGTTTGGAGGCTGATGACCAAAGCAGAAACCCATTCACTCACAATAGCCCTTGGTTAAGACTGCCTGGAGCAAGGGATTGTTGAGAGAAACAAACACTGTTAGCTTTTATGTTGAGTATTCACAGATCAAACCCCTGGCTGTTTGCAAACGAGGTATATAAAGATACTCCATAGAGGTTTTAAGACTAATGCTGATGTGAAACACACATATACAAACATATGTAGGAAACTTTTAAATCATTTATTTCAACCCCACCCCTTCCCGTGCATGTGCCCTTGTTATGGCACCATCATTGAAGAGTGTTACAAATTGTACTCTCTACATTTCTTCAAAGGAACTTCTCAGTTGGCCTTTGAAGACAGAAAAATGAAGACAGGACAGTTTGTTTCTCTGTGCATGCTTTTTCGAAATGACAAAAAAAAATTTGCATGTGCATTTTATCTTTTAAACAGTGAAAATCAAAATGAGAATTTCAAGTGGCACAATAGAGATTTAAACTAATTGACCTCTGTGGCTTTTCTAAAGTAGAAACTACAATTTTTTTCAAATGAGAGGTGAAGGACTTTTATTAAGAAAAAAATACAAAAATAAAACTCGTAGCAGCCATGACTGAACGAGTCAAATCAGTCTTTAAAATGTTCCTCGAAAATCTTTCTCACATCATTCTTCTTCACAGAAAACCTTTGCTGCCTTTTTATTTTGGGTGGGAACTTTAACCTCTGTCAAACAAAGTGATGCAAAAGTGTTATCAGCTGCAAAGTTGACCATGTCAGCTTTTGATTCAACACTACATAGCTGACAGATTAATTTATAACTAGCTTTCTTAATTCACAAACTGGTCCCTTGTTTCACTTACTGATATATTTTCTAACAGTTTTATGGCTGGCAGAGTAAGTGTATGGTTGTGCAACTAGATGACTAAGAAACTAACTGGCCTCTTTCATGCCCCACTTAACCTCTTTCTACATGGTCATTGCTGGATGAATCACTTGCCTTATATGTCATGCATCATACTCCTGGCTGTCTAATCACATCTCTTTAAATTATCTTCCTGTGCTGTTGGGATGCACTGCTAGTAAGATCTTTGTGGGTTTGTTGTAAAGTAACTTTTGTTGTATTTATTTTACAAGTCATGACACTCAGTTCTTAGCACTGTAGTGGCTTTGCGCTGAAAGCAATGTGAAATGACAGTGAGGTGTTTGACAAGAGGATAAAACAATTCAGGAAACAAGAAAAGCAGGGGCACAGAATGAACTGGAGATTAAGTAAGAAATAGATATGATGAGACAAGAGAGTGAGAGCAAAATGGAAAATTGTGAACATAGAAAATATTTATTTCTAGGTTTACTTCTAGTGTTACAATTTGCTCCATACCCTATGAACTATAGTTTTTTGTGTGTGTGTGTGTTACAGAGAGGTTAAGGGATTCATATTTAGTAATACAAAAGGAGATGGATAAAACAGGATATCTATAGACCATTTGTGCGTTTTACTCACTGGATAACACGCACACATGCACGCTTGGTTAAGATTCATTTCCATGCCCACGCCAAAGTGTGTGTTGTGACTCTCATATAACAACTAGTGCTTTGGTGACACATTGATGTGATTCTTATATTTAACATTTTGTATTGCCCAAAGTTAAGTTTCAAAAAGCAAAGAAAGCACTACAATGTGTTACTTTTCACATAAGTTTCTTTTTTGCATCACTCAACTTGTTTATGACTCTCTTATGTGCACCTGTTTATGCTTCATTTTCTATTGTTACCAAGGGTCTTTTGAAGTTTCCCAACAACATTGTTTTTTTGGGTTTTTTTTCACAAAGTGCTGTATCCTTGACATAGGATAGATTTTTCTTTTTTTTTTTAACTTTTTTACTTTGCAGTGTGTATGGTTTCATTAGTCATCTGAAGGCATCTTTTTAAAAAAAAAAAAGGAAAGGCAAAGCCAAAATTAAAGTCTTTTTCTTCTATGTTTAATTATTCAGTGCTAGAAGAAGAAAATGCTACATTTCAAAATGATGAATGTTAGACGGTTCAAGAACAGTATTCAGTTTACTGTATGCCTGCGATATGCATTTTAGGTAGAATTCATTGGAATGTTGTGGGCTTCTATGTTTTACATAAACCCCTGTGCCCAGCCTATAGCGTTGTTTGTGGATATTTTGATTTGGATCAGGTGACTGACTTGGTGTCAGAGCTTTAACTCTGATACTGCTGGATAAACAGAAACTTACTCAGGAACGAGGTCACACAAAGCTCAAGTTTTCACTCGCGAGAGGGAAGCAGTTGTTTCCAACCCACTTCAACTTGCGTCCCCCTGCAGGCTGCTTTTATTGCTTACACACATGAATATGCATAGTCTCATTAACATGTGACATCTTACACAGGCATATATGTGAACAAAGAGCAGTGTGTGTGTGTGTGTGTGTGTGTGTGTGTGTTTGTGTGTGTGTGTGTGTGTGTGTGTTTGTGTCAAGATATGGCCCTGTGAACGCCTCCTTAAAAAGCTGGTGACAGGAGTCCAGCGGTCCACCTAACCAAAGGGCTCTTACACTTAAGCAGATACAGAGTAGGTGTCCTCCCATAGTATAAATCAGAAAGAGAACAGTCTTCGCAGACTGCTAAGGATCAGACATCCTATCAATATGCAATTGATTATATACCTCTAAATATTAGTGTAAAGTGTAAAGTGTGCGTGTTAGTCCCCATAGGGAAATAGTTCCTCTGCATTTAACCCATTCACCCAGTGAAGCAGTGGGCAGCCGCCAGTGCAGCGCCCGGGGAGCAGTGTGTAGGGACGGTACCTTGCTCAGGGGTACCTGAGGGTAGCCGTTCAGTGGAGTCGAATCCCCGACCTTCCGATCATGGGGCCACCACTCTACCTACTGAGCTATCCCTGCCCATTATTGATTATATGTTCCTAAGTACAAATGACAATCGTGGGGCGATCGTGGCTCAAGAGTTGGGAGTTCGCCTTGTAATCGGAAGGTTGCCGGTTCGAGCCCCGGCTCGGACAGTTTCGGTCGTTGTGTCCTTGGGCAAGACACTTCACCCGTTGCCTACTGGTGGTGGTCAGAGGGCCTGGTGGCGCCAGTGTCCGGCAGCCTCGCCTCTGTCAGTGCGCCCCAGGGTGGCTGTGGCTACAACTGTAGCTTGCCATCACCAGTGTGTGAATGTGTGCGTGAATGGGTGGATGACTGGATATGTAAAGCGCTTTGGGGTCCTTAGGGACTAGAAAAGCGCTATATAAATACAGGCCATTTACCATTTACCATCGTGAAATATCACTCAAACACTTGGCTATTAGGAACATTTCATTTCTTTGCCCCATTATCATACCACAGTATAGGGGTATGCTGTTGTCATCATCTGTCTTTGAAGAGTCATCCTATCTGACCTTACACGTCATACATAATGACTAAATTTGACATTTAATGACAGTCTTTTGCATTGTCAAAAAAAATGTTCACTTTCAAACACATTCACAAAGAAAATAACCAGGAACGTTGGAGTGCAGTTAATCGCATATATAGCTTAATAAGTCTCTTATTTGCCCACGCAATTATTTTACTTGATTGAATTTTAACTGTGGAACTGGACAAGTTGAGAAATGCTTTCAAGCTAAATTAAACTACTTTAAATTGCTAGTTTAGTAGAGCTGTAAAACATTAATACTGGTAGCAGTGCAGCTGTAAAATAATTTCAGTAAGGCTAATCATACATGCCATAAGACCCATAATTTCACTCTCAAAATGGTGTGATAATGTAATTATGCAGTTTTATGCCAATTAGTTGTCAGAAAATAATGTAGTACAGTGCAAAATCTAAATTTAAATATAAATGTATGTTTTGTGGCTTGCTTTTATATTGTCTCAATAACTTTTGTGTTTCCTTGCTGATTCAGCCCCTCATTTTAGACCTCCATACAGCAGCTCATACCTGAAAATTGGCACAAGTAAAAGTGTTTTTTTTTTTTTTTGTAGTTTTTTAAACTAGCTACTCTGTAATGGTCCTGAAAAAATAGTGTGCAATCTTATCTATACTCACATAGTACTTCTGAATCTTTTCAGTGTGTGTGTGTGTGTGTGTGTGTGTGTGTGTGTGTGTGTGTGTGTGTGTGTGTGTGTGTGTGTAAAACAAATGTTAGACAGTGCATCATTACTGCAGTATGATTGGCATCCAGGACTGACAGTTCTCCTTTTGGGGGTGAATGCACACGGGCAGCAACAAGGTACATAAATCAAAGGCAGAAAAGCAGAGGTGTATAGAAACCACTTTGTACCTCATGTGGACATTCACACTATTGTGTATACATTTGTGTTTTTGTGTAGTACTTATTGTTGCCTTTTCGTGTTCCCTTGGGAATCTCCTTCCTCATTATACATGGCTCTCCTGGGCCATGTATATATAGGAGTGTGTGTGTGTGCGTGTTGTCTAAAACACACAAGCAATACTGCAGAAACACATGTCAGCAGCTGTGTGTATTGCCTATTTCTGCCTCACTCTCTTCCTCTTCCTCCTTTTAGTTTTTGTTTGTCTCTGTCAATCTTGTCCCCAGGCAGTTTACTGGAGAGATTTAGACAACAGCTCTGCTTTCTTCAGCCAAGTCTATGACCTGGTGTGTGTGTGTGTGTGTGTGTGTGTGTGTGTGTGTGTGTGTGTGTGTGTGTGTACGTACATGTAAGAGTGAGCAAAAAAGATTTTGTGCCCAATTAGTAGCTGGAGTGAAGTGCAATGCTAAATTATTTAGTTACTGTCTACTTGATCCAATGCTACCAAATTTGGGGAGAGAGTAATGGAGACAGTAAGATGAAAAGTTAATCTACATATGTAATATGTGATGACAGAATGCTTGCCGCTGATCTCTGCCATGCTTCAACCCTGAATTAAATGTCCCTCTGCCAATACCAGAGATGCGTGCATATGATGGCTTCTAAAAACTGACAGTGAGAATTAGAAAGCATGATCGTAAACTAGGCTTGGGCAACTGGACGAATATATCGACTATCGACGATAGGCTGAGCCCATCGTCAATTGTTTTTACAGGGATGATTTATTTATTTATTTGCCCATGAGTAAGTTTGCTAATAACGATGGAGCTAATAGAAGCATCAACAGAAAAAAATATATAAAAATAGTAGCGCTGTTTTAACAGCATCCTCTTTCATCTGCGAGCAAATGCACCCTCCTCAGAGTCCGCCCAAATGCTTGTTGATGGAGCTGCAGAAGGTGGTGATAGCTGCATACTCAGCCGGATGGTGGACACGTACATGCTCATGCAAGTTAGTCGTGTTTGAGTACTTTGCTCGCACTATATGTCTGCACAAGCAGCACACCTCTTTGCCTCTTTCCTCTCTACCTCTTTCATCTGGTTTAAAGGCAAAGAAATCTCACATTGGCAACTTTATATTTTTTTTAGTGCTGTCATCGTCAATGCGCCGTCATCACGACTAACGCGATTAACAATTAACCCATCTGGAGTCGAAATCTCTGAAATGCCCCTGTCGGGCAGTTTGTCCGAAGTTTGTTCATTCTGCACTCCAGATGGGTTGAGCGCGTAAAAAATTTAAATTGCGTTGATTGTGATGACCACGTTAACGCCGCATTACCGCTGACAGCCCTAATTTTGGGGGGGAAATTAGTTTGTACCCTATTAATATTTATAGGCCAGTAGTCAAACCTATTTTTATTTAAGTCTTCTACCACCACTGAGTCACCCTTGGACTTTCAGTCAGAGTATACATGTTTCACATGAGGAGAAAAGGCTGGAAGAAACATTGCCGTTTTTTAAGATAAAATGTAAGGAAGCAGGATCATACATACTACGGTCTTATTTCCCTGAATTGTTACTTAACTATGATTGCATTGTTCTTCTTTTTCCTATAAAATCCTAATGGGATGTATTATTTCCACCTCTTTCTTTTTCTGGGTGTTCAGAACCTGCTGTCAGAGAAAGTTGACCAGATGATGGAGTGGTCTTCTCGGCGTTCAGTTATCCGGATGAATGGGGACAAGTTCCGTCGTTTTGTCAAGGCCCCACCCAGAAACTACTCTGTCATCGTCATGTTCACTGCCCTACAGCCTCAAAGGCAATGTTCTGTCTGCAGGTATATACACGTACACGTGCAGTACACCTACTGTAGGACACAATGTGCCATAGCTCTTACTGTAACAGCTATTCCTTTGTCCTTCCCGCTATTGCCCAAGATGTCATGCCCTCCTGTGAGTTTTCGCAGTGGGCTACAGTGAAAAAGTCCTTTAAACTCATGTTCTTTTCTTCTGTACTACCAAAAGGAAATGAATACTGTCCACAGAACAAGTCCCATAGCCACTTCTATACTTATATACATTAAATGCACAGGGAGATTTTAAAAAAATAACAACAACAGACAAAACTCCAACTGCAATCTTAAATTGTAATTACTACTTAAAAAAAAATCCAACCTGTATCACATTTGCAGCAGAATGAGGTACAACACAGCAAGGTCAAGTACCTGTATAACAAATTAGATTACTCTCTCTAAGATTACTGTCTCTCTAATCTAATCTGAGGTTCTTCAACAGTTTTTTTTTTCTTGTCTTGTCCGTGATGGTGGAGAGGTTGGAATGGAAGAAATTGATTCTGTGGAAAGCTATGTTTTATACGCATAATGAGTAGGGATGGGTATCGTTTAGGTTTTATCCGATACCAGTACCAAACCGGTACTTTTGAAACGGTGCCGGTGCTTAAAGAATGGAGAACACACACTTTGTCCAAAAACCTCTTATGTTTATCTGTTTTTTTTTTTGTTTTTTTTGTAAAAAGATAACAATGTTAGCCTTTTCTGCAGCTATAGGGCATATATGGTATCACTCTTGGCTGGAAGCAGTGCTTAATCAATAGAAAAAAAACACCAGTTTTGTCTAAAAACCTTGATTAAGAATTCTGGTTGGGTTGGATCAAATACTTATTTCACTCAATAACAAAAAAATATTTATTTATAACTTTTATGTCATATATTTTGCTTTTTTGTTTTGTTTTGGGGGGCAGGTAGATATTATCTCTCTCCATCCGAATGAAACTACCATGAAAATTAGACACTGTTCATTTCTTTGCAAGTGAGAAAAATTAAAATTCAGCAGTGGCTGAAATAATTATTTCTCTCATTCTATTTTTAATGAAAATTTGTTCTTATGTGAATCTACAACTTTAACGCCCTGACAAGTGTTAAATTGTATTTCAGCACCATGGACAGTTCTTATCATGGCACTGGAGTTCATAATTGAGACAGCTCTAGAGCTGTCCATGGTTATGAAAGCTTCTTGTCAGAGAACCCAAAATGTGGCGTTACGTGTGATACTGCAGTCTGCTGCATATTACTTAATTATTTCTTGCTTGTCTGATGGTTGGTTGTGATGATGGTTTTTGATGGTATTTTTGTTTTTTCAGTCATACTAATTTATATTAAAAATAGTGGCTATTACAATTTTTAGGAATTTTCAGTTTGAGAACTCAAATAGTGAATGCTTACACAAATAACAAGCTTAATCTGAAAATGTAGTAAAAATTACATACAAATTTAGTCTGTAACTGCTTCATTTTGTATGGTAAACCTAGCCATCTCCTCTTTGCTATGTAGTAAAAACCAGGTAGCTGACCATATCGTTGTGTCCAAAGGGGCATCCAGCCAGCTGATGAAATCATCACTGACCTTCTCTATCTTGACCTGGCTGGTTTCTTTAATCAGCCACTCTTCTACGTCATCAGTCACTTGATTAGATAAGTTATTCATCAGCCATGTCAGTACCACACAGCAGGCAGACAGAGTGAACTCAGTGTATGAAAGTAACGCAACACAAAAAATTATTGTTTCTGCTTTTGGCGTTCGTATAAAATTATCTTTGCTGAAATTGCATGACAGTAACTCAATAAATCATTGCCAAACCAGATTCTGCAATTTACAGTTTCATACACACCATAAATACAAAGTCCTTTCATTCAAAATATCTAAATTCTAAATGTTTGTATGTGTTTTTAATCTAACAACAAACTAGGGAACTTATATAATACGTACTATATAAAACTATATAAACTACTACATAAAACTTATACTGTATAATTAACAGATGTATACATTAATGTCACTCCTTTTGTCTTTTGTCTTCACTTTCTCTGTCTTTCCTTGTTCCAAGCATTCTCTTATTAACATTAGTGTGACATCATTAGAAAAAGAGAGCAAGGAGAGAGTGTAAGATGGATGTTAGATGGTGACCTGAGTGTCTGCTTTAAGAGGACTATCGGGCAGTGAAAACGATGGCTAATCACTGGAGTCCTCACTCCCACATCACTCTTAAGCTCTGTCCCAGTTTCATACTACATACTAATTTTAACTAGGCTCTTTAAGTTTTGGAATTTAAGTACACAAAAGAATGATTGTTTTTGAGCATAGCACTGATGGAAAATGTTTTTGCACATGCTTGTGTTTATTGTGAATGTAATACTGTTGCATTTTACAATAGTAAATTAATATATATCTCTTCTGTCTGTCCTGTTTATTTTGTAGGCAGGCAAATGAGGAGTACCAGGTCCTGGCAAACTCATGGCGGTACTCATCTGCTTTCTCCAACAAGCTATTCTTCACGGTAGTGGACTATGATGAGGGAGCTGATGTTTTCCAGCAGGTAACCATTTTCAACTGGTTCGCTTAAACCCACTGCAGTCTTTAGATTGTCATACTCACTACCTAAAGTTGCACTAAAAATAATGATAATTTGATGTGTGTTCATGCATCTGTTGGATTGAGGATAGAACTAGATTGTTTGTTAGTACTTGTTATTCCTCCACTGGTTCCTTCTTTGTTTTTGTTTTACCAGATATTTAAAACTCAGAAAAGAGGCGTCAAAAAAATAGCTGTCATTTTTGTTTTTTGGGGGTTTTTTTTTTTGTTTTGTTATTATAAGATACTCTTAGAACTTTCAATAGATGCATATTGATATAAAGCCTGTTTTTAGTTCTATTCTTTCTTTTATCATGATTTAGATTAACAATAATCCAGAAAAAAACATTTTAAGTGCTAAGATTTTTTTTGCTTTTACTACTTTTGTTTTTGTTCTTTTCTGCTTACTATTTCGGTATATTTTTCCTTCTCTTATATTGTTTTAATGGTTGCTTCTTGTCCTCTGTCTTGTACTTTGTTGTTTAGTATTGAGTTGTAGCATGGTGCAGGGTCCTGACCTGATTTTTGGACTTTCCTTAACCCTTTAAAGCCGGTCTGAGCGGGTACGCTCTGTTTTGCGTAACTATTTTTAAATCCCGGTAGCTCTGCAACCACGTGAGTTAGCGCAATAATTTTTTTTGCATATGAAACCGGAGGAGTTGTACTTACATCTTATGCCATCAGCTTTTCCTAGGTCACAGTTTCCTTCCACATATAGCTTTGCAAAAACTGCATAAAAAGCACTTGCAGCAACAAAAACATAATATTCCAGAAACACGCTTTGCCGATCCCATCAGCTGTTCATCACACTTCCTACGTTGGAATAGATGTCAGCACAAACTTTTGCATGTCCGCCATTACCTGCCCGAAACCGGAAGTGACGTTATTTTCGCGGAAATGTAGTTGTTTTTTTTTTTTAACCATCAGGGCCTCAGGGCCTATATTGGTGTTTTTAAAAGTTATCTTTGACTTTATGACTTTCTGTGTTGTTTCTGGGATGCTTAGGACTCATATTGCACTGCTGGAAATAGTTTGCAGTATAATATTTATTTTCGTTTTTCCTGCAGTATATAAAAATTGGTGTATTTCATAAATAAAACTATGAAGACACTCAAAATAAATTTCCTGTGGTGGGAAACTAGTTTGTGCAACTTTTTTGTATTAACAGTTTTTAGGGATAAGCCTCTTAAATTTCTCTAACTAGAAATATATGTTAAAAAAGCCAAAACGATTTTCAATTTTTTTGTAGTTTATTGCACTTTTTTGCAATTTATGTAATTACTATGCACTTAATGAATAATAAATTATTAAAATCTGGGCTATAATTGTTGTATTGATGTATAGCAACTTGAAATGCTCCCAAAAATGGCACCACACCATGTAAAAATATAATATAAGCTCTGGCGGACTTGGTTCTATGGTAGGTCTTAAAGGGTTAAAGTCCTTGAAGTTACATAGCATAACTGTAAAGATAGTCAAATTTGTTTGATCATTTTGGCAGTTGAAACATAATAAAACATAACTAACTTTTTCCTTGACAGTTCTCATAAATTTTAACAACAGTCTCAAATGTCTTGGGTGCAAAGTCTAGACAGGATTTGAAACTTCAACAAAAAGTTGAAGTTTAAATGCAGTATTTACCTGACAGCAGCACTTTAGAATTTGGCTCCTGTGAAATGGTACTGATACAAAAGTAGAGTGAGTGCAGCTTTGCTCTCTGATGCTCTCTGGCAGTAAGGATATCTTCACTGAAAGTTTTGGCTAATGTTTTGTTGTTTGTGTCACCTTAATGATGACTCATTCATGAAACTGTTTGTGCTGGAAATACTACTGTGTCCACATTTAAATGACAACATATGCATTTTTATTTGCCGAACTTCATAACAAAATAAAGCTGAGGAAGGAAGGAAATGCTACATCATCCCACATGATAGAAGTATTTGGGGGAAATGCCAGCAATGAAAACAAATTCAAGCCTATGCCACCAGTCTGCTAATATGTTATGATTTAGGATAATATTTTGCCCTTGTGTATTTAATGATTCATTAACTTAATATCTTCTTCATTGTGTGTTCTCTTTCTCTTAGTTGAACATGAACAGCGCCCCAACCTTTATGCATTTCCCAGCAAAGGGAAAGCCAAAAAGGGCTGATACATTTGATCTGCAAAGGATTGGCTTTGCCTCAGAACAGCTTGCCAAGTGGATTGCGGACCGCACAGATGTTCAGGTACTTTATAATCAAAACATTTATTCAGTTTTGTGCAGTTGCAGAAACATTCACGTGTTTGTGAGAAATGGTGAAGAAACCTGTGTAGATACACCCACAATAGTTTTTGTAGATATGGTTAGAACTGTTGAAATCCCGTGTATTGCAGATTATTGACCTTTTCGATAAATGGACTGGTATTTATATACTCAAAACACTTTCTGCTACAAGTCTCATTCACTCATAAATTCATACAACACTTTTCTATGTGACTAAGTGTTTTGTCTTCAGTGGATGCATCCCCGACAACGCTTTCCTTCAAATTGGCTATTACTGTGTAATGCTGAGGTGTTTTTGACCCAGGTTGTTTTTTCTTTTTCTCTCTCTCTCTTTGGTTTTCAATTCAACCTTCAGTTTTCAATTCCAGCAAAAAATATGCTTGTAACCTGCTTGCACAAGTTACTTATAATTTTTCCTTGGCAGTTTCCTTGACTAGCAGATGGATATTCTAGAAGCCTACAGTAATGTGCAAAAGTCTTCAATCTCCTTTCATTTCTTTATATTTTGTTAGGAAAATGGGGAATAAGAGTTTGATTGTAACATATGCAAACATAGATAGAGGTGAACTATGTAAGGAAAAAATTGCATATGCAGTTCTAATGAGCTTGAAAGTCATTATTTTGTATGACTATCTCTATTCTTAAACACAACCTGGACTCTTAGGAAAGCTTCTTTGTAATTTCTTAAAGGACTCTTTATAAATACTTCCAGCCTTCTCCATTTATAAATACTACTTTATAAATACGTCCAGACTTCTTAAAGGACATTCGAAGGCACTTTTTTGTTTGTTGGCTTCTTTTTGTTCCATTCTCCGTCATGGTGATGATTTTCTTTAACTGCCAATAAAATAAAATTTGTTGGCAGTATGTTTGGCTCATTGTCATGCTGAAAAATAAGGCAGTTGCTATAACATACCAAAAATATAGTTGATACTTTTCCAGATGCATCTACACGGTGGATCAAACTCTAATGGTTCTTTTCTGTGTTCGTAATTAAATCGATTTTGACAAGGTCACCATCACAACTGAGTGAAATTCAGTTTGATGCAAACCATGACAGATTATCCACAGTGTTTTGTCTATAGTGACTGTAGACACTCACTGTTGTACCTCTGGCCCGATGATCTCCTCTACACATGTTGATGACAATGAACCAATACTTTCATATTTGGAGTCATCGCTCCATAAGGCCTTGGCCTATTGTCAATATTTTTTTTCAATTTATTTCTTGTGTAATTTGACATACCTCAGTCTCCCTTTTCCCCTTCCTTACTTAAGAAAGGCTTCTTGTTGGCCACCTTTCGATTCAGGTTATTTCCTGTTTAGCAAACTTCAAAGGTCAGATGCATTTCTTAAGTCCTGTGTCTTTGCTGTTTGCATTCCCTCTCCTTGTAAGGGCAGGAATTTCAGATTCTGCTCATCAGCTGTTGGGTTTTTTTGTTTGTTTTGCTTTGTTTTTCATGTTTTAAGCACATACTGCACACCATGCTGAGATATGCCAAGCTTATAGTTAATAGCTTTGGGAATCATCTTTTTGTTGCAAAAATTGTATGCCTGCCATACTTTAACTTTTACGTTTTTCTTAGATTCAACTAAATAAATGGAAACAAATTATGTATTTTTGTGACGACTGCTAGTAGCAAAGCTGTTTATGTGTAGACACGAGACTGATTCATCCCTTGACCTAGCTACATTTTTTTTGCTTTAATAATTCATACATCAGTGTCCTTTGACTTTGACATTTAGTGTCATGTGTGCACTGTATTCTGGAAATGAAAGTTGAATGGATGGAATACAACAATAAGTTATTCTTGCTTTTTCCTTCAACCTTTCATCAAGATTCTAGTGTGGGTGTAGTAGAACCATGTTAAAATAAACAGGAAAAAAATGTTTTTTCCTCTTTATGCATACATAGTCAAGCATTTGCAGCCTGGTACATGGCAAATTTGTAGGGCAAACTTTTAATAGCTGTAGAGTGTCAACACATTCTCATTTGCAATATAATAATTTCAAGCCAGTTCAATTGTATTTATATAACACCAAATCACAACACCAATCACCTCAAATAAAATTGTCACCAGTTACACATTTATCTTTTAGAACATCTTGATCTGTTGGAGTAACAATGTTTGGTATTATAGTCGCACTGAAATATCCTCAAGAAGAAAGACACTGAAAATAGAAGAAAAAAAACATATTGCAGAGAATTTCATAGACTAATTTTATTGGCCTTGGTTGATCACATCCTCAAATATTACTGAGTTTAATGGAACTGAGTATGTACCCCAGTATAATGTCACAAGTTATTATTATTATTTTATATAATTAATAATGTAGTTTTAATTCACAAAGTAGTGTGTGATTATGTGGAGGAAGAGTATTCTGTCAGAAACAGATTCATGGTCTTTGTTCTAGATGGAGTAATTGTGCTTGCTGTGTTGTGGCTCTCTTAAATTTCTTTTTATGTCTCTGTCACAGAAATTAACTGCAAGGAGTTTTTAATTTATATGTAAAATTCATATTTTAGTACTGGAAGTAAATTATTTGAAATTATGGAATTATTTGACAGTTTCAAGGACCCTTTTCTGCTCACATTAGTATTAGTTCAGAAAATGATTTGACATTTTAAATCAGCTTTATATTTGCTTCTCCTTCAATAAAAAACCCTCAAAAATATAAAATATAAAAAACACTGAATACATAATGTTACTTTCATCCACTCACTGAGTTTTATCTTGAATGTGTAAGAAATCATAGGAAATTTTTGCTTTACATCAGATATAGAATATAATTTTACATACAGACTACTACAAAATTAAAGTCATACAGCAACTGCAACATGTTACCATGTTATTCACTTTCATCTCACTTTCTTTCTGGCTTTTCAGATTCGGGTCTTCCGTCCTCCTAATTATTCAGGAACTATTGCTTTGGCGCTCTTAGTATCTCTAGTTGGAGGATTGCTGTATTTGAGGAGGAACAACTTGGAATTCATATACAACAAGACTGGATGGGCCATGGCTGCACTGGTATGATACATATACACCAACATTAGGTTGGAGTGAAATATTTGTTTTTCCATATTTATCTACTTTTACATGTCAGGGACGTTGTGTGAAATGAGATTAGGGGTGTAGTTTTCTCCCCATTTTAACAAAAATATGATGTCATGTTTTATGTAATGGAAAAGTTACTTATCTATGCTTGACTCTCTCATCTGTTATTTTATCTCTCTCTAGTGTGTGGTGTTTGCAATGACATCTGGTCAGATGTGGAATCACATCAGAGGTCCTCCTTATGCCCACAAAAATCCACAGAATGGACAAGTGGTATGAGTTACATTTCTTTCTTCCCTGCCAGTGCATATAAATGTGTATATATATGGTTTAATTTTAGTTGTTTTGTTTCTATTTGGCTTTGTACTGTCTTCTGTCCTTCAATCGATCGAACTTAGCTATGTTTTTACCTTAAAAGCTGTATTTTAAGGTATAAGTTTAATCTTTTTTACTAGGTTGTAAGTGAAAATATATTAGATCAGTGATAAAAACATCTGTAAGGTTATTGGCCTCAAGTAAAATAGACTCTGTGCCATTACCACCTGCTAACGGGTCAGACATGGGACAGTGTGCGTATGTGTGTGTGCGTGCGTGCGTGCGTGTGCGTATGTTACTGGACAGCTGGGAAGAGTCATTTTGTGTTAATATCACCCTAGAGGCATCTCAGAGTCATCTTGGGCCAAGCAGAGTGGGAAAGAGAGAGGTGTTGGCCAAAAGACTTTTTCTTTACCGTAATTCTTTCTTGCTTGTTTTCTCTCATTGGTAAATGGCCTGTATTTGTATAGCGCTTTACTAGTCCCTAAGGACCTCAAAGCACTTTACATGTTCAGTCATCCACCCATTCACGCACACATTCACACACTGGTGATGGCAAGCTACATTGTAGCTACAGGCACCCTGGGGCGCACTGACAGAGGCAAGGCTGCCGGACACTGGGGCCACCAGGCCCTCTGACCACCACCAGTAGACAACGGGTGAAGTGTCTTGCCCAAGGACACAAAGACAGAGACTGTGCGAGCCGGGGCTCGAACCTGCGCTTTCTTCCTTTCATGTTGTCTTCCTTTCAGGTCTTTTTGTTTAACCTAGCTATCAGCCGGAATTAGAGTAATCTATATTTGACAAAGTTTGTGCACATAAACAAGGAATTTGACTCAACCATCCTTTCTTTCATATAGTTGCTGTGTTTTAGAGAATTGCCACTTATTATCAATATGTGTGCAAATACTTACTCACACAGTATTTCCAGATATAGCTTTGCAGGTCATCATTTAGGTTTCTCCACTGAAGTGTGAAATTAAAATAAAAATATGGAAGGAAAATGGAAAAAAACTATGAACTTGGAGGAGAGTAGGATCAGAACAATGAAAGTGAAATGGCCATATAGAAGAAAGGGAGGAATCTGAGAAATTATGTTTGTGTCTGCAAGCCGAGTGCGTGTGTGTATGAGGTGCTGTAAGGGACATTATTACTGAAACGCTCTCACACACACTATTGAAATTTTAT
Organism: Pundamilia nyererei; assembly: GCF_000239375.1. Lineage (NCBI taxonomy): Eukaryota > Metazoa > Chordata > Actinopteri > Cichliformes > Cichlidae > Pundamilia > Pundamilia nyererei. The sequence continues at coordinate 2,546,082 of NW_005187469.1, read as the reverse complement.
CTCTCATACACACTACTGAAACACTCTCACACTGAAACCCTCTCACACACTCCACTGAAAACCAAGGCATTTCAGTTGAACAGGAAGTTGTTTCCTGACAAGGAAACTGAAGGAAAAAGTGGTAAATTTCAAACAAACCACTACACAGATGTCTACTCCGCAACCTGCTAGTAGCCTAAGTGAAGCAGCTGCATTACTTAACAATATATTAGCTTCAGCATAAGTCAAAATTTAGAATAGCAGGAGACGGGCAATATCCTGGTTAATTTTTTTTGGCATATTTGCTTTTTGTCTTTTTTAGCGAAGAAGAAAATATCTTAAAATCGTTAATAAAACCAGGGAGAGAAGGCTTAGTGTTCCTCCATATAGCACAATGGATGTGATATTTACTCAAAAGTATGATGATGTTAAGAATGTCTGAGACACCCAATGCTAGATGATCCATATAAAAAAAATTATATGATGTAATTCAAATGGTGGCACATCATTAATGTTTAGGGAAATCCATTTTTAAGTCACACCAAAAGCATTGTGTGATAGGGCATAGAAAAAAAAGATGTTCTAGGGTTTCATTTTCATCAGTGCAAAAAGAACACGGATCCACCTCAAAGCCAAATCTCTTTTTTTAGAAATTCTGCCACAGGATTAATTTTGTTTATGACTTTAAAGTGTGTTTCTTTAACTTTAGGTAGAATAGGCCATTTCATACATTTCGAGTTTGCTTTATCGAGTGTATCTGAAATAACTAAATTAGAACCATGTTATGTAACCATTCTGTCATAGCTATGAAATATTTTGTATTTGAAGAAACTACTAATACATTTATTATTGCATTTTTTTCAAACAGCTGACCTGCTATTGTCCTAGCAATAAATTAGGAAGCACTGATGAGAAGTTATTGTATATCATAAAGTTTTTAATCAAATGAAGCAGAGGCAGTGGGATCAGTTTACAAAATTAGTTATATTCTCTTTGAGAACAGTTTAGACAATATTCTTCTGAAAAGTCTGTGTAACTTAGAATGACATCGTTCTCATGCAACAAATCTGTTATGAATATAATCTTCTTGTTAAACCAGTCGCTTTTGAAAATTGATTTTCGATTATATTATGAGGAGAGAAGTTGTGGGTAAATATCGTTTTACTCGTGCAATATCATTGCAAAGTCTCTTTGGGAAAGTTCGATATGTTGATCGGGATTTTATTTACCTCAAAATCACATTTCAAAATAAAGTCTAATCCTCCTATTTTACTAAACAAGGGTTGTGGGATGTGGAAACACCGAGTTGCTCTGTGACAGACAAGATTTTAACCATTTAATTCTGAGGGTGCCAACCATAGATTCAAATTCTGGCGCTTTGATGCCACCTTTATTGTATTCCTTAACAAGCTGAGATCTTTCAATGTAATAGGTTTTATTCCTCCACAAAAATTGGAAAATAACTGTGTTAGCCTTATTAATGTTTTTAGAGGAGATATATAGAGAGTGACAAGGATAAATCAATTTGGAGATGCCTTCAGCTTTAGATACGATGTTTCTGCCAAAATAGTGAGGTCTCTGGTTAACCAGTGGCTAAGTGATTTCTTCATCTCCATGATACGGTTAGAAATATTACAATCTCTTCTAATTAGGCATTTAGATATTATCAGCCCTAAATATTTAACTTTACATTAAACTCTAACCGAAGCTATTGAGAAGTCAGAGCTTGTATGAATCGGGAGTTGTTCACATTTTTTGGTATTAAGAGATAAACCAGAAGCTTTAGAGAAAATTGAGTTTTTTCTACCACTGATTTATCTTTCAAAAAAAATAGATGTATCATCTGCGAATTGACTTATTTTGAAGTTTTCATTAAAAATTGATACTCGTATGTTGTTAGAATTCTTTTTTTCATAGTGTTGAGTTTTTGTATATTGGCAACAGTTGAGGTGCCAATATAAAAAGCTTAGGGGAAATAGGACATCCTTCCGAATTCCGCGTTTCACGTTCAAGGAAGCTAATATATTGTCAAGTAATGTGGTTGCTTCACTTAGGCTACTAGCACAGCGGTCCCCAACCCCCGGGCCCTGGACTAGTACCGCTCTGTGAGTCGTTTGGTACCGCAAGTGTTGAGTCTTGGGTTTGAAATTTATGGTTTTCAGGGTGTTTATCGCTTTTTTAAATCGTTATTTTTACATCTTTTATATTGTTAACTCTGTTTCCCTGGGTCTTTTCCCATGTGTTATGATTAAATATTCTTTTTTTGGGGGGTACCGGTACACGTTTTATTTTATTGTATTTACCCGCGACACCTTAAAGGCCGGTCCGTGAAAATATTGTTGGCCTTAAATGGTCTGTGGCGCAAAAAAAGGGTGGGGACCGCTGTACTAGCAGGTTGCTTGTAGTGGTTTGAAATGTACCAATTTTTCCGTCAGTTTCCTTGTCAGGAAACAACTTCCTGTTCAGCTGAATCAGCCAATAAAGGTGAAAAAAGGAGTTGGTCAAAGTCAAACACATAAGAAAAACACTGACAAAAAAAGTACTTTAAACAACTCAAACCCACAGGAAGAAAATGTTCGCGAGGAATCCCTCATTCTTCTTTAACTTTAAGTTTAAAAAAAAAATCTATTTAAAAGACATAATTCTATACTTAGCTTGCCTTTTTTGACAGAGTTTGCCATATCACAGCATGTGTGTAAGTGTTTGGTATGTGCATGCTTCTTGTAATTCATGAGTACATGGATTTTGGGTATAGTCTATGTATGAACCTCTGTGCATAGGTTTGTTAAAGCAAAACTATGTTTCTGTCACATTTTGAGGCAGCAGCTTTTGCTTTTTTTTTTTTTTGGCTCCATAGTGAGACACACTACAATTTCATCTGCTTCACTGTACCATTCGTCAGTTGACAAATCCTTTCAATATAGTGTACCTGGTCTTGCTCGCTCATCATTTTGAAGGAATTACACGGTCTGGTGAATGTGGGAGATTAGAAAAAGAGGTGAGAAAAGGTAACATGAAAAGGGGTGGGAAGAAACAGAAAGGATAAGATGATACTGATCCTTTCTGAATCATCTTCTCATTCACTGCCATTTACCATCAGGGGAGGGAGAGAACAAGAGAGGAAGGTTAAGGTGTGGTTCAAAAGTGTAAAGAAAAAAAGACGAGCATCATTTGTAGTCAAATATAGCCAAGTCCAGCTCCTATGTCAGATAAGTCGGTCCAAAATTCAAGACAAAGCAAAAATAATAGAGTAAAAGCACACATTGCATGTTGTTGCAAACTATGTGAGTGGCGTTACTGCTGTTAAAGAATAGTGGATGGCAGGATTTTAGGAACACTTTGAAATGTTATTAAGTAAAGGGCACCATTATCACTATAACCTTTTAAGAGCAAAAGTATACTCATTGCACACTTTGTCATTGTTATAAAACTTTTTTTTAAGTATATTTTGTAGCCTGTCGTAGGCATGCATAGTCAGCATGGTCATTAAAAAAATGGCAGGAACACAGAGTCACACGAAGCTTCATGTTAGCCTTATGGTGATGAATTTTACATCAGTCATACTCAAGTGGACCTTCATGAACTCATGGATATGGAAAGTATAACTGCAGGGTGACACTGTAAAACAATGGTTAGTAATGTTGCATCAAAGCAAGAATGCTTTGGGTTTCAATCGCCTGCAAATATGGAGTTTGTATGTTCACCCTGTGCCTGCATAGTCTGCCTAATTGTCACAATCTAAAGGTGTTTTGCTAGTTGGTGACTTTAAACTGGCTGTAAGTATGAATAGTCAGGCAGGTATGTTTGTTTCAAATTAGCTGACCGCAGGCAGAGTGGGAGTGAGTAGGCAGGGCATGGAGGAGAAAGAGGAGCAGAAGGAAGACAAAAATAAGTAATTATTTGAACTGATAAACAGACTGAATAAGGACTTAGTTGGGACAAAAATAAAGAAAAGTAAAAACTGTATGTATGTACATAACTTTCATTCAATTATATAATGCAAAAGTACAAAACTGCTCCCTGTCATGTGTGCAATACCATGCATTAGCACAGATGAATTAGGTTTTTAAAAAATAAATTATTTCTACACACAAACAATACCATCAACTTCAACTGAAGAAGCTATTTTGGGCATGAATAAAAGTGTTTCAAAATCAAGAGATAGCAAATGAGTGGACTAGAGGGATGTGGGAATGACAGGGAAAAAGAAAGAAGAGCTGAAGGGTACATTAGAGAGCTACATCAGATGAGGGTGTAACCCATTTGTTGTCAAACAGACTGAAAAATTACAGAGAGCACCAACAGTGCCTGAGAAATAGAGTGCCTTTTACACAGAACAAGACAGAGAGACAATACAGCCAGAATTAAAAGACAGGCAGGGGCAAGAGGGGAGTGTGGTGCTTTGGTAGTCTGTATGCATGCAATACATCCACTCCTCCCTGCACGGTGTTTGTGTGTTATGTTGATTACTGGCTACTTAGAATATCAATCCTTTTGCGTTGGATGAATGGAATTATTTTTTTTTTTTTTAAAACAACAACCTCACTGTTCTACATACTTATCTCCATGATAATGTCCCTTACGGCACCTCATACACTTAAGTTTGTGAACACAATAACTCAGGAAAGAGCCAACATAGGACAACATTTCACATTCATACCATAGGTGAATATAGCAAAAATCATGGACTTGAATATCAGTGACGTCAAGGTCAACATCAAAGTTAGAGGTCAAGTTTTCTGAAAATCTTGTAAATACAATATTTTGCGAAAATGGTCACCTAGGATTTTCAAACTTAAACCCTAGGTGTCACGGTCTGCGGAGACAGGCCGTGTGGTGGTGTGTGTGATGGACCCAGGTGCGTACACAAGTGAGTAGACGGGAGTGAACTTTAACAGAAAGTGAGCCTTTATTATGGCTGAAGACAAAGTGTACAAACACAGCAGGAATAGCGTGACTAAACTAGACTATAACTAAACTGGGAAAACTAGTACTGTGACAAACTAAGAAGACTCAGAGACTATGGTGATAACTGCAAAGACTGACCGTGAAAACATGGAGGTGGGAACAGAGACGACGCAACACAGACTGCATGAAACACATAGGCTGTATCCCAATTCAGGGTCTGCAGCCTTAAAGTACGCAGCCTCAACGATCC
>NW_005187469.1:2533396-2535346 GCF_000239375.1 Pundamilia nyererei | reverse complement strand
GGGAAGATGACAGAAACGACAACATGAACTTGGCTACATAAGACACACAGACATAAACACATGAAGGGCAAGCGAGACTTAACACAAGGGTAATATAATTACAAATGAGCTAGAATAACTTAATGAACCTAAACAAACAATAAACATGAAAATAGACTAAAAACACACTCAAAACACTGGGTCGCACGACCCAGGACCATAACACTAGGTGTATCTACAAGGAGGTTGAGGGGTAGCACTTGCAGCTGTCGGTATTTTATAGACTATGCAACAGAGCAAGTGGGTAAGCAGTGTAACAGCTTTTAGGCTGACACTCTGTTAGGCCCTTCCATTAAGACAGGTTTCCTATTGGTCAGTGGCTGCATGGATATACAATACCCATTGCTAGTGAATGTTTGGGTTTCACATGCGTGCGCGTGCACACACACACACACACACACACCCACACACACTAATGGAGAATGCACAATATAACCTGAGTTTTTGTCTGCTTTTTTGTTGTGTTTATTGGAACGGTCAAAAGTTCAAACAACTTTGCACAAGATGAACTCAACAAAGAGGTGGCTAGTTTTGTATTATTTCTTTTTTCCTTTCCCCCTCCTTTTCAGATGTATTAAACAATGCAGGTCTTTTTTTGTTGTTGTTAAATGAGGCTGAGCTCTGAAATGTTCAAATTAAAAGGCTCCATGTAGACCAACTGGTTTGTTGAAATTGTCACAAAGTGTCACAAAGACGATGGTCATGAAAAGCAGAGTTTTGCATTGTTACCGCCTGCCAGCATCTTAGATTGCAGCTTTCTGATACTTGACACATTGTTCCAGTCAATAATAAGCCCCCAAAATAAAAGAAATAAACTCTGAAGTATATGTAGACGTACATCAGTGTAAATTTACATCAGTGTTGCCGTGGTTTCCCTTCAGGAGGGCTGCATCATTTCTCCTTGGCCTATTAATGCTTCTGTCCCAGGATGATTAGAGGCATGCTTTGTAGGGCTCATGGTGAGTCAAATTAAAGTGGTCACCAAGGCAAATTAAAAAATAATTTATAAGAAACTGTACCTTGAAAATATGCAGTTCACAAAAAAACCACACGTTAACAAAATTTAGTGTCTCCATTCCTACACACATTTACTTCCTGCCTTACTGAGATTTACAGAGCTAAAAATAGCTATTATTGTGGGAAGATCAGCTACTTACATTTTGTGTCGGTAGGCTATAAACTAACTCTTAGTCATAAAGACAGACATTGGGCTATGAGAAACTTTTATTTAAAAGAAAACAAAAATTAAACAAAAAACAACTTGATTGAGCTTGATTCAGAAGTCCCATAAGAGGCTATGGCTCATATCATAGTGGTCATCATATAAAATAATTATATGAAATAATTAAAATTATTTTACCTTGTATATCTTAGTTCACTTTGCATCCATTATGTCATTCTTCAGATTGATTGTCTACTCTGTTACTAATCCCAGCCACATGCAGAACAAGTAACAGTCTGTTATAAATCTCTGACTCAACGCAAGTCATCTCAAGTCCCTCACCTTGGCTGTCTTTCTCTATATATCACTGAAAACAAAATAATTAATAAAATTCTGCATATTTAGGAAGTTAAAAGTCACCTCATTTCACTGATTGACATGTTTTCAAAAAAGAAAACGGGTTTGAATGGCTTTAATTGACTCTTGGGTAATTAAACTGAACTCTCCACGGAGTGCGTAAACACTGAACTGCATAAACACTGAGTAGATAATGAGATTTTAAAGCATTACCTGAATCCCTTAAATAGACTATCATATTTGTTCAAATGAAGGGTTCAATGAACCTAACCAGTCTCACAGCGGCTGTGAATAAATCACCTCTAAATGCTTTCAGTTCTTGTTGTTAAGACATTAAGTTGTTATGTGCTGCAGGGCATTCCTCTTTGAATGGTGTGTGTGTCATATATATA
>NW_005187469.1:2524823-2533085 GCF_000239375.1 Pundamilia nyererei | reverse complement strand
TAAGTGCGTCATGGACAAAAGTAAAACAGTATGTCGGATGTGCCACGCAATGCTCAATTGGTTGGAACGTATATGTGTGTATATACATATGTGTATATACATATGTGTATATACATATGTGTATATACATATGTGTATATACATATGTGTATATACATATGTGTGTATACATATGTGTGTATACATATGTGTGTATACATATGTGTGTATATACGTGTACATGTACATATATGTACATATATGTATACCTGATTTTAGTCTGTGTTTGTGCCATTACCTGAAAGTAAATACATTCATTAAAAGATAAATGAATAAATAAACTGAAGCCCAAAGCTGGGTCTCTGACAATAGCCGGGCATGGTCACGACAAATAAATAATGCTGTTCCTATACCACTGTTTCCTTAACTTGAGGGCGTTCTGTTTACTAAAGTAATAGAGGTGTTCATTTGAAATGGTTACAAAGTGTGAAGTTGGAGACATGTTTTAGTTATGTAATTTATTTTTTGTGTGTTTTTATTTTGCAAAACTTTAACACAATTAGTGTGTGGCATTACTGCTTTTGATTATTCCTGTGCATGTGGTTAAGAAAGATTTTCCCAACTCAAAACCCCCCCCAGAAAATTTACAGCAGTTCTGGAGTTTGTGCATTTAAATGTTTGCCAAACGTTGTGTATGTACTGTATGCACTCAGCCATTCTCAAACTCATGTAGAATTTAATTTGAGGATTCACCAGATCTGTTATTTGGAAATGAAAGCCTGTCTGTAATTGAAGGCTGATTCATATGTAACCTGTTATTTCAGAAGCTGGGCTAAACAAATGTATATTAAATATGGATCAATATTTTATACTTACATGAGTGCAAATACATAATTTCTGTCATAATGTTACAGATGGTTATTCTTGTATAATGATGATTTTAATATCCGTGTTTTCAAATGGGTCCATGAACATAGTCGGCATATACTGCTGTGCACATCTTCATTCTTGTTGAAGAAGAATGTTATCACATGTATACCCAAGCTATTGATCGATTGAATATGTTATTTTTTATGTAACTTGTCTATACAGAGTGGGGCCGCATGTCCAACTTTTATTTACCACTCTACTTAACTTAAATCATTTGTTTATACAAGACAATGTTTTAACCTAATTTGCAGACATGGCAGTCTTAAAAAAGAACCCAAAAAACCCTCCAAAAAGCAAGAAACTAATCCATCAGATTAATTGGAGCAGTAGTAGACTGCAGTTGTACCAGACGCTCCCCAGCATGAACCTGCCTAAATTTATGCAGGCAAGCCATTGTGAGACTATTTAAAAAGGAGAAAATGTATGTTTCAGCATGCTGTGCACCAGAATGGCACCAGCGATCATATAATATTTTTTTTCTTGTGTATTTAAAAAAATGAAACAAAAGTAAAAACAAGAAATATTTAAAACAAAAAATGTTAACAAGGGTTTCTGTATATTAGGCATACTCCACAGATTAAGGAGTATGTCAGGGTGGGGGTTTGTATGTATTGCACTGAGCAGCAACAGATAGACCTGAAGCAGAACTGAGCAAATGACTAATATTATGTTTTGACCTTTTTGTGGGATTTTGCTTGAAATATAACCATATAATATTGCAAACCTTACAATATAAGAGAAATTTAGTTAATGGCACCAAGTACATTGATCTATTATATAGATTATATAGATCAGAGAATGGGATTTAGTTTTTGGGGGGGTTGCTTTTGTTTGTTTTTTAAGTAAGAGAAAAAGTTACAAGATGTGACTTCTGCATTAGCTCATTTAAATGTCTTTGTTATCTCAGCAACATGAAGACTAAAGGTTGCTGCTTTTATACCCCAAATCACTTTGAGGTAAATCCTTCTGATTAACGCACACTCACACAAAAGCCACACAAAATGTCTCAAAAGGCTGTTCTCTCTAAACAGTTTAATTTACAAACATTTACTTATGTGTTTTGTGGACACCTGTTTAGCTACGTACACTGAAACATGCACACTCTGTTCTGCTCCGCACATTAATGAATTAAACAGCTACATTTTAATACATCAGGTTAATTGGAAGTGCCCAACCATGGATTGAAGAATGTTTTATCCGCCAAGCATTGACTTGTTTTGTGCTTAAGGGTAACATGTAGCAAGTGGAACAATGGTATGGATGTGGTTTTTTTGTTGTTGTTTGGAGGGGGGTTTTTTTTAGTTCCGGTAATGAAAGAAAAATCCCCATTGGATACTGACGCACCTATTAGTTTCAGTGTGTGGTTTCCCAAACTTTCTAGGACTTGTTTAATTTGTTTTGTCATTGTGGCAGGTTTTTTTCTTCTTCTTTTTTTAACCCTTTCATACTGTTGTGTGTACTTAACGAGCTTAACTAATAGTCTCCTGAAAATGTGAGTGGGCTTCTTAGTGGGTATTAAAATGAAGAGCTCTACAGTTAACTGAAAAACACACCAGAAGTTCATTCAAAAAGCTTATGTAGGTGTAAGGACAAAAGGCAGCTAGAGATTGTTGCTTGCATATCCTGGTCTGAACTATATCTTACAGAGGTTATCAGTTCAAACTCATGTGATGGGTCAATTATCAACTTAGCAAGCAAAAGCTTTAACCTTTTAAAGGGGGCAAATCATGGGTTTAAAGTACCCCTGTCATCTGAAATGGGTTTATCACAGTGTAAATGTCAATATATCTGGCACAGTGCCCATCTAATAGGTAAACATGATATTAAGAGTCTACAGTATGTTCACAAATGGTGTGTTCTATAGTTGTCATTTTATTTTTCATTTTGTATTTGAGTATTAGGTTAGTATCATCACCAGCAAATGCAAATTGCTTTTTCTATTGACACAAAACAGGGAAGTTAGGGAATGGTGAAGGTGCAAGCCACTATCTGCTGTTCTGTTGTCTATGTGGAGATGTCTGAGGAGGGGCAAAAACCTCAAAGAAGTACAGACAGCAGCTGCGGTGGAGACTTTTCGTTGTTTTTAACACTCAGCTTCACTTCAGCTCTTTGTATGTTACAACTTCTCTCTTCTCTGCCACTGATGGATGGACTAATAACAGCACTAGGAAGAGGAGACTACAGACCAGATGCACCACATATTTTTTCCACTGCCCCAGAGCCGTTCACTGCAAGTAGACAGGCAGTCCGAAGTTATCCAAAGTGCTACCACTGCTGAACCAAAATTCCCCTTCCAGTTTCAAATGTACTGATTAGGAATGTAAGGAAAATTTCCAAACAGTTTCCCATTGTTCTAGTACATGAGCTTTGTTTTCTAGTCAGCAAGAAAAGAATGCCGAAAATAATTTAAAAAATCCTAGCTAATGGAGAATAACAGGTTTATACCGAAAACAAAAGGATCTGTTTCAGCACTGAGGCCTCATTGTTTTTATCTGCTTTCAAGTGCAAAAATTCTTCACTTCTCTCCACTGAAGCAAGAAAAAGCTGTCCACCCTCTACTCCACCTCTTTTGTCATCTTCTATTCATCTTTCCATACTTATTCTTGTCTGATAGAAAAGGAATGAACACTACACCAGTCAAGTGGAAAAGCAGACCCTTGATCTGCCTAGACACTGATAATCTGCAGGGATTCAACAATGTTAAACACTCTGAAAGACTTTCTCCCTTCTTCTGTTTGTTTCCTTTCCTCAGACCCTCATTTTGTCTGCTTCTTTTTCTCTAACAGACAGATGTTAGTCAAAGTAGACCTCTGACATCTTAGCACAGGAGCTGGAATCCCAGCATTTTGCTTCGAATCTCAGTGAAGTATGAGCTTCAGCGGGGACATTGATCCAAGCATATCATCAGGTTTAGATGGCTATAAGCTATAGCGGAAAAAAGATCAATTTGTTAGATGTCGATGATTCTGATCATAAAGTGTCTGAAATGCACAGAAATCAGGATAATTATAATTTTTGTTTCTGGAACGGTTAGATTTGATGACCCTGTACTATTTCCATTTTGTTTTTTTATTGTTTTGTATTCGATTCATTCTGAAAGAGTTTAAAGTACAATTAATTCAACATTTAGAGAAGATTGTACTGAAGTGGGAAGTTTAGCTTTGGCAGACTGCATAAAACATACCAATTCTCATTCAGAGCAATCATATGTGTATGTGTGTGTGATCGGTAATGTAGGTTTAGGTTGACCTCTCTGCCCACTGCATGAAAAATGTACCCTTTCTATACACCTACACACCACATGGATAAATCCTCAGGCTTGAGTCATATGAACAAGCACATTAATGAATTCTGATCTAGAAACATACTCAAGCAACACACATTTATACAATTAAATACAATTACTTCTCCACTCAGATCCCCACTTTCTATTCATTTATTAAAACACTAGTGACGGGTCTCTTAAAATCCTGTTCGTCCTGTCTATGATGCATTTTATGCCACCCTCAGAACGTCACATTGGGAAAGATTTTACTCAATTATTTTTAAGGTTTATTTGCTTGTTTGTCTAGTGCATTTATAATACACTGCCAGCTGGTAGAAACGCTCCATGGACACTGCAGAAAGAGTATACAACTGCTGTCTGGGAACACAACTGAAGTTAGTTTTAAACAGGCTAAACTATGAATGTGGTTTTATCTGATGATTCAGTTTAGCCCTTCAAAGAACTGGTAGCATTACTGTGTGGTAATACAAAATAATTCCAGAACCACAATCCCACCGTGTCCTTTTGTTTATTATAGAAGTTTTATTGAGTTTGTTAGTGACTGAATTACTCGCTGAAAAGAAAATTCTTAACTGACATTGTTTTCTTCTCTTTCTCTTCCCCCCCAGAGTTATATTCATGGCAGCAGTCAGGCACAGTTTGTGGCAGAGTCTCACATCATCCTTCTTCTGAGTATCCTTTAATTAAATTGTTCTTGTTTGTGTGTCACATGTTGCAAAATGCTAATCATCTAGAGTAATATATCTCCATGAAATGTCCAGCAGCTCATCTTGGCAGCAGATTCCTTTAAATCACAATTTCCTCACCCACAGCACCTTTGAGAACTTTTTATGTTTGAAAGAGTGTTCCCTTTTGTTTTTATTTGACTTTTTTCCCTCCAACAAAGTCAAAAATCTCTGTTAAGGCCTTTCTGTTGGACTGAAGAAATTCACAATACAAAGACAATGGGTTGTCCTCTTTTCAACTTTTCTCCTTGCCTGATTTGTTCCAAATTCCAACAGCTCATGATTGAGTGTGTCTTTGCATGTATTTTCTTGGGTTCTTGTTTGGCAGGATATATTTTTCTGTTTGTATTTGTTTACTTCTGTCTGCTTGTATACCCATGTGTACTTGCAGTGGGGCTTCTGTATGTGTGTGGGTAATGATACCATTCATTCCTAGCTGTTCTGTTCACCCCCATAGGAAATAACAGGTCCAAGGTCACACCTGCTGCAAAGCTATATTTATTTGTCCATGGTCACACATGGTTTTGTTGGTTTTTTTTGTCAATCTTCTGCCCATCTGATTACACCTAAATGAAACATACGCACCTGCTGAAATGGTAACACAGCTACCTTTGTTGTTAATGCAGGTGGAGTGAGCACATTTTATGAGCATCATAGAAGAATGTAATCTTGCTTAATCTTTAATTTATGCATGCGGAAACAGTTACCACATTAAGCTACAAAACCATACTCATTTAAATGTTTCCTTGATGGTATTATTTATTTGTAGACTGTCTAGCATCTTGGTGGTTATTAGTTATACTAAAGTTGCAACTAATATTGGTGCGAATGAAGTGTTAAACAAGTGTTAATTTGTTATGTTTCCAGGGCTTTATATTGTTTATCAAACATGGTGTGACTGTTCAAAATGACATTTTATATTCTTTAAACAAAGCAAAGAATTTAAAAGTAAAAATATCCAACAAACAAAGACCTGTTTTAGTTGTGTTTCTAAAGCAGCTCTCCTACAGGTAGCTACTGCATAGTTAATATGCTTTTTATTTCATAATCTAAGGTTCACATATTCATAATGTTTGTTACTATAGACTGATGAGGGTGTAGGATGCCTGCAGGCCAAGGGACTGTTTTGTTTTTGTTTTTTTGTTTATTGGTTTGTTTTTTTAATAGTTTCAGCCCTGCTACAGTCTTTTTCAAGTTCAGTTGCTCCTTGTAAGAGAAAAAGCTGTGGTTGCTTTGACATGATGGAAACTTTATATCAATGCAGATTGGTCTATAGTTATAATAATTTTTGTGACACTCTGTATAGCCACCCAAACAGCCACCTTGCTGTACTTTGAGATCTTGTCTTTGTGTCGCACCAGCATGCCATATCTTTTACCCCAACATCAAGAGAATACCTTAGTTTTTCCCCTGTATGTTCCCATGTGGCAGTCTTTGTTTGTGCACCCCATCAGGCTTTGCCTAGTTGTGTGCATTTGTATGCAGAGCATGCTAGAGAGAAGAATCTGTAATTAGGCCCTAAGCCATGTGAGCCTGTGCTTGAAGTGATTTAAAAACAGCTCAGGTGTTGAATGAAAAAATGTTTGCTTCTGTAATATATAAGTGTTTACAATATTGTATGAGTATTGTATGAATTGTTCACAATTACTAAAGTTTAATCCTAACTGCAAATTACTTTTTGCAGTTAGGATTAAAGTGATTTGTCTTTCTGCAGCTGTGTGTTATTAATAATTTCACTTTATGCATGTTCTACATGAGCACAGACAAAGACTTGTTGTTCAAAAATACTAGCTATGTTATTATTCTTATTACTCTTATGTTATTTTCTTGTGTGTGTATATATATCGATACAAGTATTGTTGCACCCCTAATATGTGTATATTAGGGGTGCAACGATACTCGTATCGAAATTGAACCGTTCGATACAGTGCTTTCGGTTCAGTACGCATATGTATCTAACAATACAAAATTTTTAATTTATTTTATCAACTTTTCTTCTGACGATGCTGTCTGTGTTAAGCGCTCAGTGGATCTGCGTTCGACTCAGACTCCGCCAAGGCTGCACTGTCGAGCGCAGATCCACTGAGCTCAGCGCAAGCTAGCGAGACAAAAGTTAAGCTTGTTGCAACATGGCAAATTGAACCTCCTCTATCCTCATTCAGATCTGGCGTTTGGAACTATTTTGGTTTTCATGTGAAGTATGACCCTGGTGGTAAGCGCGTCATGGACAAAAGTAAAACAGTATGTCGGATGTGCCACGCAATGCGCATTTAGCTTGTTAACGTGTTGACGCCGTCCACCCCCATGCATGGGGCGATCCACGGTAACTCGTTAACAGAGATTTGCCGCATTATGGTGTTAATGTCATTTTAATGAGATTAACACTGACAGCACTAGTGGGGACACAATGAATATGACTGCACATTTACACCGACATCATCCTAGTGCAAAGACAAGTGGAAGCAGACAAAAACAACAAGCGCACATGCTACAAACTTTACCCGAGTCATTTAGACAGCCATTAGCACATGATTCTCCTTATGGGGACCTGATATGTTTAATATGCTGCTGAGAATATACCCCAGAAGAAGCGTATAGTATAGCTTTTATTTTGGAAAGAGCCATTTCTCTGTAATAAACTCTCTTTTCCAAAGATGAGTGATTTCTCGATCAGATAGATTTATTTATTTTTTATATATTTTGTTGTTTCAGCAACATTACATTTAAAAACTGTACTTTTGAGTTAAAATATATATTTATAATTTTAATAAATGACAAATTAAAAAGGCATGAACATTTTTTTGTATCGAAAAAATATCGAACCGTGACACCAGAGTATCGAACCAAACCATGAATTTTGTGTATCGTTGCACCCCTAATATATAACATCCTTTCTTTCTTTTAGATTTTTCATTGTTCTATACTGTTCTGTTTGCTACACCACAATAGTCATTAAAATTAATAGTTTAACTAACCTTTCTCTCAATATAAATTTCTACTTTCTTCTTTCGTGTTTACGAGTCTGTTGTTTCCTTGACAACCTTGCCCCAGATGCTGCAATCACCATGGGGATGGTGCTTCTCAATGAAGCTGCCACCTCCAAGGGAGATGTTGGCAAGAGAAGAAGTAAGTTGACAAAGTGTGTGTGTGTGTGTGTGTGTGTGTGTGTGTGTGTGTGTATGTGTGTGTGTGTGTGTGTGTGTCATAACTTGATGAATCTGACATAGTTCAGGAGAGCAGGATGTATGTGCACACAGGTGTGATTGTCTATTTAGCTGCTTTTTTCAATACTGTAAATAAGCAAATTATACAGTATTGTAATGATATGTTTTGATACTGTGC
>NW_005187469.1:2521580-2524803 GCF_000239375.1 Pundamilia nyererei | reverse complement strand
TGTGTGTGTGTGTGTGTGTGTGTGTGTGTGTGCGTGCGTGCGTGCGTGCATATGTATCTGTCTAACTGAAACTAAATACATTGGAGCTGTGGCATACTTGCGTCCCTTATATTGAATATATTTCAGGTATCACTAATAAACTTGAAAAGTTAATTTTCTGTGACTTTATAGAGAAAAACTCATTCATGCAAAATATGTTCTTAATCTACATGAATATCACATAAACAGAAACTAATGGAAATGCTAATGGTATCCAGCTGGATCCGTCTATGATCTTTGCAATTAACAATGGGTGGAAAAAAAAATACTGATAATTACTGAATTTACACTCGCAGTCTGTCTGAAATTAACATCTGATTTACTAAGCAGCAACTAATTATGCAGCCACCAACTATGCAATTTGCAAGTAAAGAAATTTAATGCCACAGTTCAGTTATGACCTGAAAGTTAAAAAGTATTAACTTGAGAACTGTTAAAAGTAGTGTTGTGGGAAACGTTTTATGGAAATTATTGGTATTCAATTAAAGTTAAATTAATGTACGTAAAATGCTAAATAGATTCACATAATAACGCTCAGAATAATTTAAAAATACACATTCCCCCAGCGATATAACACAACTATTAAGAGCATGGGTTTATACCACAGCAGGATCAATAGAATTTCTGTTCAGCTGTATTTATATGATGCAACTTCAAAACAACAGTCACTTCAAGGTAAAAGAATGCAATATTAGTTTGAAAAGCCCAACTAGTAGGCTTTTTTACAAGCAGGTACTCTGTAACAGTGGGAAGGAAGTAGTCCCTTTTAACACAAAGACATGGTAGAACCAGACCCAAGGTTGGACAGCCATCTGCTGTAACCACCTGGGTGATGAAGTTTAAAAAAAAAGACATAGACACTAGGAGAAAGCACAAACTATGAGATTAAAAAAATAAAGATTATATCATACCTGATTCTGGACATATATATATATATAGTCAAATGATACACTCAATTATCTGAAACTTCATGTCAGGTGGAGTAGAGGCTAATAGTAAACGTTGATCAGTTTGTATTATATTTGTAAAGGGCACTTCATTGATCACATTTAAGGCGAGTCTGGGATTACAATTTGTAACTTCTTTAAGATTTAGGTTTGTTGTGGAAGTTTTCCATTAAATAAAGCCTGCAGACGAGCGGTGAGCGGTAGCTAACATTCTTTAATCAAAACACACAAAGAACAGACAACCAAGCTTGTGGAGAGCCTACATCAGCGGTCCCCAACCCCCGGGCCTCGGACTGGTACCGGTCCGTGAGTCGTTTGGTACCGGGCCGCGAGAGTTGAGGCTCAGGTGTCAAATGTATAGTTTTCAGGGTTTTTATCGGTCTTCAGCGTTATTTTGTTATCGTTTTTATCGTTTACTCGGTTTTCCTTGGTCTTTTCACATGTGTTATGAATAATTCTTCTTTTTTTCGGTACCGGTACTAGTTTTATTTTGTTGTATTTATCCGCGACACCTTAAAGGCCGGCCCATGAAAATATTGTCGGGCATAAACCGTTCCGTGGCGCAAAAAAGGTTGGGGACCACTGGCCTACATGACCGTGGGGCAGACGGTCAGCAGAGTCTCCCTGAGCCTAGCATGGCTCTCAGTTAAATACCTTCTCCGGGAACAAAAGGCAGCACACAGCTGTTTCACACCTTAAGGTTCACACTCCCTTGCTACCTCCCATAGTCCTCAAAGAGACAAAAGATTCTTCCTGTGTAGCTGTCTGCTTCCCCCAACTTCCTTACTAGACCCCCACCATTTGTCTTACTGTATGAGTGTGAGACTTGTTAAAATCCAGTTGCACCAAGGCATCATACAATAAAATAATGTGATTAATACATAAGTAAAAGAAATTCCTATACAGGTTTCTAGTCTACATATGGATGTAGCTGTTTTTAAATAAACCCCTTAGCTTTAAACGCGCACCATGAGGTAAATCATTGGTTTTAGACTAAAAAAGGATGTTTTGGCTGCAGCCGTGTTCGTTTTTTAAAGCTACTAGTTTAATATTTAGATTAGAGGCTTGGATGTTATCAATTTTGCTTACCAAAATTTAAGCACATACTTCTTAGATGTGCTAAGAACCATAATTTTCCATGCTATTTGTAATATAATTCTAGTAATTTTATTAAAATGCTTGTAACACTTCCAGTCTGCACCAGGCTATGAACCCATTTTATTTGCAGTGAAAGCAGAAGTCTGAAGATTGACTCACTTTTGCAGCCATCCTCAAGTTGCGATTAGAGAAGTTGCAATTTTTGGCAATACATTATAATGTGTGCTTCACTTTTCACCCCTTGGGGACTTTTGCTTGGTGTGCACACATTTGACTATTTATTTAATCACCTTGATCATACCTTTGGTTTGGTGTGGTACTAAAAAGTGGAGCATGTTTTTAGGAAGAAATTATGGTCCCTGACCTCACATGAATGTCTGGGAGTCTTATGATTGTGACACATTACAGATGCAAAGTGGTCACTTGACTATAATAATTCCATATTAAGTATATGTACATATTGTCACTATTACTTCATTCTAATGTGTGTATTTGCTTAAATATGCATATTAAATTGATGATAATATGGAAGTAATTTACATGTCTTTCTCCTAGGTTTCATCTAATAGTTGGCAGTTATCATAATATTTACACCTGCAATATTTACTTTAAATAAATACATTTTAAGATAGAGCTCTCCTCTCTGGTACTTTTTGTACCAGACTGCATGCTTCAAACTGGGTATCATATCAGAAAATTAGTGCAAGCCTCTAAACAGCCCTTAATATTTTACAAGAGTTTGAGGATAATTTGTAGATTATGGCGGGAGATGGATATTAGATGACCTCTCTGGTAATTACCTCAAACACATAGACACGGTTACACACTAGGGGATTTAATTAGAGTTAATGTGATGAAAAACCAACTCAAAAAAGTGCTTCACTTGTCTTTGTGAGGTCCCATATTAAATGATCACTCTAAATATCTAAGGGAAAGAGTATCAACCCTGAGTACTTCTTCAGATGTTAAAGCTTGACATTTAAAAATATAATATTTTTTTTAACAACATCAGGACTTGTTTTTCCAATATCACACAAACACATACCACTCTACATACAGTGGGGCAAAAAAGTATTTAGTCAGCCACCGATTGTGCAAGTTCCCCCACTTAAAATGATGACAGAGGTCAGTAATTTGCA
>NW_005187469.1:2518304-2520174 GCF_000239375.1 Pundamilia nyererei | reverse complement strand
GGGGAACTTGCACAATCGGTGGCTGACTAAATACTTTTTTGCCCCACTGTACATAGAGACACACACATGCGTAGGTGGCACACTTAATTATCACCTGTAAAATGACGACATATTATGCGCACACTGCAGAGGACTCCATAATTTCCAGCAGTATTTTTAGTATATCGACTACTTCAATTCAGCCTCTTTTGTTGAAATACTACCTACTAATTTACATAAATTAAAGGAACCACACTATGAGGATTACATTATAATGAAACACAATAATTTTAGTGCTTACAGAAATCTTCTATGCAATTTACAGAAAAACACGTGTGTATCAAAGTCATTTAATAGATTGGGATTTATTCAAGGAGGGGGTGGAAAAAATGGAACACAGTACAGGAAATGGGGTGATGCCAACTTTGAATTAAAGGTATACACTGCCAAAATGAATATTGTTTTCTTCAAATGTAAGTTAATTATGGGGGGGTTGATTTTCCTTTGTCTTTTAGCTGCTACCTTTAGGGGTCACCAAAGGAGATCATCTGCCTTATAAAAATAATATGCTATCAAATTGGGGCAACACTGTTGGTCTAATGACAGCAAAGAGTTTGTGCAAAACCTGATCATGTATCTTATCCAGTCAGTACTGCAGTGTTTCGTAGTTTCTTGAGCTTAAATAGTTAATTAGCTTTGTCTTGACTTCAGCTGTTCCCAAAAGACAAATACTTATTTGACTCTTCTTCGGTTTTCAGCTTGTTCGAGGTCTGTTTGGGGCCATTACACTGCTGCAGCATCAATGCTTCTCCTTAAAAATACAAATAGGTGTATGTAGCATGTGTCTGAAGAATGAAGTGGTTCTGTCTCTCTCCCATTTGTCTCTTTACAACACCCTGCTGTCACTCTATTAAGTCAGACTTGGAATTATCCACATGTAATATAGATAAAGAAGCTTTTCTCATTATTTGGTTTGGCCCAGCCAAGATGTTTGTCCCCAGCCTACCCCAGTAAAGAATATATTAGTGAACAAAAAGAAATCACTGTGAACAATTATATTTTTGTAATGGGGGAGGAGGCTTTTATTCTATCTGCTTGGTTTGTTGTAAAGTCAATGACTTATGTGTGATTGTATCTTCTGATGGAGTCACTTCACAGTTTATTCTTTGATTAGCAATTGGCTGCTGAAAACATGAGGAATCATTTAGCTTTACAGTCTATTCATTTTCTCCTCCTAATTAAATAGGCTTAACTTAATATGTTTATTGACTTCCTCTTGCTTGGGAAATGTAAATTTATTTTTACCATGCCAATATATTGTGATTTGAGCCAAGTCATACAGTCAAAAGAGGGATTACCACCTTTGTCGCTGAGGGAAATCATTCAGTTTAAACAACTTGTCATTTCGCCAAGGTCATAAATCACTTGGCATACTTGCATGCCTCGTGTGTGTATCATTATCCGTGGATGCATACTAAGATCTCTCAGTCATAATTGATGAGGTAAGGGAAATGCATCCCTTTCTACTTAATGAAGATACACAGACGTTCTGATGTTCCCACTGTATATGTGGATGTTGCAACCCTGGAAGAGCAAGGACATATGCACTTTCTGTGCAGACTATGTAAAATATACATTATTTTCAATTAAGTCATTTGGTAGCACATTTCTGTAATATAGTACTTGGATATTTTCATCAATTGGGCATCAGTATATTCCTTATTTGACCTCAAAAGGAACATAAGGTAGAGGGGATTCTCCACCACTCGCAGTCTTAGCAGCTCAGTCTCTAGCCTCTCCCCTTACTCTTGGGGAAAACAGTGAATCCCAAGTTGCTGGTGTGTGTGTGTGTGTGTGTGTGTGTGTGTGTGTGTGTGTGTGTGTGTGTGTG
>NW_005187469.1:2500622-2518264 GCF_000239375.1 Pundamilia nyererei | reverse complement strand
GAGAGAATGAGAAAAACACTGTCAAGTTTTTTTAAACTAAGGTTAAAAAACTGTTTACCTTTAAATAGCTTAAATTTACCATTGTGACAGATGTCCCCTGTCTTCAGTGCTGTGAGCATGTGATTTGTACCGTGTGGTCAATGCACTAGGTCGTCAGTATGCATTCTCACTTTGAAAAAAGTTGGGACACTTTGTAACACGTGAATAAAAAGAGAATGCACTGATTTGGAAATCTCAACCATCATTTTATTCACAATGGAAAATGTCAAATCTGAAGGCTTAAATTTTAAAATTTAGTCATTTTGAATTTGATGGCAGCAACAAATCTCCAAAAAGGTGGGACAGGGACATGTTTACCACTGCATAACATCCCCTCACCTTTAACAACGGCCTGTAACCATCCGGGAAGTGAGGAGACCAATTGCTGGAATTGTAGGAAATGAATGTTGTGCCACCTTTTTCTTGAATTTATTTATTTTTGGTGGGGGGCTCATAATACACCTAAGATTTTCAACAGGTGAAAGGTCCAGACTGCAGGTAGGTCAGTTCAGCAGTTCAGCTGTGATACATGCTGTAATGGGTTTAACATAATTTTGATGCATGGAAACGAACAAGTTTTAAAGGAACATACAGTATGTGCCTTTCAGCATTTGTGATGCATTTCCAGATGTGCAAGCTGCTGATTCCATAGGCACTTATTCACCCCCTCAGAATCAGAGATTCAAACAATGTGCTAATAACAAGGTGCATAGTCAATCTCCTCTTTAATCCACAGTATGCTCGGTCCATGTTTTCCAAAATGAATTTCAAATTTTTGATTCATGTAACCACAGAACAGTTTCCCACTTTGTCTCCATTCATTTAAATGAGCTTTGCCCTGGAGAACACGGCAGCATGTCGTGTCAACCTGCATTTGTGGATATCATGGAGATATCACAGGCGATGGAGATGTTCAAGATTCTTTATTTGTCTTATGCATAGTCATAAGAGTGGTGTGTCCTGAACGGCTCCTTGACTGTGCAAAAGAGAAACATTAAGTAAAGTAATGTTTAAATTAAAAATCTGAAATTTTAAATTAAATAACTGAAAATGTACTTTGTGCAAATGGAATGTTAAAGTGTTTTGTGCCCTATTAGCATAGCAATATATTGACAGAGCAATGCAAGTAGAATAAACAAAATGATCAGAGTAATGTAAAAACAGGGTAATGTAAACCCGTTTACAATACAGTAGATGTTTCTGAGCCCATGCAGAGATTTTTGTGACAGAATCATAGCTTTTCTAATGCAGCTCCACCAGAGAGTGAGAGGTTTGCAGGCAATGTCCCTTGCACACAGAGATTTCTGCATATTTTCAGAGCTGTTCGATAACATTATTTGCAATAGATGATAATTTTACGTTGAGGAACAATATTCTGAAATTGTTGCACAATTTGTAGATGCAATTTTTTTCCAGTTTGATGAAACGCTGCCCATCTTTACTTATGAGAAACTCTCTAAGACACACTTTTTATATAGCCAATTATGTTGTTGACCTGTTGCCAGTTAACCTATTTAGCTGGAAAATGTTCCTCCAGATGTTTCTTTTTTTGTGCCATTTACCTTTCTAGCCTTTTGTTGCCCCGTCCAAACTTTTTGAGACATGTTGCTGCCATAAAATTCAACATGAGCTCAAATTTTTGTTATAATAAATTTTCTCAATTTAACCATTTGATAGGTTTTCTATGTTCTGTGAAAAAATATAGGTTTATAAGATTTGCAAATAATTGCATTCTTTTTTTTTATTACACAGATTTGGGGGAATTTGGGGTGCAATATCACTTGCTCTCTTAAATATCACAACAGCAAATGTAGTCTTATACAGTACATCTTATATTTTACCAGCCAAATGTTTTGATATCAACTTTCTCGTGCATCCACACTCACCCTCTTGTTCTCTAACACTCTAATTCTCCTTTATGCACACACACACGCACACCCCGTGCGTGTGTGTGTGCCCCGTGTAAGGACAAGAACATATCTCGCTATTTAGTCTCCAGGAGAGGTACTCATCCTAATCCCTGATTAACAATATCAGTCGGTGGTGACAGTTTTAATTTAACACAGTACTTCTTAGGGATTAGCCACTGCACAGGGGTGTGCATACACTCATACACTTGCACATACAGTGATAATTCCTCGGCAGATAAAAGGTCATGCTTATGTATATTTCACTTTAGAATAGCCACTGAGGAAATATGATGATAATGGCTTCAAAGATAATTTTCTGTAACCCAGCAGGGTTTATCACGACAAAGAGACAGTAGCACATACTTTAAGGGATTATTTTTAAAGAAAAAAGGCTAAAGGAGACTTTTTTCATAATGTCTAGTTTGTGTTTTATATGCCCTTTCTAGTAAAATTCTATTATCATGTTATGTTACCAGTGAGTTGTATGTTTTTGTGTTTAGCCGCTTATAAATTTGTGTTTATACATGTAAACTACCAACATGCAGATAAAAAGATGCTTTTAGTGTGTGCTATGTCTGAATCCTGTAAGCATATTCAATTTGAAAATGGATCAGAGAAACACTTGCTTCTGTGTTTATATTGGGCATGGAATGCTTGAAATGAATGCCTTTAACCAAGAAGAAAAACAATAATCTCAGGCCTTTTTCAAGTTATTATAAAAGAACATATTAGGGTGTCATGAATTTGAAAATGTGCAAGAATAAAATGTGCTTGTAGTAACTTAAAATCTAGAGGTCGTTGTGTAATGAAATATTGTTAATGATATTATAGCACAAGACTTCTAACCAGTAATGCACAGTAAAACAAGTCTGTCTTTGTCTTCTTGCAGTCATCTGCCTGGTTGGCCTTGGCCTGGTGGTGTTTTTCTTTAGTTTCCTGCTCTCCATCTTCAGGTCGAAGTACCATGGATACCCCTACAGGTAACTATAGCAACCACACACCACTGTAAAGATGCTTCCACCACAGCTCAACAATTATTCAAGCGCAATATACAAGCAAACAATGAATCTGAAAATCACTGAAGCTGACATAAAATCACTGCAAAGTTTTTGCTTTCACAATGCAAAAATCAGAGCCAAAACAGATCCATCAGTTCAAATTACTGCCTTGATTTAAAGACAGCTATTCAATCAAAAATACTCTCTCCAAAATATACAAGACACAGAGCCAAAGAATCAGTCATAGAGGCAGTATATTCAATACAAAGTATAACACAAAAGTTTCCTCAATTAAATAGTTAAAGTCATAGATCCCTCATGGGGTTTTTTCTCCAAAGGGTCTCATGTAGTGAACACGCTTTTACATTAAAACCCATTTTCTAGTCAACCAACAGCAATTTGATTCCATTGTGTGCTAAAGGTCACCATAATAATAGATTTAATGCTTAACGGAAAATATCCCACAACTCTTCAGAGTTTGGGTTCAGTTTATCCGTCCGTGAGCAGCTTTAAAACATTACAGCAGCCAAACCCCCTAGCTGTTGAAACTCTTGAAACTCACCTTTGAACAGGATGTCAAGGGGTCTTCATCAAGGCAGATACTTTACAATAATAGAAGCTTGAACTATGAACTCTTCCTTTAAAAAGACACAAATTGTAGTCTTCTAGTTCAGTGGATGGAGTTCAAATATAATAACGATTGTCTTGAGACTTTATTGTGGTATGAAAGTGATAAACCTTTTCTTTATAGGTCTGCTGAGACCATGATTTCCAAAATGAATTTCAAGTTTTGTTTCAATTTAGACCATAAAAACAGTTTCCATTTCATTCCATCCCATCTTAAATGCACAGGGGATAGCAACATTGCCTGGTCTTGCTTATATTTGATAGAGTGGTTTGGTAGTTTTACCTTGGATTTATGGATGTAACAATGAATGGTATTCACTGAAATGGTTTTCCTGAGCCCATTTAGTTATTTCTACTACAGAGCTGTTTCTAATATAGTCACGTCTAAGGTGCCGTCATTCAATATCAGGTTTGTGGCACTATTGTTTGCATACTGCGATTCCTCCAATTCGATGGATCTTTCATTGCTATTAAGTGCCTCAATCACCGAATTCAAAGAAATATTATTATGCCTGCACAATCTCTGAGTGTTTTCATTGTTAGGGTTTTTTTTGTTATTGTGAAATACATCAGAATTAGCATGTATTATTAAAGATTCTCACTTTCAATGTTGGGTTTTCTTTGTACTAGTTGAATGTTGGGTTTAAAGGAATTGCACATTTTCTTTTTTTGAAATGCACTTGGACTCCACTGGTTACTCAATAACTTATTTCTAATATTTCACATACGCTGGAAATATATGTGATGTGGTTTGTAAGACTGTAGCAAGGTCTTGACTTAAAATACAGTCTCAAAAGGCCTAGCTGAGGGTCCATTTTTAAGTTGCTAAAATATGGATGGATGTATTGGGACTTGTCATATACTGATTAGTTAATATTTTATATTTAAAATATAAAAATGTCATAAAAATTAAAACATTTTACAAGGATAGAAACTTTTATGAAAAAAGTCTCTAAAGTGGCATTATTTATGGCAATTTTTGCATACAGTGCCGCATATACTGTATTTTCTGCACTATAAGGCACATTTAAAATCTTTTAATTTTCTCAAAAATTGACGATGAACCTTATGTATGAATTCTGGTCGTACTTATTGACCTCGAAGAGATTTTATGTGGCACACAGCATTCACAAATCTGTCAAAAACTGTTTTAGCACAACTTTGGTAAGCTACGAAGCCGCACCACTTGATGGGTTGTCGGAGCATTACGGCTACCGTAGTCAGGAGCCTTGCAGAGTAATCTGGGTCCAAAACTCCAGCCGCTTCAGGTCCCAAAGTCAAAAGAACACTGCGGCATCACTGAGAGTTAAAAACTGTCTAAATTCTTTCATCCTTAATAAAATGATCAGCGTTGTTACTTTACCAGGTGTAGCAATTAAGTTTAACATCCAGGCATCCATGAAAACAGAATTTATTAAATTTAACGGAGTTACAAGTTAGCAGGAAGTTAGCTCACTAGTTTCCACCTAAACATGATATAGCAACAAATGCAATCGCATGGTAGGATGCTGTAAACGGACCAAACTTCAGTCAGGAGAACAGCTGAGATAATCCATCAACAATATGAGGTTAGTCATTAATATACTGCAACAACATGGGAATAGAGCAGCTGCGAGAGAATTCAACATTAATGAATCAATAGTACAGAAGTGGAGGAAGCAAGAAGAATGATTTGAGTAAAGTTTGACTTATCTGACTGTTTTCTTTCGCTTAATGCGCCTTATAATCCGCTGTGCCTTAAGTCTGATTGTGGCTTTGTTTTTATTCTTAAGTCCATGACTTAAGAATAAAAGTCATGGACTGTATGCCACTCTAACTAAGTTAGAGTGGCATACAGAAATGTTTAGGGCTAATTCAACTATTCATCAGTTAGATTTCTGTTTCACAAATGCAAATCCGTTTCTTGTTTACATGCTTCCAGAAACAGTTTATACTCCAAATGTGTTTTTCTTTTTTTCCTTTTAGCTTTGTGTTTCACGAAAATGTTTTTAATGTAACACAAGGTTAGACAAAGAAATACTTTATTTATATCTCTTATTTTTCCCTCTCCTTGTTTTTTTCTACCCTCTTTCCTTCTCTACTTCTTTTAATCTATCTCTGTCTCACAGCTTCCTTATTAAGTGAACAAACACAGTAGAGGCAGCCAGAAAAAATGTCGAAGAGGTGGTAGGTGAGAAGAAGAGGAGTTGAGAACATACTTGAAGAGGAGGCAGTGTCACTACTGAGTCTAAAGTGCATGGTCTGGTTTCTATTAGTGTATGTGTCGTTGTTGTTTTTTGGGTTGTTTGTTTTTTTTTTTGTTTTTTTTTACTTAACTACTACCATTAAATCTGCAAGCTGAATAAGAATTGGTTGTCACTTCATACACTGGACAATAAAGGCACCATTTTGCATGTCATGTATCTTTGTTGTTTTTTCATGACTCTTTAGCGCTGAAGTTTTTTATGTGGTTATATAAACTGACCAGTGACAGTGGCAGTCTAATCATTTGTGACATATTGTTGTAAACATGAATTGAACCATATTTTTCAAAAATGCTGTTAAAAGTAAAACTGGAAACTAAAGATTTATGGTGGGTTAATGGGGATAAAAATGGGGCCAAAATCTCTAGGTCAATTCAGTATTTTTAAGTAACATGGACTAAGTAACCCTCTTTATTAAGTACATCTTGTTAGCACTGGGTGGGACTCCATTTTTCCTTCAGAACTTCCTTAATTCTTTATGGCATAGCCCCATATTGATTGTCCATACTGAACAATAGCATGACGGAGTTGCATGTCAAATTCTGTCCCCACAATCTGAACATCACAGCTTCGACACTCATTGGAATTAAGGAGTCATCAGACCAAACAACTTTTTTTTTCTTTATCTTCTATTGTCCAGTGTTGTCTGTGAAAGTTCTCAGTCATCCAGGTCATCGTAGTCTAAGAAGCTTGGAAAGAAAAGCGTCTGGACTTCTTTAAGTTACTTAAAGTATTTCACCTCTCATCTAAGAAGCTTCTTCAGGTCTAAGGGTCAAATGGTGGAGAGTCCCAGATTTAAACCCAGTGGGAGTTTCCCCCCAGTGGGAGTTTCCCAGATGCCTTAACGCCCACTCACATGTTGGGCCATCTGACCTCAGGAAATCACATGATAGGGTGGGGCCATGTTTCACAATGAGCTCACCCGAAACTCTGGCTGATTGTGACCCACACCTGCTTTCACACCTTGGCTCATGTGATTAGGTAGAGGATCATCAGGGGGTCCTTTGTCCCTCTTTGGGGGAAAACTCCCACTGGGATTAAATCTGGGACTCCACCATTTGACCCTTAAAACGGAAGAAGCTTCTCAGATGAGAGGTGAAACGTCTTCAAGCAACTCAAAGAATTCCAGACACTTTTCTTTCCAAGCTCCTTAGATTGTCCAGTGTTGATGAGTCAATGTGAATTGTAGACTTAGTTTCCTGTTCTTATCTGACAGGAGTGGTATTTGGTGTGGCCTTCTGCTCCTGTAGCCCATGTGCATCAAGGGGTCAATGTGTTGTTGGAACTAGTGTGTATTTAAATTTGTTTTGTCTTCCTCTGAGCTTGAAGCATTTACATCATTCTCCTCCGATCTCTGGCTTAACTTAATAGGGCCTTTCTCTGCAAACCCTAGAGATGGTTTAGTGGGAAAGTCTGTAGTTCTGCAGATTCTGCAATACCCAGACCAGTCCATCTGACACCAACATTCACACCAGTTAAAATCACTCTCATCACCTTTCTTCCCCAGTTCTGCCGCTCAGTTTGACCTTTAGCAGTTTGTCCTGACCATGTCTGCATGCATAAATACACTGAGTTGATGCATTTGCTGATTAGACATCTTGTGTAAAGAGTTATGCCTAATAAAATGGCCAGAGTGTAAGTTTATGACAATGATACATAATTGTGTAACATTATATGGATTAACATGGATAAATAAATAAATCAAGTCATTTGCAATTGAGGCGTTAGGGCTTTGAGCTTTTGTTGGTAGCTGAGACTCAGGATGATGGGTTTCGCTCAAGTTTTCACCATGTGATTCCATCTGTGTAGCTGTAACATATTGTCTTAACCTAAGATGAAAATATGTTATTTAAATGTCTCTTTTCCTGCTGTTTCTAAATATTCAATATGCTGACTACGTGTCTTTTAGCTGCTGGGTATATACTATATTGTCATCTGGCAGCTAAATTATACTTCATGTTATGCAGCTGAAACCACTTGGGTGAAATAAGGCAAAGGTTGTGATTGTAATGTAATAGAAAAAAAAATAAACATCAAAAATGATTAGTGTG
Source organism: Pundamilia nyererei (assembly GCF_000239375.1). Classification (NCBI taxonomy): domain Eukaryota; kingdom Metazoa; phylum Chordata; class Actinopteri; order Cichliformes; family Cichlidae; genus Pundamilia; species Pundamilia nyererei. The sequence continues at coordinate 2,510,396 of NW_005187469.1, read as the reverse complement.
CTGCAGAACACAAACGGCAAACCAGCTGCCCAAAATTAAGTCAGTAAATAAATACATTAACAAACATACCTTAAACTGCCACTGAACTCATCACCAATGTAAAATGGTAGCTTGTGTACTGAGTTTAGAGAAGAATGGTTGGTAGTAATGTTATGTTTCTTGCAGAAAGTGAGAAGCATAGGTCATTTAGAGAATACATACATTTTTAATTCCTTCACTTTTGGATTGCCCACTAAAACAGTGAGTGGGATGTGCAATGGATCCATTTATGTAACCTGCTGTGTGTGGGCAGACAGAGAAATGGTACTTTAGATAGACTGGGTTTGACAAATGTTATAAAAATATTCCAATTCTTGTCTATTTCTGTTTTAAATCATGGGAACAGTGAACCATTCTCCATTTCTCAAATATGGTTTTCAAAATACACAGTTAAGTATTTGAGTTCATCAGAACACGTTCTTAAGTAAAGGTAACAGAGTGGCTTATTCTTTACAGGTAGGACATGGTGTAATCAACTAAATATGTGTAACAGCATGGTAATACGCATAGCCACCCAATATGAAAGGTGACCCAATTCGATAAATGCCCACCCTCTTAAGGCTTGCAGGAAAATACTAACTTCCTTGGAGACCAAGCGTAATCACCGCAATATCTATCCTCAAGTTATACCATATTGAGCTTATTGATTGGGCCAAAAATGAGGCATTATGTTTTGAGGGTTTTCAAGTGCCGTCTGAAGCTGAGAGGCCCTTTGCTGCGACATATTTGAATAAAAGTGAAGAACAATGCTGATCATCAGCACTGCAAGCAGAATCTCCCATCTGTTTTCCCTCAACTGTTGGCCTTTACGTGTGTTGGAAGAAAGCAGAACAAATGTCACCTTCAGGGGGATAAGTATTTGCAAAGAGAGCAAAATCAATGTGGATATTAGATAGAGGACAGTTGTAGAACAAAATACACAATTACATGAAGAATAATCTTTCTGCTGGTTAGAAAAAAAAATATCACAGTTTGCAGGCTAAAATTACACGCTAATCTTTCACAGCTACATTAGTGTATGCAAATTACAAGTTTCGATTACACTGCTTTTCAGCGAAACACACTTTTTCTGCTGTAAAGACCGTTTAAGCTATTAAATGATTGAGTCCTTTATAATGTGTATCCTCTGTGCAGGTACCCAAAATCTAAAAATACAGCCCATTAACTTGCACAGCTTCCAGATGTGTTCATCTGTTTTGCACAATAGCTTGACATTCTTTTTTTATTTATTTTCTTTTTATTGCACTAAAATTAGCATGAATGCCACATGTAATACAATGTTTTACTCCCAGAACTGATAATGTGAGATGGCAACAGGTTCAGTCCTATAAACCTTGTAAACATCCATCAGAAGACCACCTCCAGTTCCAGTAAATACAGCCCGGTAATTAAAACAAGGTTAAATGAAATCTCAGAAATTAGATTTACTTTGACATTGTGGCCACTGCACTGCATATAAATTAATGCCAGTATTTACAGCAGCCATACATTTACAATTACCTTTAATGTCTGTCTTTTACCTTTAGACCTTTAATGCTCTTTAAAATACACCATCAACACAATTTAGATTATGCACAGGAGAATATTTTGTTTGTAACTGGGTTTTGCATGTTCTGCAGTGAACCCTTGCTGCTATATGTCCCTTATTCCAAAATCACATTTATCTAGAATTCTCATCAAATATGAAACTGACTGAAAAACCATGTCACCAGCCACTTCAGTCATTACCTTGCTGGTACCAGACTCCACACTCTATTTCCTTCAGAAATGCCTTAATTCTTTGTAGCATGGATTCAACAAGGTCCCGGTAACATTCCTTGGGGATTTTGGTCTAAACTGACATGATAGCATCGCACACTTGCTGCTAAATATCTATAATGCAAATCTTCCACCACATCCCAAAGGTGCTATAGTGGACTGAGTTCTGGTGACTGTGAAGGCCATTTGAGTACCATAAACACTCTGATGTTCAGTAAGCCATTTTGAGATTATCAGAGCTTTGTCACACGGGGTATTATCCTGCTAGAAGCAGTCATCAAAAGACAGGCACATTGGGGTCATAAAGGGAGGTACGTGGTCAGCAATAGTACCAAGATAGGCTGTGGCTTGTAAACAATACTAAGGTGCCCAGAGTGTGCCAAAAAAATGTACCACACCACAAAGGAGGACGGATCCGTGCTTTCATGTTGTTTATGTTAAATTCTGACCCTACAATGTCATACTGAAATGTGAGACTTGTCATCTTCTCTTATCCACAATAGAAGTTTCCTCTTCTTAGCTGACAGGAGTGGCACTTAATGTAGTCATCTGCTGCTGCAATCCATCTGCTTCAAGGTTCGACTTGTTGTGCATTGCGTACTTTGGTTATAACTGGTGGTTATTTGAATCAATCTTGCCTTACTATCAGCTTGAAGCACTCTAGCCATTTTCCTCTTACCTCTGGCATCAACAAGGCATTTTCATCCAGAGAACTGTTGCTCACTGGATGCTTGCTCCTTTTCAGACCATTCCCTGTAAACACTAGAGATGCTTGTGCGTAAAAAATCCCAGCAGATCAGCAGTTTCTGAAATGCTCAGATCAGCTCAGGTCATTATTTTTGTAAATATGAGTAAATCAGATGCCATCAAGTGGATTTCCGAACTGAAGTAAATATGTGGGGTTACTAGTTTCTTTCACTTAGAGGTAGCAAGAGTGTACTCAGGCTGCTTGCAGTCTAGCCTATGCCAGGATGTGCCTCTACCCCTGTGAAAAGAAAATATTTTCATAGATTTTAGGAAAAACCTGTAATATGCCTCAAAAGCATGAATTCTGCTCCAGTCCAAAAGCACACCAGCTGGGTTACATGATTGTTGTTGTTTAAAAAAAAAAAAAAAGAAGTGGTTATTATAGTTCTTTAGTACCTGCTAATATTAATTTCCATGCATCAAGTTAAGCATTAAAATCAAAGAAATACACTTTGTGGCATTTTGTGAAGATGGCAGGTCTGACATTTCTGAGTTATTGGTGGTTCGGTTCTATAGATAGCAATTCAGATAAATTCTTTTCTGGAGCCTGTCTTTCATGTCTGCACTTTGTATCGCACACATACAACAACTGGTGAAGAACAGCATCTTTTTAAATTTTTTTATTTACAGTCTGAAATACAAAGAACTAATGATCTGTCCCTACCATCCTCTAATGGATTCAAGAGTTGGCTGCAGGTTGGTTGTGTTATTTTATCTGTTACTTTGTACTCTTTGGGGATATTGATATCTGGCATTAAAAAAAAGGCTATTGTTCATCATTGCCAATCATGAATAAACTATGTGGACTGAAATAACTTTTCAAAAAAGTCAGTTTTCTGAAATGTGTAAATTAGATTTATCTTCTTTTTTTCCACACAATTTTACCTTTCATTTAAATGTCTCTAATCTCATGCTGCCTGTAATTTTAAACAGCCTCACAGCCACTGGAGCCTTTTTCTTAGAAATGATGCTGCAACCTGCTGTCAGGTCTGATTTGACTCTGCTGTCTGATGTTCTTGGCTTATCTGACCTGTATTTCAACTACTGCTGTGCCACGACCAACTTTGAAAAAACTCTTCTGCTGTCTGTTGTTCAGGGCATGGTGTCACCTCACTGTGGATCAACCTTTCCTCCCATAGGCCACAAACACTTTCTCCAGGCACCCAGAGCTGTAATGATTATCATCAGAGACCTGCTGTAGTTGTTGCTGTTTTGTTGCATCACTTTCTGTGGTGTGTGCTTGTATCTCTTGAGTTTGTGTAAATGTATCAAAGTGTGTGTGTGTTTATCCATGAGTACATGCATGTTTTGTATTGTTGAATTTATTAGCTAAGGCATATTTGATTTATGGGGAAACAGCTGTGATAGACTGAGAGAAGTTAGAAGCAAGAATTATTTAGCAGTTTGAGTACTTCGCAGTATTCTCTCCCTTTTTTTTCTTCTGTCACTTTGTAGCATTGTTGGCTGGCCGCCTTTGATAAGCTATTGTTTGTTCATTTTGTAGAACAGCCTATTAAACCCAAAATATGAAGAGCAAAGAAACAAATGACAGGAGAAAATAAGTATTTTTTATGTTAATTGGCAGTTCTTGTTTAAATTATTTGTGAGTTAAATTGTGTTGTAAAATAAATTTTAAAAAGTAGTGATGCAGTGGTTGGTACTGTTGGACTACATGTTCTCTATGTTCCTGCATAGGTTCTCTCCAGATACTCCCACCATCCAAAAACATGATTGCTAGGTTAACTGGTGATTCTAAATTGACTGTGGATGTGAATGTAAGCATGAATGATTGTCTGTCTCTCTGTGTTAGCCCCTGCCATAGACTGGTGACCTGTCCAGGGTGTAGCCTGCCACTTTCCCCATGACAGCTAGGATAGGCTAATTAATTGCTCCTGCCTTTTACGCTAATCACATCAGTGAGAAAAGCTATTTCAGGAGGAATCACTGGAGGATTGACAATAACTCTTTCTATGTTTCCATGCACAAGTCTTTAACAACCACTTACGCTCATATTTTATTACCTGTTATTTGCTCATCAGTGCAAGTATTTAAGCAGCCAAACACATGGCAGCAACTCAGTGTATTTAGGCATTGTTTGAAGTAATGACTCCAAGTCCTGTTTTCTTTTGGTTTTCTGTGTTGGTGTATTTAAAGTATCCCAGCATATGGTGGACATGGAGAGTGGGTCTGAGTGGGTAAACCATCACAGAACCATCAACAATAACAAAAATGTTGTTTGTACAGAAGACTGCATGGAAGACGTGGAAAACAGAGGTTAGTGGAAGAGATCTGAATTTCATTTGCAGAAGTATCTGATCAAAGGCCACAGAGTACTGGGATTAAAGTTATGAAAACTTTAATTGACGATAAGGGGTAAAGAAAAGATTCAAGTCAGGTGACAGATGAAAGGTTCAGACCTACAAAACAAAACCAAATGTACACAATACCACGAAGTCACACTCCAGGAAGAGGGGAGCTTCCGTTCGCCTACAGGGACTGTTTGCATTAAACAACATGTAGACATGCTCAGGATGACCTGCTGAAGTTTAAACTGAGCATGAAAAAGGGTAAAAGACAGATGATTTAAGTGATTGGATAGATGATATGTGTCATATGGTTTGGTATGAATAGTTCCATATCTGTTAACGTGCTGGGATTTTTGCGCTGATAGGAAGGCAACAGCAACTCAGATAACTACACATTACAGCCAAAACACACAGAAAAGCATCTCTGAACACACAACACATCAAACCTCAAATCAGGGTGCCACTCGTGTCAGCTAAGAACGTGAAACTGACGTTACAAGGGGATTTCTGTTGCAACATTCCGATCATAGGATCGGAATTTGGCTTAAAAAAATATGACATTTTGGGTGTATCCTGCCTTGTGTCAAAGGTTCAGGCTAATGTTGTGCAATTTTCTGCAAGATATTTTCTTGGCACACTTTGGGCCACTTACTATCCAACTGACCATCATTTAAATGCAACAGCATTTAAGTATTGTCGCTGATCATGTCTGTCTTTTTATAACTGCAGTCTACTCACCTTCTGATGGGTGCTAGCAGGAAAACACCGTCACAAAGCTCACATCATCTCAGGATGCTTTTTTGAACATGGCAATAAATTGTACTCACTGAACTCAAATGCCCTCCACCATCATCAGATCTCAGTCTAGTAGAGCAACTTTGGTATGTGGTGGAACGGAAGATTGGCATCGTGGCCAAAAGTCTGCAGCAACTGTGTGATGCCATCATGTCAATTTTGTTCAAAATTCCTGAGGGACATTTTCAGCACCTTGGAAAAAAACAAAAAACAAGCCTCTAACCCAATGTTAACAAGCTGTACTTAATATAGTAGCCATTAAGTGTATATCACCATTTACTTGGCACTGCATGAAGATAAGCCTGGGTTTGGCCTCAAACATAATCACAAATGTATATCATAGCAGCCTTACAAGAGAAAGGGACAGAGTAACTGCAGAGTCTGTTTAAAAAAAAAAAGTATTAAAAGAAAGTGTTTAAAGATAACATAATATTTTGGTGTTGATATCTTATGAGATGCAGGGTTCAGAAGAACCATCTACCACATGTGTGCTTTTGCTTGCAGGGGAACTCATCTATTTCATCTATATTTCTGATAAAACCCTGATAACCACAACCACTATGGGAAAAATCTTTTTAAAAAAAACCTTTTGTGTGTGGGTGTATATATGTGAAGTCAAGGAGAGAGTAGATGTAATGTTATCTATACTGTCAAACTTTCATTATCTTCTTATGAAAATCCCTACATGTTGCGATTAAAAAAAAAATCTTAAAAGTTCCTTTCACTCTTTTTCACTTAACTTTTTAGCACCACCATGAACTCACTATTAAATTAACTTTCCCGTTCCTTGGGCTATGTCCAAAAACTTATTTAACTACATTTCCATCAGTCTTACTTTAACTTTCTTTAGTTCATATGTGGCGTTTGGGTTTAATTCCTTTAGCAAGTGTTGCTGACTGTAATTGATGTAAGAAAGCAGAAAGATTAAAACCTTTGTAGACTGTAGATTTAATGCTTCATCTGTGCCTCATTTTGTATTCACAGATCAGTGAAAATGCAAATCCATTGATCCCACCCCAGCAATCCAGAACCAGCTCATACTTACTTGCATAGAATAGAAACGAAGAACTGTGTCCAAAATACACAACTACTGGGAATGGTCCTAAAGTCTGCTACACATATATAATTTTCTTTTCTCTACACTGAATACCTACAGGACTTTGGGGAGTAAATCATCATTTATATTACTAGCTTGTATCTTTTACTCTGCATGACTTGCATATAGTTTGAAGAATCTGGAGATAAATGATAAATGGACTGGTACCTCTCTATTCAGTTGAGCACTCAAAGCACTTTCTTACTACAAGTCTCATTAACCCAATCACACACTCATTCATACAGTTCTTTTATCTACATCTAAGCACTTTCAAACACATTCCCTCTTTCTCTCATGCACACACACACACACACACTTCAATAGATGCATTGGGAGCACCTTGAGGCTCTGTATTTTGTCCAAGGATACTTTGGCATGTGGGTTAAACAAATCAGGGATCGAGCCACCAATCTTTCAAATAGGAGATGACCCACTCTGCCACGACCCACTGAGTCACGGCCACCTTGCCCATAACATAACCAACGCACAACTCCTTTCTCATCCATACCTTTGCTGTAAAAAACACTCTTCCTATCTTCACAAAGATCCTGCAAGAGACACGAGTCAACTTCCACAGCAACTTTTCTCTTGCAGCGATCTGAAGAGCTGTTATCAGAACCTCCATCCTACAACACCACATCTCCAGCAACCAGTGCCCTGAGACCCAGTTACAAAGTACGCTTATATCATTGTGAAAAAGTGTGTACGTGTGTATTTATTTAAGTCGTGTGTATGTGAAAGACAAGAAAATTAGAGGGAAAAACAAGGTTGCTACACAAGCTGCTAGACCCAAATTGCATTTGCATTTTCCTCTCATGTTTTCTAAATATAACTTTTACAGCTTTTAATTACTTTTTTTTTCAACAGGATTTCTCTACGTGGTTTTTTTCTTTGAAAAAGATCATTTTCTTTGCAGTCACTGACTTGAGAGGGTTAGTGAAGTTTTTTTTTTTATCTGGCAGTGAGCCTGTAATTGCACTTTGTCATGCACACATATACAAAGAGACACGCTCACGGGCAGACACCTACACAGCTGTATTCGCACACGCACTCTGTACCATGCAGCATATAATTACATGCTGTTACAGTGACGGCCTTGGGGCCTGTCAGCCTGCCGTTGGTTCTAATACCTCAAGTGGGTACACTGTGTTGCCCAGAAATACAGGCTCACATACGCAGTCACGCTGATACCCAGCTGGAGTAGGACGGTTAGGTTTCAAGGCTGACTCTTGACATTCCTGATTCATTTTCTGTGAAGTGTACTTGTCCTACAGCAACATGTAATACACAGTAATTGTCACTACTCTTTCTAACTCACTTTAACTCACCCATTCTCACCAAATTATCAGAGCCTATCAATCTTTCTCTCCATTTCCCCTTTCTGTCCTATCTAAGGACATGGAGAAAGACAACAATCACAACTCATCAAATCACCATAACCTCCTAATTAACAGTATAATTGTGGATAATTAATAAATTGATTAAAGTGCCAAGGCAGGAACCAAATATGCTCCACCCTTGGTCTCCCAGGGGGGGCTGACAGCTATGATTCCTCCCTCTCCAACCCCAACACAAACAAAGGCCTTCTTCCAAGACTTCAAAGGGAGGAATTAGATAATTCAGTGGCTATCCTGCCAGGGAGCAACAAGCTAATTTTCTTTCACAAACAAACTGTCAAAACACACATTTTGTACCACAACTGGAAGGGTCTGAGATCATCATCAACATTAGAACTTTAAAGGGAAGAGCTTTTTAGCTGTGCAGTGCTGGAAGTTGAGGAAAAGAACCCTTCAAAGGATAGCCTTCAAAGGGAGTTTTAATTATTACATGGAGACTCTCAGTCTCTGTTGTCATCTCTCTATTTTCACTTTCCACCTCTTTTTTTCCTGTCTCTATATTTTTCACACTCTCCCTCGGCAACAACCTGCCATATTTAGATGAAATCAGATGAAAAAGTAATAACCCTCAAAATTAGTTTTTAATTATATCAACACTGTGTCTCTTGTCACCCACTGCCACCTCCTTCTTCCGCACTTGCTAGATTCACTAACAATGTTAAAGAAGGATAGTGACATACATGCACACGCACAGATGTATTGGCCTATCTTGTTCATTTGCCTAATCTGCAAATATGTAGAATCAGTAGCATTAATTAAACTACTTTTGAAGGCTGATTACTTTATTTATTTGTATATTTGTAGTACATATTCAGCACTCTTTCATGCAAGTTCATGAAATGGTTACGATCTCTAATCTATTTATTTATTTTTGTGTCTGGACTTTAATTTTCTTGTGTGTGTGCATCAGTGTTGGGACTAACGCGTTATTAAGTAACGCGTTACAGTAACTACGTTATTATTGTGGTAACGAGCACGGTAACTAGTTATTATGCCAAAATCAGGAACGCATTAATCGTTACTGGGATTTAGATAGGGTTGTTATCCGTTACTTCGTGTGGTGGCTATCGCGGAGCTTCCACAGATTCAATAACATTAGCAAGTGGTGGAGGCCAGCAGGTGGATGTAGGAAAAGGGAGGCAAGAGGAGAGACCCGAAGCGGCCGCTGGTCCGAGAGTGTCAGGTGAACTGAACTTCAGGTAAGAAGTTATAAACTGCAGTCCATCTGGGTCAGATATAAACCAAGTTTAGGTGGAGTTTATTTTCGTTATGCTGACTTTTTCGTACTGCGTACTAGCTAGCATGATGGAGTTTCTATACAGCTGGGTGGGTGCTATGTTACTGATGTTGAACTTTATTTTGTTCATAAGGTTAATTATTAGAGTTTCCAACCGTCCCGTAAAAAATGGAATCGTCTGGTATTCAGAGAAAATATTACGCGTTTCGTATTGAGGTGAAAAGGAACAGTTTGTCCCGTAATTCAGCTACAATGAAAAAGACACAAAGCTGGAGTTATTTTGTCTTTGCTGCACAGCTGCCTCTTCTTCTCTCATTCTCTCCCCCTCCCTCTCCTGTTGCTACTTTAATCATGAAACTGATCAATGATCAGCTGATCGGCTTTTCTCTCTCGTTTATT
>NW_005187469.1:2484026-2500336 GCF_000239375.1 Pundamilia nyererei | reverse complement strand
AAGAAAAATTAATTCACTTAAATGCACATTCATGTAAATATAAATAAACCAAAGCCAAAATTCCCTTTTACATACAATAGTAAATGGAACAATGCTGCCATCTACTGGGCAAACTTAATAAGCAATATCTCTTAAACAGAATTAGCCTGCAGCTCAACCATATACGTACATGTTTCAAAGTACACATACCTGCAATAACATGGGACATGAATAACCATGGGTTTCAGCAACAGGATTCCGCCCAAACTATTGAGAGAAGTTTCAAAATTATTAGACACGAAAGCCTCCTCTAGCTGTTAGCCGCTAGCTCCACGTGTCCATTTTTCCTACCGTCTAATCTATTAACTGCAAAACACGGTCATAAACCTGAAATCTACTCAAATACTACCGTATGGGCAGTTCATGCAGTTAGTGCACTGTCATATTAGCTTCAATGAGGATTTTCAAATATGTTTTAAAGTCATGCTCTGTGAGAGCGGACGGAGAGGAACTTACCACAGCGAAAGCTTCATTGCTACTAAGGATAGGCTTAGGGGGTAGCCCGTTTACCAGTAGCAGACTTCCGCTGCGGATTTTCAAAATAAACGTTCCAAAATAAACCCATGGTTGCGATCCCAAGTTTAACAGGAATTTAACAACAACAGAACCATATCCATTCTTTTACATCGTTACACCAGAAAGAAGAAACCAGCGGATGCCGCGTTAAACAACAGCAGCACTTTTAAGCTTGATCAGCTGTTGTTAGAATTTATTTAATATTAATTTCTACTATCAGCTGATGTTTGCTGGAGCCACAGCTGTAAAGCTGCTGGTCATGATGTCGGTTTGGATATGTGGTGAGAGGGAAACATGAAGACGAAACCAGGAGATGTCCTTACTGAATCATCAGAGCTGTGATGGAGAAACAGGTTTACCTTTTAGGTGACATGAATGAGTTGAAGGGAAGTTATGAACTGTTTCTGAGAGACAAATAACACCAGGATCCTTTTCTAAGTAGCAACCTTTTCTAAGTCTTGCAACAAACAATTGATAGATTGGTACATATATACCATCAGAACAGTGTACATCACTGTCACAACAGTGTTTATTTTCATTCAAAGGTTTTATGATTTTTCCTATAATGGTGGGCCGGTCTCTAGTCAAAATGCCCGGGACGATTTTTTCGTCCCAGTCCAGCTCTGTATGCAGCTCATCTGCAGTCTGGTGTTACCTACATCTTCCTATTCAGAAGGCAGAATTTCCGAGTTCTGAGTACAATCGAAAGCACCACGACTGCAGTTTTTGTGTTGGATGTAAAAAGCAGGCTAGGATAGAATCAGGCGTGGGATTTCTCTCGTGGAAATGTGCACATCATTTTTTCCTTTCTATTGGTAGGTGGCACAGTGCACTTGTGGCAAGTAAGCAAGCTAGAAGACTGGCAATCTTGCTGGGTATCCAGTTACGGAAGCAACACTTTAACAAGAGAATTCTGAGTAAAACCAAAGTTACTTTCCCTTGTAACTAGTTACTCTGAAAGTTACGAGTAACTTGAAGTAACTGAGTTACTTTTGATAGAAGTAACTAGTAATGTAACTAATGTAAATACCGGTACTAATTTAAAGTAACTTACTCAACACTGGTGTGTATGCGTGTGTGTGTGTGTCCGTGCATGCGTGTTCCTGTAAATGATTTTGCATTTTTTATGTGATGTGTGCTAATCAGTGTTTATATATATGTAATTAATTATTTCTACTTTCAAAAGATGAAAAAAAAAATCCACATTTAAAGGTTGAAGGTGACATAAATCTTTTTGCCACTCACACAAAAGACCCAGGTCCGACTCATCATCGACTATCACAAAAACAAGATTTAATGAGATTCAGGCAGTAAACCTAGAGTTAGTTAAGATGTGCAGTTGGGAAAATACATGATATCTCTTGTCTGTGTACACATAGAGATATGTTTTTCCATGACGCTGGATGTATATGTTCATCAGCTGTAATTTGCAAACTATGTAAAAGTAAATATTTTGTTTTTTGTAACCACAACATTTTCTGATACAGTCTGGCAAAAAACAGCAACTGTGCTCAGAATTCAGTTGTATTCAAAAGTAAAACGATCACTCTCAGATAAAGTTAGAAACCACAGAGTCTCTCATCCGTGTAGCCTGCACGATGACCTCTGCTCCTCCCGATGGTTGCTGTTGCTATGGCAGTCTTCCCAGTTTGATTTAGTTATGGACGCTGAAACTACTGTAACTGTTTCAGGGTCCTGTACTACCAAACAAGTTCAACGTACCCAGGGTGCCTTTCTGTTATCTGGATTCTCTTATCTCAGCATCAGCAGTCAGGACAAGCGGTCACACAAAGCCAGCTATCAACTAGGTAAATTAACCCAGGGTTTCCCCTGTGCATTCCCATGAAAGGGATAGCAATGGCAGCATCACAAAAATATGGATAAGCGTATTGATAACAGAGCGGCTTATTTTATGATGGGGAAAAATATGAAAAGGCACAACGTATAATACAGAGAGAAAGTAACACAGCTGTCACACAAAAACAGTGGCATTATGGAAAAACACTGTGCAACAGTTTAGAATTATAAGCACTAAATGAACATTACTATATTAATTTGAAGTTAGAAAAAAGCCTGCAAAAATGCAGAATGTTTAACTTTACAGACTTTTCACCACTCTCTCATTAAGACCCAAGAGAATCTGATGGATGTTTAATTAAATTAATGTTTAAAAAAGTTTTAGGTGTCATTGCTGCTTCAGCCTCGGTTGTGTTTAACAGTCTTAGAGTAAAGAAATAATACGAAACAGGAACTCAGACTTGGTCTATGTACACATTTGTTATAAGTTCAACAATTACAAAAATTTGCTCTGTTTTAGGATGATTTATTAATGTTTTTAAAACAATAAAATTGCTGAGTGCCATTAAAAACATATAAAGTAACAAGGTACACCTAAAAATCTATATTAATTACTGATCATCATGCAGGAAAGACAGACTTTAAATGCTATTAAATTTAGACTCTTTAAATTTAGACTTTAGACTCTCCATCTATCTGCCCACAGAGATCTGACTCTTTCAGGAATGCTGGTGCTACGTTCTGAAAACTGACTGGTCAGTAGATGGTGATTTCATATTTGCTGATCTTTAATCTGAGATTTAACCTGTTCTGAAGTAGGTTAGGTCTACAGCACAAGTTACCAAGGCAATATTCTCTTGTGAGAAGTGAACCATCTTCATAGTGCAGAAAACCAAGTGTTAATCATGAAATTATTTGGACAAGATGAAATCCTGCATCTGAGTACATTTCTCAGGTGTATGTAGACATGGTCAAAAAAAAACAACAACCCATCTATGTGGTATTTTGTGGTGAAACTTGAATGTATGAGAAATTATGTTAAAGTGGTACAATATGGTACTTTTAAGAGACTGGCCAATGCTATATGTACAAACCTAAATTGATACAATTTGTAGCGCTTTACCACGACTTTACCACATAATATACTGTTTGCTTGAAATGCCACACTTTATTTAAGGGAAATAAGAAATGTGAGAATTGTGACCAAAGAGCTTTTATTCACTTATTCACAAAAAAAACAAACGAAACTAAAGAAATCAGTAGCCTGGAATGGAAACAGAAACTAGCAAAAAGCTGTGTATGCTTATAATAAACAGTGTTGGGGAGTAACGGAATACATGTACCGCCGTTACGTATTTAGAATACAAAATATGAGTAACTGTATTCCGTTACAGTTACCGTTTAAAAAGGTGGTATTCAGAATACAGTTACTTTGTTGAAATAAATGGATTACACTGCGGTACTTTCCTGTTTCATTTTGTCGCGGGTCAGGACTGTTTGGGTTTTGTTTGACAGCTACGTTCTTTTGTTCCAGGCGGCAGCGTTACGGTTGCCATGGTTACAGGGCGACGCTCTCTCTCTCTGCGACTGTGTGTTTCCTGGGTGAGAGAGCGCCTTTTCGTTGTTGTTGTTGTTGTGCTAAGCTAACAGGCAGAATGCTACAAGCATAGCTCTAAAGAATGTAGCATCATGTTCAGTGTAGTCCGTGCTGCTGGGAGAATGGACTGCCATACCCGTTATGTGTCTGTGAGCGCTAGGAGGGAGAAAAAGGGGAGTGGAAAGGTACGAGCAGTCATCGAGCAAAAACGGGAGCTGGAAGCATGTAAATATAATAATAACCACTGCAGCCAAGAAGAGTGCCTGACGAGCCCAGTTGTAAGTAAGCTATTAAGACTCGACTGTACACTGTGTTCGTGTTTTCCTCCGAAAACAACAAGTTCCGTTGGAGCAGCCTTTCAACACCTCTCTCTGTCTGTCGCAAGAAAAGTTGACCCACACAACAAAGTAGAGCTATTTTTCGGCTACCCGCCGACAGGGCCCCCGCCGTATTATGCTGGGCTTACACTGTGCGGTTTTTTCAGTCGCGCGATTCAGCTCCTGCTCAAACTGTAGGATTGACTCGCAGGGGTTAGAAGTTCATAGGTCACGATGCAGGTCTCACACTATAGGGCCCGATGCTCTGATGCTCGCTCGCTCTCCCTCTCCGTCTTTCACTCACACAGACACACCACCACCATCAACTTTGCTAAATTGCTAATGAAAAACATTGGTCAGGCAGCTGTGATTGAGCAGCAGTGTCGATCCAACTATTTTCACGGTTGTTGTGGTCGTGATAATTTTGTGAGGCCACATCGAAAGGGCTCGGATGGTTCTACAGGTTGTGCCTCCATCGCTTGTGTCCAGATCACACGCTGCACTGCCGTGCTACGCCGTCTTTTTCGCTGACATTTGTGTTTGCGCGTGCGCAGTGTGGCAAACTGCGGTGACACCCTCACGACCAAGCGATTGATGATCGGGAGCTGGTCGTGAGGTGTCAATCGCTTCTCGTTACCCCACGTATACTACACGATGCACGACGCACGATGAAGGCCAAAATCGGGCCGATCGCCAAAACGATCGCACGACTCAAAAATCGGCTCAAAATGGGCCAAAAATCGCACAGTGTGAGCCCAGCATTAGTCAGAGGTCCCTTTACTACAGTTCGGAGTCGCGAACCTTCAGTAATAGTAATAAATCACACAGCAATAGTACATTCACATTGTTGTAAAAAGCATGATAATATTGTAGCGGGTCAGGGCTGTTCGGGGTTCTGCTTGTACAGTTATGTTTTGTGTATGTTGCCATGGTGACGGGTGACGCCCTCTCGCTGCGACGGTGTGTCCTTCCGGGGTCAGAGGGCGCCCTATGTGTGTTGTGGTTGCCGCGCTGAGCAGTTAGCTAGTGGCAGTGTGTTCTTCTGCAAATGTAATAAACGGCTGTGCTCCCTGGCTAGCTCACGGGAAGCAAGATCAAACGATACCTCCGTCTCCTCCTTGTCTGAACTCGCCACAATATATTAAGTAATCCAAAGTATTCAGAATACGTTACTGTCATTGAGTAACGTAACGGAATACGTTACAGAATACATTTTGGGGCATGTATTCTGTATTCTGTAATGGAATACATTTTAAAAGTAACCTTCCCAACACTGATAATAAAGGACTGTGCAAATGGATAATGTTGGGAGTGGTCTAAGAGGGCACTAAGGGGTCAGTAAAACCTTAAATGCTAGGACTACATAAAGCATCAAGCTCTGCTTAAAAACCTGGCCTCCATGTTTTTTGTCAGCTATAAAATTTAAGTACTTATATATATATTTTTTCCTGCTTTTCAATAACCATTCACAACAAAATAACATACTTCCCATTTGTCTTGTGTTTTTTCTGGCTCTTCTACTTGTCTGTTCTCCTTTTGAAGGATCTCTAACCTCTTTGAGATCCTGTCTTCCCACCTTCTCAGCCCAGTCTCCAGTTTCCCCAGAGATGCTTCTTTAACAACCCCCCAGGGCCCTGGCAACCAAGACAGCTGTGGTTCCAGAGGCACAGCAGAGACAGTTGCTGTACATCTACAATACAGAGATGCTGAGCAGAAAATAGCTATTATGCTGAGAAACCAAGTCTGGTTCATGCTGCATGCCCACATACACAGATAATACATAAGTAATACTGTGTGTGGTTTGTGACAAGCAAAGAAATGGTTACCACAGTTACAGGAGAGTATTGTGTAAAATGTGAGACCTTATTTGCATATTTGTAATTTGCATATCACATATGTTTTTTTTAAGCTGATGAGGAGCAAAGTGTCTGCACAGCCTCTCTGTTGATTGACACACTTAAACAATTATCTTTTTTATGACTTTAAATGACTTTACAGTGATAATAATTTTCCTACCTATGCCGTAACCACTAATTGCCTAACCACAATGTCAACCTTGACATTGAAGGAGCAGCCACACAGGTGGTGATTCATTTGTTTCCTGTTGCTTTGTAGCTGAGGGATTATTGCTGCCAAAAATTCCAGGCTGCGGTTGCCCAGGCAAGCCTGTAATCTATTTGCAAGCCATCATATTAAAATTAAAGATATCCTTCACTTTCACTGGTAGTCATTTCAATCACTGGTATTCAAGTTAAGAAAAGTTCAACCCAGCCACTTCATCTCCATCATCACCAGCAGATAATTTGCCTATCATCACTCGAAGTCTGCCATTTTGCCATTAGACACTGTTGTTCGTGCAACAGAGTATTATAAGTATTACTAGAGACAACAACAGTAATACACATACACACACAAATATTTATTTATATACATTCATATATAGGATACTGACTACTGAATGGATCAATCATCAACCACCTCCTCTACATGGATACACCAGAAGTAAACAAGATATCTTTTCACTCATCCTCACCAGCATATACAGCATCAACATTGGAATGTCATTTGGACTAGAGAGGTGTAGTCGGATGGTAACAAAGAGAGGGAAGGTAGGCAGAGCTGAGGGGATTGAACCACTACACTACAACTACTTGGGAATTCCATGGGCAAATGGGAACTACAAAGGGGATTTTAGGCAACAACCAGATACCTGCAGAGAGTCAGACATGTCTTGAGGAGTCAGCTGAATCGTAAGAATAAGATCTGGGAAATCAGCACCTACACCCTGCCCGTGATCACGTACCCTGCTAGGATAATAAGCTGGCCAAAGGAGGAGATACCTCCACCGACATCGAGATAAAGATGCTCCTGATCATGCATGGAGAGTTTCACCTCAAATCCAGCAAAATGAGACTGTACGCTAAGCAAAAGGAGGGAGGCTGAGGATTTGTGACTGCTGAAAGCATTCTCCAGGATGAGAAAAAAAACATCCATTAGAACATTTGGAAGATGGCCACAACTGACCGTGTGCATAGTGAATGCCTCACGAAGCAGAAACCAGAGAAGGACAAGGAGCAAGTTGAAGAACCATCCTGAAAGGATGGGCCCCTGCACAGTATGTACCACCGGCGGATACAAGTCCAGAGAGTAATTTCCCAACGGGGTTTAATAAAGTATACATAGTTATACTATACTTTATTAAACCGTGTTGGAAAATTACTCTCTGCATTTAATCTATTCAGTCAGTGAAGCAGTGGGCAGCCACCAATCCAGCGCCTAGGGAGCAGTGTGTAGGGATGGTACCTTGCTCAGGGGTACCGCAGGGTACGTTCAGTGGATTTGAACCCCTGACCTTTCAATCATGGGTTGAACAATCTACCTACTGAGCTATCTCCTATATAGGAGGAGCTATATAGAAAGAGAGAGGGAGAGAAGAAGCAGGAGTCTTTTATTATCCAGTGAGTTTGCCAGAAAATGGATGATAATAGCTGACCTCGTATTTAGCAGCTCACCTGGCTCACCGCCTTTCTACTTTTTTTATACACCCCTGCCTATGACATCTTGAAACCTGAGCTTGTTCAGTTAGTCCACTGCTTCAGGACCTTTAGTTCTCAGTAGCAGTAATCTGCTGAGCTCTCCTCTCAAAGTCCTTGTCAGTGCACTTTTTTTTCCAGGAGGTTGTACAAATTACACATTGACAGCACAGGCACTGCATGGAGGAGTGGAATTTGAAAGCGAGTAGAGTAGAGCAGTGCACGCTCCCACGGGCATGTTAGAGTCATCAAAAGTAAATGCTATCTGAACTGGTGACATCATTATGAGGAGTGTAACATGGTCTGTGAGGACATACCATGTAATTCAAACTGTATGGAGTTAAGAGAAAAGGGGGCAGGACAGTCCCTCCTGTTTTTCGAGTACTGCTCACCACTCTGTCTGAAGGCTGATAAGGTCCTCCATGATGCAGTACACCAAATGCGTGTCAAACTGCATGGCAGTCATCTTATTCCACAGCAGGGGAGGTTAAACCGTGTTAAAGCTGTTGGAGAATTTAAAGGACATAGTTCTGATAGTGCACCCTGACCTGTCGAGATGGGTGTAGACACAGTGGAGTAGGTGTGTCGTTAACCCCCACATTGGATTGGTACATAAACAGCAGGGTGTCTAATGAAGACCCAACCAGTAACTAGGGGGAATTTAGGATAGGTCTGTCATAAGCCTTCATGATATGTCAACACTACCAGCTTGTAAGTGTTTTCTGCCTCCTGTATGACACACAGCTAAGGGCACATCCTGTCTTCCAGATAGCGTCATTATGCCGCCCACCGTACCAAAAGTCTCTCTTTTTATGCAGACTTTGGGTGGTTGTTAACATTCTGGACAAATAGTATCCTGCAGCAGCAATGCGCCATGGAAAATGGAGTTTAAAATGTGATGAGGAGGGACCCTGGCCAAGTGCCAGCTCAAAAATGAGCTGCGAGTAAGAACATGCTGTTTGTGTACCTGCCTCTGTGTTTACATGATGGTGTAAAATATCCATGTTCATTGTGTGCGTGCTACTGTTAAGCTGATTGCTTATGCAGCTCAGCTCGTTATCTGTTCTCTCCATCGTAACAAACAATCTGCTAAATAAGACCTGTCAGTCAAAAACAGAAAATAAAATGCACACAGAAAGAAAAAACTGACATTTTGTTTAAAGGTGGATGGAATTTGTGTTTATATGAGTATAAGTACATGTTACTAGCACACTGTATGTAGCCGAGGAGAAAAAAAGGAAGTTTATAAATAATGAGTCACATAGGAACATGCTGCAAATGTCTCTATTTTTGATGGCAGATGCAAAAAGTAAACAAAAATAAGCTAACCTTCCTAATAAAGTAAGAAAAAGCAGATAAAAATGACAAAACAAAACAATGAAAAATGACAAAAGCCTCAGTACTGTTCTATATTACACATTTCATCAACCCACATACAAACACATATGTATTTACTGAATATGCATAGGTCAACAGCATCCCATTAAAACCTAATAAAAGATAATAAATAAATAAATATGCACATGCAGATATACACACTGACTTATGCAGTATACTGTACATGCAGGCTCATTACAGAGTGAATACCACCTCATCTTCTGACTTTATATTGTTCTCATTAGTTCAAATATCAGATCAGTGAACTGAATGGTAATGGAGGATTGAGCAAGGAGGCAAATGTCAGATGGGAGGAAACTGAGAATGAGAATAGAAAGTAAAGGGTGAAGGGATCTTGAGAGAAGATGAGGGGGAGAAAATAGCCCAAACAGGTGATTTAGCATCTGCTGGCAGCTTTATTCTTGGGCAAAAATGCCAGAGAAGACTTGTTGCTTTGCTAAAAGTAGCATGCATGTCTGTCTGTAAAAAGAATGAAAAAGAAAAAATTCTAATTAAAGATATAAATGTTACTTTGTCTCAGACTTTTGTCTCGCAGATGATGCAGTATGGTTATGTTGAGGAGCAACAATTTGTTATATGACATATTTTATAAGCATTTCTCCAAATTGAAAAAGCCTCAAACTGGGACAAATAACAGAATTATATGTCAAGATGCAATACTCTGCTCCATAGTCACAGATGCAATCACTCAGTCAGTGTGAGTTTGTACATCATTACCACAATTGGAACTGACTTCAGGGGTCTTCTGGGAGATTTCTTTGGGAGCTACAATTATAATTTAGATAAGGATAAGGGTTACACAGAGCATGTGCTTTCTGACTGTCATGGAGACACAAAGAAGAAAATCGGATTCTTCCATTAATTCTAAATTAGGCATTACTAATTAGCAGCAACAGCATTGTGACTATTTTGGTATTTTTGTCACACAGGGTTGATTCTGTTACTCTGAGTTTCTTTTTTCTATACTGTTCTTATACAGAACTTGATACAGAATCTCCTTCAGATTAATACCTTTAGTAGGATGAAACAAAGTCATTCACATTCACAATAGCTTTTAATATAGCAAAGGTCTGTACTGAAAAGATTCAATGGTAATTTTATACTTCTGATGCTATTTTTAAATGCTTTTAGGGAAATCAGAAAACTCAATAAGTTTAGTTAAGGAGCAAGCTCATGCTGGGAAAAGAAATCTAATGTTAACTCTATAATTACAAGCAATGTAAATACAAAAATGCATTAATACAATTCCATTCTCTTTTTGTCTAATTACATAGTGTACAAACTTTTCAACTAATAAAGTCTAACCCATAACAGAGTGCAAGGATACTTGTGACGACACACCATCGAGTATTTCGAGGTAGTCATTTGGAGAGATTACTACATGGAAAACTGTGCCTAATTATGACACAGTGGGTCTCATTACATTTCTTAAAATAGTAATTTTCATAATATATTTAAGCTTAAGTAAAAAAAAATATCTGAAGCTGTGATGAATTTTCTTATATGTTTGGAGGCCCGAAGAAAGCAACACTGTCACTGGCATTTGAATGACTAATGGGATTTTCTGGTATAATCAGGCTTAGTGGGTATTCTCTCTGATGTACATGTGCTAATAATGTTAATTTAGGACCAAGATTAAAGGTTTCCACACCTTTACCTAATCTGCCTTCAACAGCAGAATGGATGTTGCACAGCTTAAACTTCTCATACCATTAAATGGTTATTTTCATTTTCAGAGAAGCAGAAGGAGACAGAGGCAAAATTAATCGAATGAAGTGGCCTGGTTGTATCATTTATTGGCATCTGAATATGACCAAGCTCAGGGCTCTTACCTAAAGGCAAGCCTTATGACTTTTGTAGGATAAATGAATGGGATAACAAACTGACACAGAATGCTGTTTCTGGATGGTACTGAAAAGGCTCTTTGGTTTCCTCTCACAGTCCAAAGACATGCTCGATAGGTTAATTTTGAAATTCTAAATAGGCCATGGTGTGAATTTGTCTGCTTCAGACCTGTGAAACAGACTTCCAACCTGTTCAGGATGCATCTGCCTCTCACCTCGCCCACTGTCAGCTGAGATAGGCTTCAGCGTCCCTGTGCCCTTGGATTATATAAGCAGTTAAAGAAAAAGAAATGGAGTAGAATGAAATAGAGGGGACAGAATGAAAGGGTTATTTGAGGAACATATGGTTGAAGTACAGTTCATGTGAAAAAGTTGAGCCCACCCTTATATTGTCTTGATATGTGCTCAATCATCCAGGTAAGAAAAAGTTGATTCTGTTCACCTGGAACATTTTCAGTGGGAGAAATATTTCGTCACTCATCCAAGTGACTTCTTCAGTCTCAGCTGACTGCGGCTTTCCCCAAACTTATAAACAGTACATTTGCACAATGACTGAAACTAGCACCACTGACTAACAATGAGGTCAGTTTCATGATCATTAATATGCAAAGTTTTGTGACCATTGATCAATTGATCTGTACCATTCACAGAGAGCTGGGGAATAGCTGCAATCACAGCATTGTAGGATACTAAAAGATGTACCCTTAGGCCCCCTCCTTGATTCAAAGATGGTCGCATTCCTCCCTGTCCAGGATGTGGACATCCTCATCAGTGAAACAGTATCCACTGGCCTGTAGGTGTAAATAGATTGTCCTTGCCTAACAATTTAGAGTTTGTTTGGTTTCCCCAATGTAAAAAATCATTGCAATCCTCTTAGTGTAGCATTTCATCTCCACTTTAACAGCATACACTATATTACTCTGTTTGTGCTGGAGAATTGGATCCTTGGGGTGGACCAATTTTTGGCGCGGGGTGAGTTTTGAAAGCCACAGAGAAGCAGCGTTCAGAGAAAATGCGTGTCAGTTCCGATACTCGTGACATATAAAGGACTGCTGGTGGTGCTTGTTTCAGTCATTATGCAAATGTACTGGCGTTCAGCCGAGAGTGAAGAAGTCATTTGGATGAGCGACAAAATGTTTCTCCCTCTGAAAACGCTTTGTCCAGATAAACAGAATCCAGTTTTTGGGGAACCACTTATTTCTCTACAATTTTCTTCCAAAGGAGCCAGACTTTCTTGTAATTGTTGTGGGTGAAGTGGTCTTGAGTAATAGTTATCCAGACTTTCTGAAGTTATTTTAAAGATTTTGTGCATTGGTTGCTTTTTCACGTTTTCAGCCCAGTCCTTATACCTGACCATTGTTAGAGGAACGCTTTTTTTTTCTTTTTTAAATTATTTTGCCACCTAACACATACATATGAATTACTCAACCTTAAAAAGGCAGCGTACATAATGGTTGAACCACTATTGTGTCTCCAAAAACACACAACATAGCAAAGGACTAACTCTTAAATTGTATCTTTAGGCACTTCTAGTAGCATCCTGCAATAAACCGCATATGTTTGTTTATAAAAATGCCAAAAAAACAACACCAAACACAGTTTGGCAGACATAAAATAGTTTTTGCACCCACAAAGGTATTCCCATCCCCTGCATGTTGTTCACTGTCCATAAAAAATTTGAGGATACTGGGCAGGTGGAGGACAAACGAAGTGGCAAGCATAAAACACGATCCACAGCAAATGAACATTATCTGAAAGTCATGTCCTTAAGAAATAAAATGTAGTGAAGACCTGACACAGAACCTGAGAGGTGCTGGTTCTTCAGTTGAACCAATTGAATCTACCAGCACTGAAGCTTCACTGGAAATAGAAGAATGGCTATCAAGAAGTCTTGCTTAAGGAAGGGAAATAAGAAGAATAGGCGGACATATTCTAATTTAAACAAGAACTAGAAATCAGTGTGTAACAGCAGCTCTGGTGAGGAAGGAGTAGCTAGCAGGTTTAGCGGGCATGTGATGTGGAGGTTACCCGGATAACTCAAAGCTACTCGGTTAAATCAAACAACAGACCTTTATTTGGCGTTAGCAACATAAGACCATACAAGCCAGGTCTCCACAGCTCTACTCGGTCCGTACATGCATGCGCAGAGGATGGTAGTCGCCGGTGCCTGCCCGTTACAATGGTGAGGTCCCTCTGAACAGACACACAAGCAGCATGTAATGGCTGCCACACACTATACTCACACACCCACTTGGGTTGTTACAAGTGGAAACAGGTTTCAAGGAGTGATCGATCCAGATTTTAAATCGTTGGTTCAAAATGTGATCAGTGTTTACAGAGTAGGTCAGTAGAGGTACAACAGTGAGTGTCTACAGCCATCGGTCGATCAAAAGCACAGAATCTGATCCACAGTGCCATCTAGAAAGGATCTGATTGTGAGTGGCTTCACTTTTCTGCATGACAATCAACCCATACAGTCTACCTGGATTTTTTTTTTAATCACACAATGGTATATTACCAGTCATGGATTCCCCCACTCCCCACATAGCCTCATCTCAACGTTATTGAAGCAGTGTAGGATCATCTTGACAGCATACAAAACAAAATGGTGCCTGTTGGGTCTGCGCTTCCACAGGCTCCGCTGGTTTAGGGACTTATTCCCGTTAACGAAGCAAGACGAACAGCAATTGATCGATTTTACTTGCTAGCAAGGGAGGCTGGTCGGAACCAGACTCTTTGAGCTGAACGCGCCTCACCTGTTTCCTAGCCAACTTCAAATTTGCATTTATCAAGACTTTTAACCCCAGATAGGCCAATTATGGATCTTCGGATCCACATTATGTGAGCAACTATTCTCTACCGTGAACTATGTTAAAAACAAACGCCGCTCACGCCTCACAGATGACAGCTTACAGTCCTGCGTAAAGATGAAAGTGATTTTGTACCACGGCTTTTCAGCATCTCTTTATTGACCACTTTACACATACGGTTGCTGTACGCATACACCCGGCTGTAGCTTTTCAGCTCACAGCCCGACAACACAACAGCAGAGAGTGCACAGACTTTAAGGCGGCGAGGCATGATTGCGGGTGCAGCTGAGGTGCGTCCGACTCCCATGCAGCGGCACTGCAGACCACGCCCCACCACACACATTAACCAGGTAAAATACATATTTAAGCAGAATTTTGGAAGTATCTATTTTTCATTTTTTAGCAGCATAGTGCTTTTTTTCCAATTACTTTTTAAAAGTCAGGTCAAGGCTCCAAAAGCCCAAAGGCGATATAATGAATGAAAAGGGGGAAAAAAACCCAAATTGCTTGGACACTGCTAGCACAGGCGCCTACAGAAACACAAAGCAGGAGATGATGCATAGCTGAATATGTTTCCAAACCAACTTCATTCTAAGCCAAAGACTAGAAAATATGGTGAAGCATATCTGACCCTTGGTCTCACCTGCACAAGTGCCAAGACAGGTCTTCCCTGCATAATTGGTTTTCCCTTCGTTGGGAGCAGTGCTGGGCTCTTCAAATCACGGACAAACAGTATCCCACATTCGTGAATTTTTGGTCACAAACACTTGTAATGACTAACTACTCCTGACATTTTGGAGATGTTAGCTTTTCATACAGTAAAGTTACAGCAGGATACAAATAATATCAGGATGATCCTGCCACAATTTGTTCCCCGGTTCAAATCACGGACAAACAGTATCCCACAGTTGTTTATGTTTTCGAACCTATTTTGCACAGAGAGGCATTTTTTGAAGGTGCAGACGTAGCGTAAAAGAGTTAGTAGTTGTAATTGTTTACTAAATGTTTGAGATGTGAAATAAACCGCAATGGAGCAAAATATGGGTGTGTGTGGTTGGAGGATGTGTTTGTGCGCGCGCATGCGTGATCATTTTTCTTGTAAAACAAAGGGGGCCTAGCACTGTCCTAAACAAAGTATAAAGAAATGAAAAGTGGATCAAGGCTTTTTTCACTGCATTGTATAATATGTTCCAAATTAAATCTAGCACTTGTAAAAGTATTATGTATTTCTAAGACTTAAGGTTATGGAAACAATGTCTAGATAACCAAGTCTAATTACCTACTTCAAACACATTAGTTCCACAATGATTTTTATGAGTTATTACTTGTGTAATGATTGACTCTGAGTCAGTGTATTGACTTTTACTCTTCTAAAGAAGGCCCTTTTAAATGATACACAAATATAAAAGTGTAATGTAGTCATGAAATAATGTAATAAAGATATCAGTAAAAAGCTGCAATACTTGCTTTCATGATGAAATTGTATTTTCTGGGTTTGCACTTCGGTATTTAGGTGTGTGTGTGTCTCAATTTGACTGAGCCAACACAATAACGTAATTCCTTTTTCTTTTGAAGTGTCAATTTTTTGTCAATTCTATTCTTTTCTCAAACATTCTCGAGTATTAATTTTTTCTTTTGTTTGGTCTTCCTCACCTCTTGTCCAGCCCTGTGGCCTCTCATTGAGGTCTCTCTGTTAATATTCTGAGGATCCCATCAGGTCTGACCTCAGGGCAAGCCTCTGAAAAGATTTCATTTTTACTGGAAGCTTGCAATAATTCCTTCATAAAGTTGTAAAATAAGGCCAGAAGAAAAAAAATATTAGGACAGGCAAAACCCACAAAAAAATACAGTGAATAAAATACAAATAAGACATGTTTACTAATACATGCTGCATATTGCAATAATGCACCTTCGACCACTTGAGCCTGTGAGTGTGAATGAATATAATAAATCTCCTTAACATCAAAAGCACTAAAGGAAGCTTTTCAAAATAAATGCAGCGTGGTTACTTCCATTTGAAAGAATTTATTGCACAATAATGCAAAGACTATTGCAGCAGATAAATTTAAGGAAAGCTGGACTGTTATCTATGAGTGCTTTCTTGCTGTTGTGGTAGGCCTGCACGAGGACTGAAAAACAATGACTTCAAACAAGATGAATGTTTCTCTCCGAGATTCTGTTGTTATTGCTCTCCTCAAGACCTCGTTCCTGCATACAAATACTAACTGGAAAGTGTTTGCTTTTCTCTCTGAACATACTGTGTAAGCATATAATATACTGCATGAAAAGTGGTCTGTAAGTAGCACTGTGAATTACAGTAGAAGTACAGATTAATAGCAATTCATAAAAATTTGTAGTCAGCACAGAAAACGTCCAAGAACTGTCAGGAGCAGGTCTGCCAGTTTGAAAAGCAAAAAAAGCTGGACAGGTCATCTAAGATAAGATAAGATAAGATAAGA
>NW_005187469.1:2476016-2477748 GCF_000239375.1 Pundamilia nyererei | reverse complement strand
GGTTATAAGGCCATTTCTAAAGACTCTGAAGGCCATCAATCTACAGCGAAACATCCAAGACATTTGGAAATCTTCACAGTCGCTATTCCAGCAAAAAACAAGAAGCTGCAAAATATCCGAGAGCTGCATTTCAGACTCTACAGGCCTCAGTCAGCATGTTGAAGTACACGATAGGCTACAGAGCTTAGGTTACAATTTTGAAGCTAGAGGACCTGAACACCTGGCAGTCACTGAGTGGATCATGAACTTGATAAGGACCAGAAGAATTTGGTCCTGGTATGTAAAAACCGTAGAAATCCAAGAGGATTCCATTTTTTACATGAATATATTGTCTTGCGAAATTCTCCATGTGACTTTCATCTTGTGTGACTGGGAAAGTTTGAGCTCTTTGTAGGGCAAGCAGCAAATGAGAGATGAGATGCTTTGGAAGTGCTAAACTGCAGGTCTACTATTAAGGAGAAGACATGAATGGCACACACCTACTAAAATTGCAGTAAGATTTTTTGATAACCTTTGCATTTTGACTAGAACAGAGAGAAAAGTAACCCTAACAAAAGAGACAATGCTGAGAGGAAGGGCAGGTAGTTTCTTCACAGAAGGCACTTTAAAAATAGGCTGCATGGAATCTGCTCTAACCTTATTAAAGCTACAATTAAGTGTGCTAAGTTGTGGGCTATAATGGCGAAACAGCGTACAAGATGGTAAAATATTATATCTAACATCTTTTTCTTTTGCAGCATTTTAAATTGTGTAGTGCAGCCTTCTACAATGGAGAAGCATTGTTGCCGGCCATGTCCACAAACAAAATATGTTTTGGGTTTTTTTTACATGAAAAGAACAATCACACCTTCCATTGTTAGCTATACCACATCCTGCTTTTTCTTCATGTTTTGATGATGCCGATTTTGACAGTGACAGTCAATTATATTTTTCAGTTGAAAAACTAAGTGGGGGAAAAAAGCCAATCCTCATTTAAAGAAAAGAGTAGATTCCTATTAGAGTCTACAATGTAATGGTCAGACATGGAGTGGGAAGAGACAATAAGAGTGTCTGCATTTGTGTGTGTACGTGGGCGTTTAGATGGGTATCACTGTAGGCCGTGAAGGCCTGGGCCGTTTATTTAAAGAGCCACTATAAATGTTGAAGCTGTGATAATGGCTGTGGGGCTGAGGGATGACATTTTGACAAACACTGCTTATTATAGAAATGGTTTTATCAATGTGTTTACAGTGCCATCCAAGTTGCAGATTGTGTGTGAGCCCGTGTGTGTGAATGTGTATGAAAGGATGTGTGTAAGCGAAAATGTATGTACTGAAGTGTGACAGAGTATCTTAGCTTTGCTGTGCGTATGTGTGTGTGTTGCTAGATTTCTGAATTGCCATAACTGGGGAGTGAGAAAGACAATAACCACTAAATGTGCTTGTTTTCTTTCATTTATTTTCTGAAGTGGGAAGATGGAGGGGGAGGAGATGAAGAGAACAATCTTACAGCTAAAAGCAAAAGATAAAATGAGAGAGGAAGAGAAGAGGAAGGGATGGCCAAATGAAACTTAATAACTTTTATACATCTTGTTTCGCTGTCTGTAACTTTCCTGCTCCTAGTTTCTGAAACTAGTAGGCATCAATTGTTTAGGCACAGTCCTGCATGCAAAACACCCAACCTCTCTCTCACACACACACACACACACACACACACACACACACACACACACACACACACACACACACACACA
>NW_005187469.1:2474936-2475996 GCF_000239375.1 Pundamilia nyererei | reverse complement strand
GGCACAGTCCTGCATGCAAAACACCCAACCTCTCACTCACACACACACACACACACACACACACACACACACACATACACACACACACATACACGCACGCCTGCACAGACACACATTAGGCATGCCGGCTGTCATGTTCAAAAATATGGAGCACAGATCTCCCACTGCTGCCAGCTCGCAGTGAGAATGTCAGGTCATTTTAACTTATCCATTGTGTTTATATTTACAGGAGGTGAGTCAAGATGTTCTTATGATAGTCATCTCAGTGAATGACCATTTATTACTCTGCCATGTTAGAGCTTACTTTGTGTTTGTTTGTGTGTAAATGCAAAAATATGAATTAGTCCATCTTGGTGGAAAAGCTGATTTGTATTGTGACTGTCATGATTTCTCCTAGCTTCCCATTTGCGCTCTTCATTCTGACAGTGTATTGCCTCAGGCCTTTATTGGGCCAATAATATGTGTACGTCCATGTGTAGCCTTCTCTTTCCAATGTGTCACTTATTTTCCTCCACAAGCATTCACTGTCTGTGATGTCACTTGATTACCTTCACAAGAATTCGCTGCCTGGGAATGCTTTAAAAAACAGTGGATCATCCTTAAACACTAAGCAGGTTTATTATCTCTGGGATCATTGTGGGCACACAAAACCATTTTCAGCATCTCAGATCTGACAACAATCTCTGGAGCTTAATGAGGAAACCCAAAACACACTGTATTGGCAAGGAAGCAGTGCTTATGGCTGCACCGACGACTGAGAAGAGAGGCTTGTAAGTGAAACGGTGGCTTAAAAGACTAAAATAACAACTTTGTGCTATAATAATGCTCAAGAAGGCATCTCAAAATACATGGACAAACAGGGTTTTGATGAAATAAATAGAATGGAATATAAATAGATATATAAATAAATAAAATAAAGCAGCAGCAAAGAACAACAGTTTGTGTTTCTCAGTGAAGAAGAATGCACCCAAGTTTAAAAAAGAAAAGAAAATATGGTTTCACTTTCACTTTTGTTTTGTGTTTTTGTTTTGTTTTTTTGCTTAACTGAGTGAGTGGTAGG
>NW_005187469.1:2472777-2474038 GCF_000239375.1 Pundamilia nyererei | reverse complement strand
GGATTATCTCAGCGACCAGCTTCGTCAATATAGATTGTGAACTTCATTCAAGTAAGGAGAATGTGCAACAAATTATTGATGTTAATGACTCACACTTATAAAATAAGTAAAGCATCTGCAATGCAGACAGCAAGATGACAGAGAAAGACCTCAAGATAAAAGACACCAGAATAACATCCCTGTTTAGATGACAGTAGAGGCTGAAATAGTTATTACACCTTTGAGAGGAAATAAAAAAGACAACAATATTGCCTCAAAGGAGTTAGATGGTACTTTGAAGAGATTCCCGAGTTCTTTCATTGGCTGCAGCATAAAATGAAATTAATAGGAAAGATGTTGATATGAACTGACCTCACAGCCCATTCTTCATTCAGTGGGCTGGTTTCAGTCATCATGCAAATATACTATTTATAAGGTTGGGGAGATCTGCTGTCAGCTGAGACTGAAGAAGTCACTTGAATGTGTGACAAAACGTTTCTCCCACCGACAACACTATGTCCAGATGAACAGAATGAACTTTTTGGGACTTAACAAGTCATGCCACAAAATGAAAACTACTTCTAAAACACAACTCTGCTTGAGCCAGATGTTGCTAAATGCACCTGCTTCAGCAATGAAAACTCTTTTCTTTCTCTCATTATTAAAGGTCCTGGTATGAGATGGTAGTGTGTTGACAATCACTGCTAGGAGCTTTGCAGACCCATTTCTATGTGCCACAGCTGTGTACTGTCACTTAGGGGATTAGAAAGAAATAAAACAGTGAAGGTAACTATTTTTGTTCATGTTTGCACTTTTATTTGCTCTTTAGCTTTGCCTATAAGGGAGAGGAAAGTTCTATTCACTGTTTATTGTTGTCTTTCTTTTTTGTGGTAAACCCTGTTTCTATGCAACCAAATGTATCTATTGAACATCAAAACTGCTTAGAGAAGGCTTGGGAGAAAGTACTGTGGTCACATGCGTCAACTCGAACCACCGTATTTGGAGAAAGTGAAATGCTCCAAAGAGAATCAGTCATTAGATGTGTGAAAACCAGGAGATCATGTACCTGGTGAACAGGAAACAGAAGATGGGTGATGGATAGGTCTTCAGCATGACAATGACCCAACACATACCAACAAACCAACAAAGCAGTGGCTAAAGAAGAGGCACACTGAGGTCATGGAGTGGCCTAGACAGTCTCCAGATCTCAGACCTCTGTGGACTTATTCCGCTTCCTGGGTACCACCATCACCCAGGACCTGAAGTGGGAGCCCACCATCAC
>NW_005187469.1:2466899-2472685 GCF_000239375.1 Pundamilia nyererei | reverse complement strand
CCTTCTCACCCTGGACACAGTCTGTTTGACCTGCTTCCCTCAGGCAGGAGGCTCCGGTCCATTTGCAATGAAATACTATATTTCAGATCCAAAGTTGTTGTTCCCAGAGAAACACAACATCCTGAAATATATTTACATATTCTAGTTGGAAGCATTACTGTCATGGCCTTGCTTTAAAGTCACTTTAAGTAAAAGCTGGCACAACTTACCCCACTCTTCCCCACTGAGAAACTCATACAGCATGTAGCTGTAACTTCTGATCAAACCAAAAGAGGTTTACGTTTGGGTTTTTAAGAGCAATATGTTGACTAGAAGATTGACTACCATAGAATTCAGTACACACTAATGCCCTTTTTAGATGTACAGGGACACTTTTGTCTAAATTTTGTTTGTGCTACATTCTTTGGTTTTTAGTCAAATTTTGATACTCTGTTGTTTTTCCCATGTTGTGTGTCTCACCTCACTCGCACGTCTGTTGTCAGTCTACTCCAGTGATCTTCATGGTGCCAAAACTATTAATGTAATGTCAGTTTTTTGAACTTGCTGCTATTTTGTCTGCCTTTCACACGATTTACATAATATCCTGTCAAATATGATTTGTACGTTTTCACTGTTGTTTCTGAATTATTCACTTGGCACTGCACTGTGCTATACCTGATATACTAGAGTTGTAGGCTAGGGCTGTGTGTAGTCTAAACAAGTCATTAAGTGCTTCTTAGAGAATCATTTATGTCTCTAACTAACCATAATATACAAAATAAACTTTGTATTTTTTGGTATTTGATATTTTAATCTAGTGATTGAAACAATACAATTATCTGGAAAAGTAGTTACTGAGGTCACAGAGCAAGTGAGTGAATCCAGGTTTAAGGTACTTTTGGTAGCTATATCTACAGTCAGGGAAAAAGTTATTTGAGCCCCTGCTGATTTTTTTTTCCACTAAAAAAGAAATGGTCAGTCTATAATTTCAATAGTAAGTTTATTTGAACAGTGACAGACAGAACAATAACAGAAAAGAATCCAGAAAAATGCATTTCAAAAACATTATAAATGAATTCACATTTTCATGAAGGAAATAGGCAATTGATTCCCTATCAATCAGCAATCAGCAAGATTTCTGGCTCCCATCTGTATTTTATACAGGTAACAAGCTGACATTTGGATCCTTCTCAACTCGTTACCTTTATAAAAGACAGCTCTCCATGGAAGCAATCAATCTATCCAAATTTTAAACTTGCATAATGGCCAAGACTAAAGAGCTTTCCAAGGATGTCAGGGACAAGATTGTGGACCCACACATAACTGCCAATCTGCCTCGTTCCAGAGCTCCATGCAATATTTCACCTCATGGAGTTTCAATGATAATGAGGACAATGTGGGACCAGCCCAGGACTACTCAGGAGGAACTTGTCAATGATCTGAATACAGCTGGAACCATAGTCACCAAGAAAACAGTTGGTAACACACTACACCATGAAGGACTGAAATCCCAAGGGCCCGCAAGGTCCCCCTGCTCAAGAAAGCACATGTACAGGCCCATTTTAAGTTTGCCCCTGAACATCTCAATGATTCAGAGGAAGACTGGGTAAAAGCGTTGTGGTCAGATAAGACCAAAATCAAGCTATTTTAGCATCAGCTCAGTTCATCGTGTTTGGAGGGGGAGGAATGCTGCCTATAGCTCCAAGAACACCGTCCCCACTGTCAAACAGTTAGGTGGAAATAATATGCTTTGGGGTGTTTTTTCCCAAGGGGACAGGACAGCTGCACTGCATCAAAGGGAGGATGGATGGGGCCAAGAACCATCAAATCTTGGGTGACCCAAGAAAATGGGTCACGGGTGGGTATTCCAGCTTGACAATGATCCAAAACACACAGCCAAGGCAACCAAGGACCGGCCCAAAAAGGAGCGCATTAAGGTCTTGGAGTGGACTAGTCAGTCTCCAGACCTTAATCCCATAGAAAATCTGTGGAGGGAGCTGAAGGTTTGAGTTGCCAAACATCAGCCACGACTTTAATGACTTGGAGAAGATCTGCAAAGAGGAGTGGGACAATATCCCCCCTGATATGTGTGCAAGACTTGTAGCTAACTACCAGACGTAGCTGACAGCTATGATTGCACACAAAGGTTTTGCCATCAAGCACTAAACAGCTTTTTCAAATTGATCAAATACTTATTTCCTTCATGAGAATTGTGAATTAATTTATAACTTTTTTGAAAGACATTTTTCTGGATTTGTTTGTTTTTTCACTGTCTCTCACTGTTCAAACAAACCTACCACTGAAATTATAGACTGATCATTTCTTTGTTAGTAGTTGAAGTGGTTCAAATAATTTTTTCCCTGGCTTTATACAGTCTTTTGATTTACGCCAACACCACTGCCCAATCTCTTCTTATACTTTCTTTAACACCAATGTATATTAACTTTAATTACAAATCTACAATAGCCATCCAAATACAGCCATTTATGAATGCACAACTGTATTTTTAACTATTTACAAAGATTAATAACTTGTGCGGGATTTTTACACATACTTTTTGTCAGACAGACAAGAGTAGTTTAATATGCTAACTACATTTCTAGCTATACCGATTGCTTGTACTGTTTAAAGCTCTTCAGAGTGCTTGCCCAGCTTGTTCTTAACTTGTGGTAGACACATGGACAAATGTTTTAGAGTTTGGGTTTTGGTTTTTTTTTTCAGTTATTTGCTTCCAAGGACAACAATGCAAATGGTTCTCTGTAATGTGTCACATTACTTTTTCCAGGCACAAGTCAAACTTATATAAATTACAATATTTGGAATACAATTTTAAATATGTCATATGAATGGGGTGTCCTTCTAAAGTGTCAAAAATTCAAATCATCTCTCAGTGACTGATTCTTTCAGCACTTGTTGAATTGACCCGTAGAACCATTTACATTTACTGAACCAATGCACTCTAATCTCAGGCTAGGCAATGGCTCACTGTCTCTAACAAATAGCAGCAAGGTGGGGGAATGGAGAGAGAGAAAGAAAGTGTCTGTTTTGTTTCATGGGTGACTGCAATTCCGCTTTTGTTTCCTGCTCTAAGCCCGGTGGATTGGAAATACATTTTAACCCAAGAGTCTTCAACTCCCCGAAGGCTCCTATACAAGCACTCACTCACACACAAGCCACGCACAGAAATGCCTGTCAAGAAAAGAATAAGAAAGAAAGAAAGAAAGAAAGAAAGAAAGAAAGAAAGAAAGAAAGAAAGAAAGAAAGAAAGAAAGAAAGAAAATACTTACACACCAAAATTCACTTTACTCTTTTCCAAACTTTCTAGGACAGTAGGACACACTGTCTCTCTACCTGTCTTTCACATAAATAGCCAAAGGCCAGTAGTAAACAACTACTTATACTGGCCTGCCATCCTGACAATCAACCTCTTATCAAGGGTTTCTTGAATCGTTAAGAATCTTTAACGCTTGTTAGGGATCATTGACACTGGCGTTTACCTCCATCGACATCGAGAAAAGGCATTAAAGGTGCATTAAATGTAATTTTGGTTGGACTATAAATTCATATTGTGGTGGACCACTAGAGGGCTCCACTCACACCCAGTGTAGAGGAAGTGTGTTCCTGTGTTTTGTGGCGCGATATGCGCAGTTGATGTTGGAGACTAATAAAGAAGGAGTGAGAACTGAGAGCTGTGTCGTTGATGCTTACCTCCACAATATTATCATATAAAAGCCAGTTCTTTAATCATTTCATAGGGTATAATCATCACAAACAAAAACACATCAAACACAAGCCTCCATCATATAATGTCCAGGAAAGTTAAGCATGTAGCACTATTTTGATAAGTTCAATATTCAATCCAGCAGTTTTTCCATATAGTTTCCCTTCAAAGGTTTTACACCTTTTACATTTTACAAGAGCCCATGTTATAAAATGAAGGCTATCTCACACTGGATGACTTGAAATTAAAACATAAAGGTTTGACGTTGTATTAAAACAATAATGTGGCAACTTTAATATGACAAATGAGAGTTTAAACTATAGAATTGCTACAGTGAAAAATAACAATTTGTTTTATAAGTAATCAAATGAAGGCTTGCTGCTTTCTTCTGAAGTAAATGTAGTAAATATATGTTTGAGTAAATACTCTAATTTAGATTAAAAGATTATAAAACAGGGGGGGTTTGTGTGGAAGAAGTACAAATTTTAGAATGTGTCACAAGCAACCGTTTTGCATTCATAAATGGCTGTATTTGGATGGCTATTGTAGATTTGTAATTAAAATTAATACACATTGGTGTTAAAGAAAGTATAAGAAGAGATTGGGCAGTGGTTTTGGCGTAAATCAAAAGATTGTATAAAGCCAGGGAAATAACTGTCTTTTCAAGATCTGACGCTCCAGTGATCCTGGAGAAGAATGTGCAATATACATGAATAGCCCGTTTTTGGTTAAATGTGCTCTGCTATCAAGGTGGAGGCTGTCTATGCATAAGGCTGTTTTGTATGGCCAAACTTAATTAAATACTTCTGCGTAAGACAACCTAGTCCACTAAATATCCTTGCTGAGGGAGCTGACCTAGTCTAAAATTTCCTTTATAATATGCATAGTCAAACCACAGCGTGCCTAAATGACCAAATTACACTTTAATTATTATGTGAAAATTTTCAGTTTGCATATTTCAGTGTAATACAACTTTTTTGCAGTCTTATGCAAATCAAAATAAAAGCAGACAGAAGCACATGCTTTCTTTTCAACGGTTTCCTAATCCACTTACTTTAATACCTATAACTAAATTTAACTTGTGTTCTCAGCTGACACCATTCCCAGTAACGCAGACAAAATTACCGCATACCACGAGACAAACTCTTTCGACACAAGCAGTGAATGCTTTGAGGCCCTATTGTGTTTCTGTATTCTGAACCAGTGGTGCAGAAGACAGCAAATGAAATCATTATGCTAATTACAAATGCATATTTAAAATGTCCCCAGCTTGAGTGCAAACGTCAACAAGCAAAATCACAGAGCTGATGACAGTCTTAACTTTATAAATTCTTTGACTCTTATAACCTTCTCAACAACACTGGGCTTAGGCAACTCGCTGAAGATCTAAATAAAAACTAATTGCAAAGCAGGGGAAAGCTATAATTAGAACAAATCAGCAAACTTCCACCTTACAATTTCCTGAAAGGAATAGCATTTAGAGAGAAACTGCAAGAACAACAACCTTTTTACTTTTTAATAAAAAAGCAAAGAAAGCCCTGATATCACTGAAAAGGAGTAGTAAATTTTACCTGGCAAAGACTTGGTGCTGCTTCCCTGGATGCACAAACAGAGCGTCAATAAATCATAGGGCATTTCTATGATGTCATAGGATATGTTAATGTGTAAATCTGCAGAAGGACACTGGCATATTTTCTTAAATGCCTAGTCTAATATACTTTTAATATATGTGCAAGTGGATAAAAAGAATTTAGAAGTATAAGGCGTCTTGCAAGCAATGTTATAAAACTCAGAGCACGAATTTGTTTATTATTTAAGTTTTTAACTGTAGCTACACCAAATAGTGCCATTACTGGGTCTGGGGGGAGTTGTTTTAAAAAAATATCAGACAGAGTTTTAAATATTTTAGACCAGTAGGTAGCGATATTAGGACATGTCCAAAACATATGTGACAATGAGGCAGAATTCTGGCCACATCGATCACATCTTGAGTCAGCCCCTGGAAACATCCTTGAAACCTTCAATTTCAAGTTGAGTGTGGAGTAAGTGCATATGAGAGCATGAGGGTGGGAATGGATGTTTGTAT
>NW_005187469.1:2465019-2466293 GCF_000239375.1 Pundamilia nyererei | reverse complement strand
TGTTTATTCTATTACTCTTGTTCTCTTCTGCTTGTTTTCTTTTTTCTTTCTCAGCAGGTGATCCAGGTGATTGATATATGCATTTTTTCTTTTTTCTTCTTCTGCTCATTCTGTTGGTTTTTGTCTTTTGCCCTTCTCCCCCGTCCCTCTTCTCAGCTGTTTCTCTTTCCCTCTTTCTTTCTCCCCTTCTTTTCCCCAGTCAAGTCTGTCCCGTAATCAGTAAGTGAAAATAAAATAAAAGGTGAATCAAATGGACCATTACGGCAAGGCTGGGATGGTCAATTTGGTAAAGTAAATCCGTTGGGCATCTTTCTTTGCCTTTAGACAACAATTCTGATGGCAAAAGAGCCAAACGGGACAGGCCAAAAAAAAAAAAAAAGAAACCTTCAATTTAGACAGATGGAGCCTATGCAAGACCTTAAATTGTAGTAGTCCGTGCCTGCAGCAGACAGAAGTGGAGTGAACCAGTTCTTGTGCCTTAGTCCATTGATCTTTAGTGATGTTAGTAGCCAGTTCTTCACTCCAAGCATTTCTCAAGTGGTCCAATGTAGTTGTACTGTCTATTTGCAAAAGTTGGTTGTAGATCCTAGAAATAGCTCCTTTCTTTAGCGGGTTCATTAAGAATAAATCATCTGAAACTAGCTTTTGTGGTTCATTGGGAAAGGATGGAAACGTTTCTTTAATAAAATGACGTATTTGTAAATACTTGAAAAAATCTCTGTTTTCTATGGAAAATTTTTGCTGAAGTTGTTGAAACGAAGGAAAAAGATTATCAATAAACAGATCCTTGATTGTGTGTATCCCTTTGGAAGTCCATAGCTGGAATGTTGATCCTGAGAGCAACGTGTATGCTTGATTATGAATTAATGGTGTAAAGATTGAACATTGACGCCAATGAAAATGCTTTCTAATTTGAGACCAAATTTTTAGTGAGTCAGACACTACCGGATTTTTACATTTATGCTTACCCAGATCTGAGTTTGAATGAACCAAAGATTTAAGAGTATTGGAGAAAAAAGTCATACAATCAGGTCTATGTTCCCCGCCCCAGAATGACATTCAACGTATATTACAGGCCCAATAATAAAACTGAAAAGAAGGCAACCCCATTCCTCCTGTAATCTTGGCTCTTTGGAGAAATATCTTTTTTATTCTGGGTGTCTTTTTGTTCCAGATAAACTGAGAGATTAACTGGTCTATTTTCTTTAAAAAAGTTTTTGTGATCAATATTGGGATACATTGAAACAAAAATAAAAATTTGGGTAAAGTGCTCA
>NW_005187469.1:2434297-2464556 GCF_000239375.1 Pundamilia nyererei | reverse complement strand
TATTATTTGTATTAACCAAGGCCTTAAGTTTTGTGTAAAGCAGCTTAACTTTGACAGGGTCGAGAAGAGGAAATCCCACTCAACTCTGTCAAAGGCCTTCTCTGCATCTAATGAAAGTAATATTTCAGATTGATCAGAAGTATTATGTGTATTTTTTTTAAGTATTATGTGTATATATAATATTGAATAGCCTTCTAATATTAAAAGATAACTGTCTACTCTTTTACAAATCCCGTTTGGTCCTCCGACACAACTGTTGGGAGAGCTATCTCTAATCGCATAGCCAGAATTTTTGCCAATATTTTATTATCTACGTTCAATAGACTTATTGGTCTGTACGAACCAGGTTCCAAAGGATCCTTACCAGGCTTGTGGATTAGAGAGATAGTGCTATCATACATGGTTGAAGGTAAGCATCCTTTAGTTGGAGCTAAAAATTTTGTTACTCTTTAAACATTATTTCATAAAGCTTTGTGAAGTTTGTTTAAAACAAAATCCCTTATGGCTTTTTAGAACTCAGCAAGCCAAACTTAATGCTAACTCATGTGTATCACGTTGAGGCCTGGCCAGTGCACACAGGGGTGCTCAACTAATGGCCTTTTAAGCTTAATGACTTAAACCAAGCAGAACTGAATGTTTATAAACCTCTCATTTATCACTGGAGTTTATTCAGCCAATCCTAATAGATGTCTTCCAATGCCATGCTAAATGAGGTGGTGGTTCTTTAATTCTACTGGGTAAATGGTATTCGCATCTTGGGTTAATGCAAAGTGAAAGAGGAATTGTTTGAGTCATTTCCTTTGTTTGTTTTTCTCCCAATAATTTATTAGCAAAACGTTTTACTGAGAAATTAGGCTGTAGATGCCAGCGAGCAAAGTGAAAGAAATGTAAACGGGGAAAAGAGAAAAAACTTGATAGAATTTAATATATGAACAAACTAGAAGTTATATTGAAATGGGATCAAACTAACTGTGAGTGAGTACTCAACACACACCACAGCCTTCTTTAAACTCTTCATTTATTTTAATTTTAACTACACACCTACAGCTGTGATCATAAGTTTACATACACTGAACATGGGCATGAATGTCATTGTAACTTGAGGGCTTTAATGCTTTATCTGAACTCTTCTTTTGCCAGGAGGAAATGATGGTCCAGCATCTCTAATGACTCTAAAACAACAAGAATTGGCTAAAGTATACATGCAGGCTCAAATATCTAGTCTTAAAATCACTTTAATATTTTAATAAGTGATGCTGAAGGTTTTAGAGTGTCTTTTAAATTGGCAAGGCCGAGGCCTATTAAGTTCTCATTAGTGATCATGATTTAATACAACTAGTAGTTGCTCTTTGTCATCATAAATAGTATTTGTTTGACAGCATTTATTAGCTAAGGTGTTAGAGCAGGTCACCTACTAATCAGAAGGTTTGTGGTTTGATCCCCATCTGCTCCGGTCTGCTTGTGCAAGATACTAACCCCAAGATGCTGTCTGATGCATCCATCTGTGGTGTTAGAAAGAAAGCGCTTGCATAAAAAAAGTGTTTGTGCGAATGGGTGTGACTAGGTTAATGAGGTAAGTTGTGTAAAGTGCTTTGAGTGGTCAGATAGAGTAGAAAAGGGCTATATAACAGAGGTCCCCAAACCCCAGGCCACTGACCTTTACCGGTCCGTGAGTCGTTTGGTACTGGGCCACGAGAGTTGAGG
This sequence comes from Pundamilia nyererei, assembly GCF_000239375.1. Classification (NCBI taxonomy): domain Eukaryota; kingdom Metazoa; phylum Chordata; class Actinopteri; order Cichliformes; family Cichlidae; genus Pundamilia; species Pundamilia nyererei. The sequence continues at coordinate 2,462,852 of NW_005187469.1, read as the reverse complement.
CTTATCAGTTTTTATCGTTATTTTTTTTTTACTCGGTTTCCCTAGGTCTTTTCCTCTGTGTTATGAATAAATCTTTTTTTTGGTGCTGGTACTGGTTTTATTCTGTTGTATTTACAGTATCCACGACACCCTAAAGGACGGTCAGTGAAAATATTGTCGGACATAAACCGGTCTGTGGCGCAAAAAAGGTTGCGGACCGATGCTATATAAGAAACAGTCCATTTACCATTTACCAATTAAAAAAACAGTGTAAAGGTCTTGGTGTAGTTCTTAAAAGGACAACTATAGATTTGCAGAAGTTGTGAATGCCTCCTGGAGAGAGTTTCAACTCTCATCTGAGAAGCTTCTTCAGTTCTAATAGCAATTGGTGAAGAGTCCCAGGTTTTAAGCCCTATGGGAGTGTCCCCAAAAGGGTCATGGACTCCCTACTGATCCTCTGCCTAATCACACAAGCCAAGGTGTGAAAACAGGTGTGGATCACAATCAGCCAAGGTTTTGGGTGGACCCATGGTGAAATCTAGCCCCACCCTATCATGTGATTTACTGAGGTCAAATGCCCCAGAACGTGAATGAGCGTTAAGGCATCTGGGAAGGGATCTCAAAACTGGATTATAGAGGGCAGACAGTTGCTGTGGTAAGGCACCACTTCTGTTCAAAGATGGTCATTCACAGTGGACACAGATGGCTTCTTTCACTCCTCTTTCAAACCATCTCTCTTCTCTGTCCAAAATGTGAACATTGGCATCCTCGAAAGAGTGTCCTTTATCCTTTAGATGCAGATGCAGACGCTTTTCTCCTCATACTACGATGCCCTGTATGACTGAGAACCTTCACAGACAAGACTTAAATTGCTTTCTCAGATGAGAAAAAATTGGTTATGATTCAGGAAAAACCCAGGTGACCTGCATTACTGTCCACAGCATTACTGTCCACATTGAGTTTTCCATTGCCATGGACTGAGAAGGTGACCAAGAAAGAAGACCCTGCTCCAAAAATGGAACTTTCAAGCTTGACTGAAATATGAAATTTGCACCTCTAGGTAATCTTAATTTATGCTATTGTATCACTGGAATAACCTTCCAGTTGATACTCATATGTATGTATTGATTTAATTCGTAAATTATCTTCTGATACTCATATATTTAACTTGCATTCCTGGGTAATTAGAGCCTTCCATCTGTCAGTGTATTTTGTACTTTGCAATTGCCCCATATGTAATATAATTTAAATTTCTTGTATTATTGAGAAGCACTTTGGTGTACCTTTGGTTTTTAAATGTGCTATATAAATAAAGTTGTATTGTATATGCAGTTGCTTACATTGATGAGCCAAGACTTCTAGAGAAAGGATTTAATGGTCAGATATGAAAAACATTGAGCTATGAGGACATTTGCTATCACTGCTATGCAGATGATATTTGGTTATATATCTCTTTTACATCCCAAGATGTTTCTAAGCTGCATAGGTGCTTTGACTCCATTAAATGTTGGATGACTGACAGCTTTCTCCAAATTGATGAAGAAAAAACTTAAACCCCCTCTTTGCTCCCTGACTGATTTGAGCCTGGGGTAATGTAAGCTCTTGGTCCCCTTGCGACATTTGCTAAATCATCTATCAGGAACATTCGGCTAATTTTGACTCTGCTCTCACATTGGATGCTGATGTCAACATCATCAGGGAATCTACCCTCCCCTCCCATGGCCTGTTCTCCCTCCTGCCATCTGGCAAGAGGTACATGAGCATCAGCTGCAGAACCAGCAGGATGCTGGAAGGGTTCTTTGCACAAGCTATGAGGCTGATAAATGGACTGTTCCCACTCCCCATTCACACAGCCACTCACACAGCCAGACTTTAAGACCCACAAAGGACTGGGACCCCCCAATCCATACACACACACACATACAGCATACTCCTCATATACACACACTTAGCCAATCTTATATCAGCAGTCCTCTTAGTGAAAGTGGTCAAATATTCATCCAGAACTATGCCAAAAGTGTCAAGTAGAGGTGCAACTAGGTAAGGGTCATTTATGTATGTAAATCCAACACCAAAATAAATCTTTTTTTGCATCTATTTTTTTTTAAAGTTATTTAAGATGTATGATGTACAGTCATTTCAGACTGGAAAAAGAACATTTTAAAAAATATATCATTAAAAGCCCAACATTACCATGATATCAATCCCCATGATTATTATGTGTAAACCTCTGACTACAACTATATAAACTTTTAGGACTGCATGTTGAATGTTGGAATGGTATTGAACTGACACAGTCTGATCATTACCAGACAACTGTCAAATCTCTTACTCACAAATAATTTGTGCCATACTCACAAAATGACTCACAAGAAGAAAAATATACCAGTTACACCATTATGGTTGGTTAGAAAAGTGTTAGATGAACCCTAAGTGTTCATGCTACCAATTGTAACGTAATTTTGTAAAGGCTGTTACAAGACTCCTGGGGCAATAGGTTGTGCCCAGCACTACCCCTTTCCGAGTCTTACATAACGTTTTAATTCATCAAGTAAGAAGAAAAAAATATATACTGCTTTATTGCAACCAAAGGGGATAAAAGAGATGTATGTCTGAGTAAATGTAGAAATCCAAAGCAAAGAACAGCCTTTTCCCTCCAAAGCGTCATGGTGAGAGTCTTAACAGGATTTCATTGATTTTAAGCCACTCTCTGCTGCGTGCAGTCAGGGCAATGAGCTACAAACAAGTTACTTTCTTTTCTTTCCCTTTTAATGGAGTTTCAAAGGGTAAACGGGTAAATCAAAGCAGAAAAAATGTTGGTTAAAAAAAGTAGTTATGGAATAAATAAAAGATCTGGGGAAAATAGCAAGTTTAATTGGGTTGATGAATCATCGTTGTTTTCAGTGCATTTGGAACATATTTCTTTTTTTTTGTTTTTCTCTGTTTTAGATTTTCTTCCAAACAAGATATGCATAAATAGAGCAACAGAAACATGGACAGGGTGTTATATAGGAAACTCCAGGACTCCACTTTGTAACAAGCTATAAAATCTCCCTGTGCTTTCCTCTGTTTCTGTTTCTGCCAGTCTGAGTGTTTCAGTCAGTCACTGTATGATTTCGTTCTTTTTGCTTGTGAGGGCTTAGACAACAATCCCAGGACTAATTGACAGAAAAGCTAATAATATAGCTTGTGCTGCAGATGAGGGCTGTTTAAAAACAATATGGTTATAATAACTTTAGCATTGATTCCACAGGCCTAGGAAATGGTTGAGGTAACACACAACTTTTTTCTGAAAAATAGTTTTTGAAGGCTGATATTTTGTATATATAATTCTATCCATTGCATACATTTATTTTTTAACTAAGATTTGAATATTTTTATTTTTATTCATTAGGAATGACAAAAATTTAACTCATGAGGAAGCATTACAATTGTATTGATGTATTTCTTGGACATGTGGAATGCAGTGGTTGAAACAGAGGTTGTGGTATTGCAGTGCAGTTTAGTACTTCAAAGCCTCAGCTTGTTATTCAGCCTCTCCTCTGATGTTGACTGGATAGCATGCTCTCTATAGGTTTGCTAATGATAAGGTCATGAGGTTATGTTTGGACTGCACCGGCATATGAAGAGGGCAAGTATCTTGTTTGTTGCACCAGGACTTCAGTGTTTTTGAGAAATGTCTAAGGGATGAACTTAAGGGGATAAATAAAATCTTCTTTCCATTTTCATTTTGCTGAGTACAAATCTCCAAAATATAATTAAATATAACATTGCTACTGTAGAAGACTAATGGTCAGCTGTCTTCGTGTGTCATTTCTATGTGAGTGCAATACATATCCATATCGCTCTCTCTCTCTTTCTTCAATTACGCCAATTTTTCCAGTTATTTATTGCAATTCAAATCATTCAAGGGCTGAACTGCCAGCCACTTGATTATGGTGTTTCATTTGTGCCCTGCCTGCTAGCATCTTGCACCCTGTGAATTGTCTCAGTGGCATCTTTACATAGCCTGCACCTGGGGTCTTGCCTGGTGTGGCAGATCTCAGCCTCTATGGATTTTGTGCTGAAAGCTTGTTCCTTTGCTGCCATGATTAATACCCCTGTACTTTCTTCCAGTCTAGCTTTGTCAAGCCACAGGTAGGATTTCTGGATGACAGACACTTCCTCTATCTGCTGGTGGTGGGGCCTATCCTTCCATGATGGCTCCTCTTGCTTCTCTTTCTTGGGTTTCTGCTGCCTGAGGTATTCACTGAGCATGCGGTTGGTCGTGGCCATCCTTCTGATGTACTTTGTAACAACAGTCTGGCAAGAAAGGAGCTGGTAGCAGGTCAGATGGGCATATGGTGTGAAGGTTAGTGGGATAACTCAAGCCAGTCAGCTAAATCAAACAACAGACCTTTATTTGACGTTAGCAGCATAAGACCATACAAGCCAGGTCTCCACGGCTCTACTCGGTCCATACATACATGTGCGGGGATGGGGAGTCACCGGTGCAAGCTGTTACAATGGTAAGGTCTCTCTTGGAACAGACACACGAGCAGCATGTAATGGCTGCCACAATATACTCACACACCCACTAGGAGACTCATCCAACTACTACAATAGTAGGGCAACCCCCCCCCCCCAGTGGTGCTATAACAGAATAAGGGGTTGCTACAACTTGTGGATGTTCGTTATCTTCTCCTGGACTGTGGTACTGACACTAACTAGTCCCTGGCCTCCTTCTTTCTGCTTAGCCTACAGTCTCAGGGTGTTGGGCTTGGGGTGAAATCCTCCATGCATTGTCAGGAGCTCCCTTATCTTGAGGTCAGTAGCTTATTATCACAACAGGCGACTTCATCACAGGCAGGGTGTAGGTGTTGATAACCTGGATCTTCTTCTAACCATTCAGCTGACTCCTTGGAACCTGCTTGATGCCTGATGGCAAACAGTGCTATGGGCTTGAAGTTGGCTTCCAGTGTTGTATACCACATCCTCACTGAGTTCCTGATGAAGGCTCTTAGGGTCCCGTTGAGCCTTTATAGGTCTGGGCTAGGGATGTCAAACTCCAGGCCTCGGGGGCCGGTGTCTTGCAAGTTTTAGATAACACCCTGGGTCAACACACCTGAATCAAATGATTAGTTCATTACCAGGTTTCTGGAGAACTGCAAGACATGTTGAGGAGGTAATTTTGCTATTTAAATCAGCTGTGTTGGATCAAGGACACATCTATAACCTGCAGGACACCGGCCATTGAGGCCTGGAGTTCGACACCTGTGGTTTAGGCATTCCAGGATTAGTCAATTTGAAAGCCTAACTCTTACCCTTACCGAACTGGAAAACTCAAAAAACAGTATGTTGTCATCTACTGTCCACTCAGATTTATCTTTATATCTCATTTATTGCTCATTTCAGATAAAATATTTATCCATATAGATGCTGAAAATGACACCCTTAACCCAGAATTTTGTCTGTTATTAGACTCAAATGGCATCTTTCAAAATGTTAAAGATCCCAACAACACGTCTAATCATACTCTGACTCTTGTTCTCACATATGAAATCATATAGGAAATAAACGTTTAATAGTGTTCGCTGTAAACTCTCTTTTGTCACACCATTTCTTTATAATATTTAAATTGAGAATAATGAAATACACAGCAATTGGGAATACATACATTACAATAGATGTCTTTCTGAAATTGTGGTAACTAAATTTAAGGATATAAATGTTATCTTCTTCAGTGCTATGTGCCAAAACAGTGCAGAGCAGTTACCTAAACTCTACTCCCACTGAGGTCGCTTATCTTACAAATAGTGTTACATCCTCACTGCATACGACTCTAGATACTCTGGCTGCTCTGATACAGAAAGCCTCAAATCAGAAGTACTTGACTCCATGGAATAACTCTTAAACACCTACCCTAAAGCAGATAACCTGTAAACTGGAGAGGAAATGATCTCTCACTAATTAAGAAGCACTTCATTTAGCCTGAAAAAAGAAGTTGTTGCACTATAAGAAATCCCTCTGTAAGGCAAGGACATTTTACTATTTGTCACTGTTTCATCACTGAGAACCCTTGGGTTCTTTTTTTAGCACTGTAGCCAGGCTTACAAACAGTCAGAACTAGTAATGACTTCTGAATTTGTTCAAAAATAAAATTTTAACAATTTGAGAAAAAAAAATCATAATCATAATAATAGTTAGAGTAAGACTTAAGTAAGATATTTCCAGATGACCTCAGTGAATAAATAATCTTGGACAGGACTACAATTATGTTCTTTCTAAACTTAGTGTACTAAACAAGTCTTAATCGTATATTCTGTATCATCTCAGTAAGCATGATGATGTTGAATGAATTAGTTAAACATCAGTAGTTGTCTAGTTAGGGCAGTTCAAGACTTAGTCTAATAGCAAGGCCACAGTTTTGTTGAGTCACTCATGTAAACACTTTCAGTTAAATGAGTGTTCCTGGAGTTTGATTTGAAGACATTGCATTGTTTTCGTAAAATGCCTCCAAAATAATAGTTTTTCAAGTCCTGCCAACAGTCCCTTTTATGTGAAGATGCTCAAGGCTAGTTTAATAAACCTTTGGTTGACCTATCAAGTTAATGACTTTTGTGACAGGTATCCTTGATAGGTTAAGCTGGCTTCACATTACAGGATAGAGGTTGTAGTGAAGTGTTTTTGCCATTTACAACTTGTCAATGGTTCGTTTTTTTCTGTTTCAACCTGTTGAAATGAAACTAAATCCAGTGACTGAAATGAATTCTCTCCAGAATAGCTCTGCTTTTGTAAAATGTAATTCTTAAGTCAAAGTTGCGCTTAAACACCACTAGCAAAATGTACAATGTATTCACCAAAATGAGTGGGAAAAGGGTGTGAAATTATATGCCAAATATGAATAAAGGGTTCAGTAGTAAGGTATTTCTAAATGTGAATGGACAAGTGGTGGGATATAGTAAACATGCAAAAAGAGTAAGAAAACTGTGGTGATATGTGAAGAGAACTGATAAAAGTGATTGGATGCTATCTGCCTGGAGAAACGAAAGGTTTGAAGACTGGCGTGCTAAAGTGCAAACTGCTGTGGGGTGAGAAATAAGTTTAAAATAAGAACCTTTCATCCTACGTTTTTGTCATGAAATCCAAGTATCACAAGCTCACACACACACACACACACACACACACACACACACACATACACACACACACACACACACACACACACACACACACACGCGTATTGGACATGGTACCACTCAAATCCCAGAGTGCTTACAGCAGGTACAGGAAAAGACTGTAAAATACTAAATACACTGACACCCAGTCTCTTGTGCACTTTCTCTCTCTCTCTCTCTGTCACACACATATTCATTCTATGGAAAACTTCTGATCTGATCTTGCTTTGTAAAATGCAATCATTCATTCACAAACGCGAAGGTAACACACAAGGAAAATATCTGCATTTGCAGCAAACACACAGACACACAGGCATACTGGTTATGTGTGGTTGAATGCATGTGGGTGTGCAAACCCCCACACATGTGCTTTGACAGCTACAGCAAAAGTCTCCACACTAAAACTGAGAGCCTGTGTTTAAAGCTGTATATTGAATGAGGAAGATTTATTTTGAAATCATGCAAAAGTGAATATGTATCTCTGCAGTGGTACATAGACTCACCTCAAACATAAAAACATGATCAATCACCTTGTTGTGGCATGCCAGTCTCCAAACCAATATTAGCACATGATCTTGAATGGAAGACTTTGATTGGTTATAATAATGTTATTTCTCTGAGTTGCAATTTACTTCATGATGTGTTATGACCTTGGGCCCCAGCGATATTTGAATTATCGCATACTCGTTCATTTTCTCCCCGAGACTGGAGAAAAATGATTTGCTACATTGAAGGATATGAATAAGGGGAAATTACAGGATGACAGGATGGGAGGGTGTGAATCTTAGGACAAAATGTACATGGAAAGTAAGAATTTTAGAGAAGGAAATGAAGGAAAATTACCTGCAGTGTGTTTAACTTGCTACATTTTGAAACAATAGCCATTAAGTATGAATGATAGAGCCAATTAGATAAGTACATTTTAGAGCTCATTAAAGGCTTGGCAGGGTGGCTTATTGTTTAAAGATACCAGCCATTAATGATAGGGTCACAGATGGCAACTGTGACATAAAGTTATAGTAAATTGGTAAAGAATGCTGGAGTCTCACAAGGGCTGCATATTTTTGTTAAGAATCACCCCCCACCCTGCTCCCCAAGTGGACATTAACAAGCCAAAGAATGAAAACAACCCACTGATGAAGGAGGCAAAACGAAGCTGGCACAATCTGTGCCAAGCAACAGATGTTTGCTGGCAGTCCACCACACAAATGGTTATAAAACAGCCATGACGGAATCTGCACCCTATCGTGCCCTCACAGAAGTGCGGTAGCCGGCCAGAATTCTTGCAGAAATTCCTCTTCAGTAAGCACATAAACACAAAATTACACAAAGAAAAAGAGTAACACATTAGGTAATGAAGGATGATTCTGTGGTGTAGTGTGTTGGGTTTTGGTGCCTTCTGTTGGGTGGGAGTATTGTGTTTGCCACACTGTGAATTGGCTGTGGTTGTGATGGATGAAGTTAAACAAAGTTGCTCTCCCAAAAGCTATGAAAAACATAGAATCAAAACTAAGCCAATGCTTTCTTTTCACATAAATAATAGGTCACATCTAGTATTAGTGATGTAATAAGAAAGGTTGAACCCAGCAGTTCGTTTGGGCTATTCAAAACCTTATGAACAGTATTTTCAGATAAAAAAAACCCCACCATTGTGATCCACGCTCAGTGCTCTCATTAATAGTGCTTTTGGACACAGCTCTTTTAAGAATAGCAACAACCTCTAAAACGTAATCTGACCTGTGTTTATTTTGAAAATAATTAGATAGATTCAATAGGCAACAGTTTACTAACATGCAAAATTTAGGAAATTTAGCAGGTGATACCGAAGTGTTAACGTCCAGAAAGGTCAGTTATTATGAAATATTTAGTAAATTGGGAATTTCATAAGTAAAAGTCATTAATCGGAACAGAGAATGATCTGTTTCCATTATAGCATCTGAAAATTACTGTTTAAGAAACATATTGAAACAATATTAAAAGTATCCATCCATCCATCCGCTTTCTTCTGCTTATTCAGTTCAGGGTCACATGGGGTGCTGAAGCCTATTCCAGCTGCCACAGGACAAAAGAAAGCACACACCCTGGACAGCTTTCCAGTCCATCACAGAATAAATACTGTATATAATAGTATTTCCTTGTGATTAAATCTCAACCTGCTTGCAGCTATTGTGTGATTTTATGTGTTATTATACATATGTATGTGCACACAGTGTGATGATTATTAGTTTTTGTGTCCTGTAAAATGCTATAAGGCAAATTAATTGCAAAACAATACAATGTTAGCCTTGGGTCGTTCTTCCCCTTCTGGTCTCCATGGGGGTTGAGAGTATTTATCAAATGGTGTCATCAACAGCAGCATTTTGGCCCGATGTTAACTTGTGTGTTTGTGTGTGTTTCAGAGATGTTTACTTTCCTTCAGGCAGACAAAGCAGAACCCCTGCAGACCCATATGGCCTGGCATATGGCTAACTCTCCTTCTCGCTCCTCTGACTTGCAGCACACACACACACACACACACACACACACACACACACACACACACACACACACACACACACACACACACACACACACACCAAAGTGAGTTGAATCACACAGTTATAATGTAACCACACAGGACACCACAACATGATGCAAACAGACAGACAGACAGAACATCCTTTTCTGCCCTGAATCTAGTTGCAGTATCTGGACTTAGATGGGTGGGTGTTCAGAATATTCCCCTTCTTTCCATTTCTTCTTTTAATTTCATCTCTGTCAGTGATTCAGGTAGATCTGTCATTGACTTTGGATTACTCTCCTCAATTTGATCTCAGCAGCTGCCTCTTCTTCAAGTTGTGCATAACTAGTGAATCTGCAGGACTTTGATAAATCTTTGGCAGCCTTGTAGGCATAGTAACTGTTGCTATGAAAAGAATTTGGAGGGAGGTTAAATACTGGTATGTACTCACTTGAGAACATGCACATAAATATGTAAACGTAATTTCCCATATTGATTCATTACTCTGCAGTGTGCAAATCCTCTCTCTGATTCATATGTGTAGCAAATCCCCTGGTGGATTTCTGTGTTTGTGTCTGTGATCCTTCATTATGGATTCTAAAAAGAACACTGACTAACATAACGGTAATTAATATGCAATAAGCTCTAGCACTAACACTAACAACACACTCAACATTTTTTACAAACCTATGTCTCTCTTTGTGAGGATTAACTGACTTCCTAATAAATCACTCCCTAAGACAATTATCCACACCCTAACAATCACAGCAACCCTTAACCAATGACTTAAACTTAACCCTATCCTTAAAAAAATGCCTTATGTACACTTCCTTGAATTTTAAACAGAACGTGAGAACATGTTCTGACTTCCTGCAGATGTGCTAATTTCCTCAGGTGTAAAATTGTTCCCTACAACAATGGATTTACATGGATAGACAAACAGAGACACTCATCTTTCATTTTCTCCTCTCATTTGAAATTTTAGAGTGAATATGACTGAATAAATTTGCTTATTTGCATTAAAAAGCTACACACAAAGAAACACTAAGTGTATGTGACTTGCCCATTCACCATGGAGGTATTTTCAACTCATCATGAATGGTACAAAACAGCCACCTCAATTAGAACACCTTTGCACCTAATCAGCTGAGCAGTATCAGCTGACTATTACCTGTGCTAATTACACTGAAAACAAGGCAGTGATGTGTGATTATCTGATGTACTCACTTTTTCACCTCTCTGATCCTTCATGTCACTGACTGTTTCTACATGTTACAAGTTGTTATTCCTGATGACTCGTGCTGCCATTACTGATTATCCTGATGTCTGGATGTCTGGCTTTGCCGTCACAGCTTCCTCTCATTGTTTTCATCGCACTTGACTTGGTATCTTGTGCCTTTTGAGTTGCATGTGTTTGTGCATGTGTGTGTGTGTGTGTGTGTGTTTTCTGTGTTACTAATGTGTTGTGGTCTTCCTACTCCTGAGAGGTCTCTACCACCAGTGTTGAGTGTAACACTTTGAACTACATACACTGCATTGCACATTATATTTGCTTGTAATGCAATAGTCTGCAGTTACAGTTTACCTGACTTCATTTTGAGACAAAAGATTGCAAAATATTCTAGAAATGCAAATTACTTTAAATTTACTGTGTAAATAGGGTAAGAATGTGATGTTACAGTGTTTAGGAACACATGGTACCAAGGGTCAAATTATCTAATAGTCTACACCAACGCAGTAACTTCTTTTGAGGGTAAAATGTTAATGAAAGATATCCAAGAATAGATTCATGTGGACCACCAGTACTAATGAACTTGTACTCTTTATAAACTACCGTTTGAGCTGTTTGGTACAGCTCAACCTACAAGCAAATGACATGCATCTAAGTGGTAGAGAACTGATTATTAAACAGGTTCTCAGATGAAATGATATTTCAATATTAAAAACCTCAAAAAATATTTGATGTGGTCAATATTACCTGATTTCAGAACTGATTTCTGGGGAAATGGATCCAGGGGCATTCGTTTTCATACTTATGAATGATTTCTAAAACTCAGATGCTTTTTCCAGAGATAGCTTCCAAACTCTAATTAAGTTTTTATGATAAATGTGAGACAGTTATTTTGTTGTTGCTAAAATTTTGCCATTCAGATGACTGGTAGTTTGGGTCATTTTCAAAACTGAATTTCTAATGATGACAGCCTTGGAATTGTTTTGGAATTTTTCTTTTCTTTTCTTTTTGTGTGTTTGTTTTATTACAGGAATCATGTTTTTATATGTTATTCTTTAAAAATTCTTCAAAAATAAAATCTTAGTCAGGGCAAAAAATATTTTCAATATGTTACATATCAAACTGCTGCAAGTCTGTTAGAAATTTTTTTAATTAATTTTTGTTCGTCACTATGGATAGCTTTCTGTTTAAATGTGATATAAACAAAACAGTTTTCATCTCTGCATCAAAAAGGAAAAACCAAATCTGGGTGCCAAATAGGATGAGTCTAAAACAAAACAGGTGTTTTCAGTGCTCACTTTCACCTGTGAAGCAACTGAGCCTGCATAAATAATGTTTATCTTTTATGTTTTTGACCCATGGTGATTTGATTGTATTCCATCCCAAAAAAACTAAAATAGCTAGCAAAATGAGTCCATATGTGGCAGAACGAAATGAATGGAGTTCAAATGTAGTGGTTTCTAGAACCAACCAATGCTGCAACCCAGTGTTGGAATCAGACTACTGACCAAGTTGAGTAAGGTTTTGCTTCAGAAGCTCAAACTGTTGGTCTGCAGTGTTGTTTGTGCACAGATCTGGCACGAAATCTCTCTCTATGGGATCCTTATCTAACATACTGGAGATCTCATTTTCATTATATTTCTGTTAAGGCCCTGGACTGTGCCTTCAATGGGCTCAGTATAGAGTCAAGAGCTGGTATCCTCTGGAGGTCTTATAGTAATGGACAGTGTTGGGAAGGTTACTTTTAAAATGTATTCCGTTACAGAATACAGAATACATGCCCCAAAATGTATTCTGTAACGTATTCCGTTACGTTACTCAATGAGAGTAACGTATTCTGAATACTTTGGATTACTTAATATATTATCGTGCTTTTTACAACAACGTGAATGTACTATTGCTGTGTGATTTATTACTATTACTGAAGGTCCGCGACTCCGGGGTCCCTGTCGGCTCATAGCCGAAAAATAGCTTTACTTTGTTGTGTGGGTCAATTTTTCTTGCGAGAGACAGAGAGAGGCGTTGAAAGACTGCTCCAATGGAACTTATTGTTTTCGGAGGAAAACACGAACACAGTGTACAGTCGAGTATTAATAGCTTACTTACAACTGGGCTCGTCAGGCACTCTTCTTGGCTGCAGTGGTTATTAGTATATTTACATGCTTCCAGCTCCCGTTTTTCCTCGACGACAACTCGTACCTTTCCACTCCCCTTTTTCTCCCTCCTCGCGCTCACAGACACATAACGTGTATGGCAGTCCATTCTCCCTGCAACATGGACTATACTGCCCATGATGCTACATTCTTTAGAGCTATGCTTGTAGCATTCTGCCTGTTAGCTTAGCACAACAACAACAACGAAAAGGCGCTCTCTCACCCAGGAAACACACAGAAAGAGAGAGAGAGCGTCGCCCTGTAACCATGGCAACCGTAACGCTGCCGCCTGGAACGAAAGAACGTAGCTGTCAAACAAAACCCAAACAGTCCTGACCCGCGACAAAATGAAACAGGAAAGTACCGCAGTGTAATCCATTTATTTCAACAAAGTAACTGTATTCTGAATATCACCTTTTTAAACGGTAACTGTAACGGAATACAGTTACTCATATTTTGTATTCTAAATACGTAACGGCGGTACATGTATTCCGTTACTCCCCAACACTGGTAATGGAACACGACCGGGGATGGTGGTGTCATTATCCATTCGTACCAAAGTTAGGAAGTCAATATTGTACTGTTTCAAGTTGTGGACATCAGGTTGAGAGGAGCCCAGTGTTAGGGTGCCTGGGTCGTCGACCCAGTGTTTTGTGTTTTTGGTTCTTTGATTTTGTTTATTTCATTATATTCTAGCTTTGCCTTATGGGTTATAAGATTATTCTTAGTTTAGGTTCTCTGTGTGGGTTTTGTTAGAGTTTTAGTGTTCCGGTTTTCTGACTGTGATCCATAGTTGCTGTATCCCCATGTCAAGCCTGCGTCTCTGTGTTATGTTTCCTGTTTTACTTTGAAAGTCCGTGTCTCATATTAATGCATCTGCTTTTGCTTCCTTTGTCTCGTCAGCCCTGATTTGTCCCAGCTGTGTTTCCCTCCTGCCTCTCATTCCCCGATTGCTCCCCCTGTGTATTTAAGCCCTGTGTTTTCCTGTGTCCGTGTCGTCATCTACCCTCACCTTGCTGTGTGGTCTGCCTGCCTGCCTGCCTGCCTGCCAGCCAGCCAGCCAGCCAGCCAGCCAGTTCAGGTTATTGTTATTTTCAGTTTAGTACAATGGAACCCCGACTTATGAAATTAATTTGTTCCCGAGGGTCTTGCGCAAGTCGAAAATTGTCTTAAATCGAAGCACCCATCGCGCCTTTTGAGTGAACAATAGGCTATAGGCTAATTGCTAACTGCAACAATATGTCATTCAAGTGGAACAGCGAAGTACGAAAGCCAAGGGGGTTGTCACATGATTCGGAAGGCATTGTGGGCATTGTAGGCATTCTGGGCTCAGCCAATCAGAACCAGCGGATTTCGTTACGCGGGCATTTTGCCGTAACATGGGCAGAAATATTGCCGTTAATTGCCTTCGTAACTTGAATTTTTTGTTAAATGGGGTATTTGTAAGTCGGGGTTCCACTGTATTTGTATTCTCAGTTTTGCTAGTTCGCTGCTTGCCATCTACCAATAAATCTGAGTTTGAGTTTACTTTCTGCCTCCGAGTGTCTGCGCATTGGGTCCTTCTTACCACCACTCCTGCCTGCACACAGCCTTCACATGACACCCAGAGCAAAAGGTTTTCTAGAATAGGCGGTATGGACACCTGAGAACTTCACAACAAGTTATAATTTCTGTTCAGCTGTTCAACCCATGAAACAAGTCGGTTATTTTGGTCATTACAGAACCCAGATGCAGCCATCAGGTAATATCAGCTGTAGGGCAAAATGTAGATAAAACCTTTAAAATAATTTAAAATATATGAGCCAGAAAACTAGCTAGATAAGTAGTTTTAGAATAGTAGTGACTCTAGATGTATATTTCTTTCAGTTTAAAGAAAAATATGTCTCATTCTTTGTAGATCAGAAGAAGAGAGACACTGAAGACACTGAAAGTAAAAAATAAAGAATGTGCATCACTGTAGTGGTAGATGCTGTCAGTCTTAATAAAATTCTAATTTGTATTGGGAATAATCTAATTGAGTTAATGCCTTACATTTAAGGCAGCAGTGTTTTATTGATTGGTAGATGTGAATAATGGCACAACTTTCAAGGTCAAACACTCCACTGGCCAAATCTACCATCACAATAAGTGGTATAACCTCTTAAAACTTGTGTTTTGTGTGCATGAGTCATTTCGATTTCTAAACTAAATCAGAAGCGATTTCCATGATCTCTTTTTTTATTTCCACTGTGTGATCTTTAAATTTACTTTTTAGAATAATAAATGGACCGTAGAGTGACATACCATATAGTTTATATATTTCAGAAATGTTCCATCTTTTCAGTCAGCAATCCATTAATCACACTCTGCTTTGAGCGAGGGAGTGTGAGCAGGACAAACAACCAAACATTGGGGAAATTGGTGAGAAATTGAGTTGGTTGGCAAGTCAGTAACATTCATCCATGGCATTATTTGTCAGGGCTTTACGATTTTGTAAATAAAATGCAGAAAGGTGTGCAACTTTTAATAATTAGGACAAAATATTAGATGGTGAAAGAAAAATGTTGGTGTGTATGGCGGAGAGATATTGAAATTGCAACTTAAAGTCTATGATGGGGGGGGGGCATTAAATTTTTTTTAATTATTTTGGATTTCTGTGTGATCAGGAGTTTGTAGTCTGTGTTTATTTGGTTCCACATTTCCATATGATATCCTGCTAACTGAAATGTAGAAATTTAAGTCCTCACAGTAGCATTACAAGGCCTAAAGCAGAGTTTTTTTTGTTTTGTTTTTTAAGAAATAGGTATTTGATATATGTCAAACATATACTAGTGCTCAATGCTTGTAACTCACCTCAGAATTTTTCAACCTCTATCATCTTTTTTGTTGCTATATTTGTTTCTATGTGCTGTATTGTGTAATTAATGTAACAAAGGATACGTAATGGCAGTTAAGCCAAAGTATTTGGGTTCAGCTCATACTTACAGTCATATATGAGCTGATAGTTTTCTTACTTTGTTTTTGTTGTTGGCTTTTGTTTGTTTATTGTTTTGGGTTTGTTTGGTTTTTTTGCTCTTTGTATTTATTGACTTTGTTGGTCTCTTTCTTATATCTGTCTGTTCACACTGCATTTTCATAAAATTGAGCGAGCCTGTGCCTAATTGCCACCAGATCTCTCTCTATTTTTTGCTCTTTGTTTCCTTCCGGCCACTTCTGGCCCGGGGCTTGGTTTCATACTCATCCTTGCAGTCTTCCTGCCAACACCTCTGCCACAGCCATCTTATCCTCATCACCCACCACCAGCTCTCCCTGCTTCCCATTCAACTACACTGATGCATCATCTGCAGTAAAGTCAGTCCTCTGCTTCTGCCATTATCTCACTTTTATCTCTCTTTCTATCTGAGGACATAGAATGTGCATGCCTATATTACTGCATTTATACTGCATGATATCGTGTGATGGAGAATACAACACAGCTTGAGGTATCATTTCAACATGTTCAATACCAAGAGTCCTTGTGGAGACTGTGGGGTAAAATGACATACAAGAAAAGAAACGGGATGGGTTTAATCGAACAATATGTGACTTGCAATATGTGCAAATGGTCGACTTTAATTTAAGAGGTTTAACTGTTTAGGAATTGCAGCCATTTTTATACATAGTTTCCCATTTTCAGATGCACAAAAGTAATTGCACCAGTAACTGACAGTTATGTCATTGTTCAAAAACATATGGAGCTAACTGTCAAGATGCACTCAAACAGAGAGAGAATGTCATAATTAAAGTTTGCTGAATTCAGTTGAAATGTAAATCAATATGAGCCCTGCTTTGCTGTGCCATGCCAATACAGTGAGTAATTTTTGTGGTTTCATCCCATTAACCATACTATCTTTGTTGACATAGAGCAGTTGATAAACTGTATATAAAGTGGGGTTTTTTTTATGCTTGCAAGCCAATCAGGCACAAATAAGTTCTGGTGTGTGCAAAGCACAATGAATGAATAAAGGAGCTGATTGTATAGCATAAATTAAAGCCAAACAAATCTTTCAAATTACCTTTTAGAAATGCTTCTTCAGTGGTGTATACTTATGGCCTGATTATGATCACAAACACCATTGTGACAGTGGTGCAATTCTATTAATATAACTCATTTGTGCTGGTTGTCTCAGATTGTAATTGCCCCTTGTGAATTATAGTAATTTCTTATTGGGTTTAAAGTAATTATCTTTTTTGATGTTCATCTGCATTATCTATGTCACAATTAGAAACTTTATACAGTTTTTATAATTAGCCCTGGCTCAACTATATCACATTAGATTATCTAGTTGTTTTTACAAAAATGTCCAAGGTGCCAAACATAAGCTATGTAAAGTCCTTATAGCAGTTCTAATCTTTAACATACAGAATGAGAGCTTCACATATTGGTATTCTATATAAAATATGCATTCAGAGTAGTAGGAGAAGTGGTTTCATTTTGTAATAAGCTTTAAACACAAAGAAAAACACCTGATATTCCCTTAAAACACAGGAACCTATAGCAATATGATCAGTCCCATCAACAGGTGAGCTGACCTTTTTAAGGCTTGCTATAGAATCACAATGTACATGACTCAGATGTGAGTATGCTCAGCTGTATCTGTGTTTTTTTTTTCCTTTCTCTTTTTATTGCCAGTCGTTTCTATGCATTGTAGCAAACCTTTGTTTTTTAAGCATTTAAGTATGGTAACAATGTCCGAACTATTGACTGATATTGTATTCCCTAAATTTGAAAATATCCCAATCTAAGGAGTTTGGAAAGAAAAGTGATTGGACTTCTTTAAGTTTCTTGAAGACGTTTCACCTCTCATCCAAGAAGCTTCCTCAGTTCTAAGAGCAATTGGTGGGGAGTCCCAGATTTTAAGCCTTATTGGGAGGGTCCCTTAGAGGGTCGGGGACCCCCTATTGATCCTCTACCTAATCACATGAGCGAAGGTGTGAAAACGGGTGTGGGTCACTATCAGTGTTGGGAAGGCTACTTTTAAAATGTATTCCACTACAGATTACAGAATACGTGCCTCAAAATGTCTTTTGTAATGTATTCTGTTACGTTACTCAATGAGAGTAACGTATTTCAAATACTTTGGATTACTTAACATATTATCATGCTTTTTTACAACTACATAAATACACACAGTACTATTGCTGTGTGATTTATTACTATTACTGAAGGTTATTCGCCATACCAATACCAACTAGATTTTTAAATCTTAATATAAATGAGTAACAGTAGGGTGGACATTAGGTAAGGCTGCACTTTTTGCAGCGATCTCATATAGAAAACTATTCCCCGCGTATATAAAACAGGTCCTCGGCTCTGAACCGTAGTAAAGGGACCTCTGGCTAATAAGTCGGGTTCTGTGTCGGTCTCCTAGCCGAAAACTAGCATTACTTTGTTGTCTGGGTTAACTTTGCTAGCGAGAGACAGAGAGAGGCATTGAAAGGCTGCTCCAACGGAACTTATTGTTTCGGAGGAAAACACGAACACAGTGTACAGTCGAGTCTTAATAGCTTACTTACAACTGGGCTCGTCAGGCACTCTTCTTGGCTGCAGTGGTTATTATTATATTTACATGCTTCCAGCTCCCGTTTCTGCTCGATGACTGCTCGTACTTTTCCTTTTTCTCCCTCCCTCGCGCTCACAGACACATAACGGGTATAGCAGTCCATTCTCCCTGCAGCATGGACTACACTACCCATGAAGCTACATTCTTTCGGGCGATGCCTGTAACACTCTGCCTATTGCCTTTATTAAATAATTTTTTAAAATACTTCTTCACGTCATTATGAGACGCAAGATTGAGACACAACACATATTGAGATACGTGTTTTGTTGATGCAGGCTTGACATGGGGATACAGCAACCCGCGTGGAATTACCAAAAATAGAGAGGGCATAGCCGAACATATCAAACAGGAAAAGACCATCGTGTAATCATCATAAGTCATATTTTGTATTTTAAATACGTAACAGCAGTACATGTATTCCGTTACTCCCCAACATTGGTCATTATCAGCCAAGGTTTCAGGTGAACCCATTGAGAGACCTTGCCCCACCCTTATGTCCACTTCCTGCTGTGACAAAACAAATTTCCCACGTGTGGGACTAATAAAGGTTATCTTATCTTATCTTATCTTATCTTATCTTATATGTGACTTACTGAGCTCAAATGACCCAAGATGTTGGGTAGTCTGTCTTCAAGAAAATTAAAGAAGTCTAGTCACTTTTCTTTCCAAGCTCTTTAGATTACCATGACCTGGATGACACAGACAAAATATCCCAATGTTACAATTGTTAGAATTTACTTTTTTAAAAATTCTATAAAAAATATCCCAGTTTTTTTAGGAATTGTTGCAATATTATTTACAAATTTGAAAACAAAAATTAACAAGCCTTTCACTTTGTATCAAAGTTTATCGCCTAGCACATTGAAATGTTGATTTGCATTATATTTACAGTGGCTTGCAAAAGTATTCGGCCCCCTTGAACTTTTCCACATTTTGTTACATTACAGCCACAAACATGAATCAATTTTATTGGAATTCCAGGTGAAAGACCAACACAAATTGGTGTACATGTAAGAAGTGAAACAAAAATCATACATGATTCCAAACATTTTTTACAAATAAATAACTGCAAAGTGGGTGTGCGTAATTATTCAGCCCCCTGAGTCAATACTTTGTAGAACCACCTTTTGCTGCAATTACAGCTGCCAGTCTTTTAGGGTCTGTCTCTACCAGCTTTGCACATCTAGAGACTGAAATCCTTGTCCATTCTTCTTTGCAAAACAGCTCCAGCTCAGTCAGATTAGATGGACAGCGTTTGTGAACAGCAGTTTTCAGATCTTGCCACAGATTCTCGATTGGATTTAGATCTGGACTTTGACTGGGCCATTCTAACACATGGATATGTTTTGTTTTGAACCATTCCATTGTTGCCCTGGCTTTATGTTTAGGGTCGTTGTCCTGCTGGGAGGTGAACCTCCGCCCCAGTCTCAAGTCTTTTGCAGACTAAAAGAGGTTTTCTTCCAAGATTGCCCTGTATTTGGCTCCATCCATCTTCCCATCAACTCTGACCAGCTTCCCTGTCCCTGCTGAAGAGAAGCACCCCCAGAGCATGATGCTGCCACCACTATATTTGACAGTGGGGATGGTGTGTTCAGAGTGATGCGCAGTGTTAGTTTTCCACCACACGTAGCCTTTTGCATTTTGGCCAAAAAGTTCCATTTTGGTCTCATCTGATCAGAGCACCTTCTTCCACATGTTTGCTGTGTCCCCCACATGGCTTGAGGCAAACTGCAAACGGGACTTATGGTTTTCTGTTAACAATGGCTTTCTTCTCGCCACTCTTCCATAAAGGCCAACATTGTGCAGTGCACGACTAATAGTTGTCCTATGGACAGATTCCCCCACCTGAGCTGTAGATCTCTGCAGCTCGTCCAGAGTCACCATGGGCCTCTTGGCTGCATTTCTGATCAGCGCTCTCCTTGTTCGGCCTCTGAATTTAGGTGGACGGCCTTGTCTGGGTAGGTTTACAGTTGTGCCATACTCCTTCCATTTCTTGAACAGTGCTCCGTGGGATGTTCAAGGCTTGGAAAATCTTTTTGTAGCCTAAGCCTGCTTTAAATTTCTCAATAACTTTATCCCTGACCTGTCTGCTGTGTTCTTTGGACTTCATGGTGTTGTTGCTCCCAATATTCTCTTAGACAACCTCTGAGGCCATCACAGAGCAGCTGTATTTGTACTGACATTAGATTACACACAGGTGCACTCTATTCAGTCATTAGCACTCATCAGGCAATGTCTATGGGCAACTGACTGCACTCAGACCAAATGAGGCTGAACAATTACGCACACCCACTTTGCAGTTATTTATTTGTAAAAAAATGTTTGGAATCATGTATGATTTTCGTTCTACTTCTCACATGTACACCACTTTGTGTTGGTCTTTCACCTGGAATTCCAATAAAATTGATTCATGTTTGTGGCTGTAATGTGACAAAATGTGGAAAAGTTCAAGGGGGCCGAATACTTTTGCAAGCCACTGTATCTGTTTTTCACTGAGAATAACTTTACAATCTAGTATTATAATGTTTCTGTTTTTTAATACATCCTGTTCCCATCCTGTCATGACTTCTGGCGTGTTCCTGAATAAATCAAAGTTGAAATTTCATATCTCAATTAAATCTGGAACACCACCTCAACTCGGATTTCCTACTTGCAATGTAGGAGCAGCAACCTGAGTTGGCCACAGTGAACCTAATAAATAATAATAATAATAAACTTTATTTATAAAGCACACTTAAAAACCAAGGGCATCCCAAGGTGCTTAACAAGTAAGATAGAGAATAGGAGGAGGATAATAGAAATAGGACCAAAGAAAGTACTAAGTATGCAATCAGATAACTGTCACTGATACATAAGAAAGCAACAGGTACAGAGCAAACAAGAATTTAAATGAGCATAAAAGTGCATGATATAAAATCATAAAATCATAAAAGAAATATTAACTAGAGGGAAAGGCAAGATTGAATAAGTGGGTTTTTAATCATGATTTGAACAGTGCAATGGAATCAGATGCACGGAGGTCGAGAGGAAGCAGTAGTCACACTGTCATCTGTAAAGCCACTGTTGTTTGACTCGCTAAATAATCTATACACAGAGCAATGTGCTGCAGTGGCATTTTTTTTTAAGTATTATGCTGTATTCCCTGTGATAACTGAATGGCTCTACCTTGCTACGATGCTAAATAAATCCATTTTTCCTCACTTTTTCTGGAACACACTAACACATTGCTCGAGAGTTCAGAGATGTCTAGAATGGGGCATTCTAAACATGCAGCTCTCAATGCATTACCTTTATGACAGAACGGAGCTCTGTGCAGCACAGCCAAAGTAAGGACATCTGACTGGTGGACATCCCTGCCTAGGAAGCCAGTGTTTTATAAGAAGTCATTTGTGCAATCATGAGTGCTATGAACAGAATATACAGGGGAAAAGGTAATGTAAGTAACTCCATGAATGACATTACAGGCTTAGGCTAATAACAAGTGAAGTGAAACTGAACTTAAATTTAAAACGCTTCTTAAATATTTTATGATATTTTGGTCCCAAACTCAACAGAGTGTCAAGGAAACCCTTTATACGTTATATCAGTGTCAATTTACAACCTTTG
The DNA here is from genome assembly GCF_000239375.1 of Pundamilia nyererei. Classification (NCBI taxonomy): domain Eukaryota; kingdom Metazoa; phylum Chordata; class Actinopteri; order Cichliformes; family Cichlidae; genus Pundamilia; species Pundamilia nyererei. The sequence goes on along the minus strand of NW_005187469.1, from coordinate 2,440,644 downwards.
AAAAATAAATGTGAGCCTTAGCTGCTTGAGAAATTTTCTAAATTGGTATCAATTTGATGAATACTTGATACAGAAAATGTAATGCATATGAAATGAATTGATCAAGAACCAAAGAGCATTCAAAGCAAAATCACTGACTCCACACTTCATAGGGAAAAGCATTTATTAAAGTCATATTTTATGTAGATCTTTTGTAATTTATATGAAAATTGTACAGAAAATATTGGACTCATGGATAATGGCACTTAAATGCCTTGAAACTCGTTTCTTAATTTGCTATAGTGCTAATCTAACACTTATTTAATTCATGAAAATCCCATTTTGAAAAGTTTCTGTTTTGCTCTATGTCAGGTTTTTCCCTCGTTCTTTTCTTTTTTTCTTCTTCTCTGGTTTCCATTATCTTCTTGCAGTTTTTGAAGCAGCAAATTAATGCAATTCTTATAAGCAAGGTGATAAAAATGTATTATGAATCTCCTGCACTTTTGAACCTCACCGTGTGTGAAAATGCATTAAACTTAGAAAGAACAGAAGAAGATGAGAAACCAAAAAAAGAGTGAGAGAATGGGGGAGGACAAAAAAGGGAAAACTTCACAATAGTGCATTGTCAGCAGAAGGACCAGGGTGATCTTTCATATTGAGATGTTTGTGCATGTGCGTGTGAGTGTGTGTGTGCGTGAGTGCCACACGCACACACACATTATCTTTGTGAGGTCCTATTTAAATATTAGAAAGTCTTCAATTGAAAGATATTTTCACTGTGTGGATTTTTCTTTTGTCCTGTCTAACTCCCAACCAGTCACACAGCAAATGGCTTCCCTTTCCCAAGCCATGTTCAACCAGAGGTTTTTTTTCCTACTAAAAGAGAGTTTTTCCTTCCCACTTTTACCAAGAGCTTGCTTAGGGGGATTGTTTGATTTTTTTTTTCAGTTTTCTCTGTGTTATTGTAGGGTCTTTACCTTAGTATAAAGCAACTTGTGGCAATTGTTGTTGTGATTTGGTGCTATAAAATAAAACTGAACATTAAACTGAGTATTTTTGGAACATGAGAATATTTAGATTGTTTGTTGTCAGAAAGAACTTCAAGAGTCTGGGATTTGAGTTAGTGGGTTGAGGCATTTATGGTAAGGAACTCATCAAAGTATTATGTTAGTGACAGGTCCTCACACATATATAAGTACAGATATGTGCATAAAACCTGTATGTCAGACATAAAACAAGAGCAGGGGTGAGAAGATGATGAGAGGAAAGAAATGCAGCAGGTAACAACATTTATCAGGACAGATGAGAAATACTGTGAGTGTGTCTTTTTATGTTCATGCATAGTGTGCAAAAAGAGGGTACAAGAGGGAGTGTAGGGAGCATAGTATGGAGTCACACTAAAGTATGCAGATTAATATGTATGAGACCATCATATGGATAAATATAGTAATATCACACTTCTGGTCCTGCATACTTATCTGAAATGAACACTCGCAATAAACACATTTATTAAATAATGCGCACACACACACACACACACACACACACACACACACACACACACACACACACACACACACACACAGAAAGTCTATTAGAAAGACTTGTAGTTTATGTCACTCCTTTAGTACTGTCTCTATTGCACATATCCCATGAACAACTACTTCATTCCCTCCTCTTTATCTCCTCCTCCATCCCTCTTACTAAATTAGATTTTCACCATTTAAAAAATGACTGACTTTTTTTTAGAAAACACTTTCTGCTAGTTCATCCTACCATTCTTTTTTCTTTCTTTTTTTTACTCTGGACTGTTGACATAAATTAAAAAATACAAATGCAGCCATTCATCCATCCGCTTATCCTTTTCAGGGTCGCGGGGGGCGCTGGAGCCTATCCCAGCTGTCATAGGGCAAAAGGCGGGGTACACCCTGGACAGGTCGCCAGTCTGTCGCAGGGCTAACACATAGGGACAGACAACCATTCACACTCAGTGGCAATTTGGATTATCCAATTAACCTATCCCCACAAGCTGCATGTCTTTGGACGGTGGGAGGAAGCTGGAGTACCCAGAGAGAACCCACGCAAACACGGGGAGAACATGCAAACTCCACACAGAAAGATTCCGGCCTGATGGTGGAATTGAACTCAGGACCTTCTTGCTGTGAGGCAGCAGTGCTAACCACCGTGCCACCATGCTGCCCCCAAATGCAGCCAATAATGCCAAAATTCTCATTAATTTCAATCCAACTGCCTTACCTTTTCCAGAGTATTCATCTACATATCACAACATTTTTTTGTTTGCTTGCTCAGTTACTTAGATGACTCATATGAATACAGCAGTCTGGAAAAGAACATTTTAACAGGAATCTATGCATTTCTATTAAAAACTAACTACACCCTATGATTCAATAGCCTATAGCACCACCTCTAGCAGCAATAAGTCGAAGTAGTTGTTTTCTGCATGCATTTGTCAAGCTCTTATATCATTGTGGAGTTATAGCATTGCTTGAGTTCACTGAGGTTTGTGCAAACCTCTTTAAAGAACTGGTCGCAGCATTTCAGTTTGCTTGAGGTCTGGACTTATCCTTGCAAAACTGAGTCTTGCATCTCCACTTTGGCCTTGTTGGTCCAAAGTACATTATTTTACATGTCTTGCAGTTTGCTGAGATGCAATTTTTCAAAGTTTAGCAATGCTGCAATATTCTTTTTGGCAAGAAAATAAGCCCATCCTGGAAACCCTTACAAGCAAGCTGTTTTTAGTCTTTTTCTAATTCTGTCATGAAAGCCCAGTTAGGATAATGATATGTTTTAAGAGCTTTCTTTACAAGTAGATGTGTACACCTTGCCACATGTGGCCTCAATAGCGCACATGGTGATGGGATGGGGCAGCATCTCACAGAGGTTTCAACTGTCAGACCAGGTGACCGTAATGGCCCATGCCTTTTTTTCACACCTTGGCTTGTGTGACAGCTCACATGATCACGGCCATGTTCATTTCTATTACCTAGATCACCAGTTGATTTATAACTGAAGAAACCTCTCAGATGAGAGCCAAAATGTCGTCAAAAACCTGACATTTTTTAGAGCAGTTGCCTGCTGACTTTTTTTCCTCCTTCTTGTTGCCAGTTTCAAGCACAAGAGGATAGTTCACATTATTTTTCAGTCTTTTCCAGTAGAAGCTTATCTCAAGAACCAATGCTTAATGTATAGCATGATGATTCAATTAAATTCATTGATTTTATATGAACTTTTAGTATGGAGTGGTAATTACAGTGTTGGACTACAGACACCCTTTATTATTCCCTAATTAAATGTGGAAAAAGGTATGACAGCACAAGAGTTTAGTTTACACTATTGTATATAATCTTATGAGTCAATCAGCATTCTTTCACATGAATGGCAAATCTATACTGTGTCTGCAAAGGTGTACAGTGTTTGCCTGATGGTGTGTGTTTGTGTGTTTGAAAGTCATGTTGGTGTACAAGGGCATTTGCAAGTGATCACTGGCGAATTTGTATAAATAAATGCACTCATGTGTGAGTTTCCCTTTGCAGAAATGATGATCTGCAGGCTGGTAATCATCACCTATCTACCTTGGGATTTGAGCTCAGAGTGGCAGAGTCATCTCAAAGACAATCAGAAAGCTTTTGCATGGCATGAGCCTGTGCTCTGTTCTAAGGCATTAGTGTTTTTCACAGTATGTTATTGTCTCTTTATTACTATCTATGAGCTGATGATATGTGTTTGAGTGGCAACAGCCAGCAGATTGTTAGTGCTCTGTAGTTTTATATCATCTATCTTAAACTTTGATTAAAAAAAAAATTATACCTTTAGACTTCGTGTTCTCCATAAGTGCATACTCCAGACTGAGAGCTATGGAACATGGTTGTGCTCAACTATGAAAATCAATGCAGCTTCATTTTCTGAACTCTGTCATTCCAAATGCTATTTCACACAAGTTACACCCTTTAATAGGTTTCCCCTACTCTTCTCTGTGGATCAACACCAAGAATAATGCATGCAGCACTTCTTTACCCAATTGGGACTCTTCCAATTTCTTCCTGGCACTGGCAGCAAATAGATAGGATTCTTAGGCCACTGTATTTGCTTCTATCAAAACAAATACAGTTAAAAATCATTTGAAAATGAAATTTCAAAACATGATCAGTCTATTCATCCATTTTGTACAAGGAAGCCTTTTCACCTCTGTGACAAGTGTTTACACAAACCGTTTGACTAAGAGAAGCTACATGTATGTGGAATTAAGTATCGTATGAAGATCAAGCTTTTTTGATGTGAAAGAAGAGTAAAAAAAAGTTCTGTTACGGGACTCAGGAGTGGTGCCACAATAATAAAGATAAAATTCCTGCAATTGCAGATAAAGTTCAGGAGCAATGAAGACAGTGCACTCGGTTTGCCTTCCAGATTGGATCTGAGTAGTGGCCGGAAGTCAGCAATTGGGGCACACCTGCCTTGAAATCAATAATTCCACCTGTGGTGTTGCTCCATTTTTTCTGTTCTTCTGTAGAGTCCCTGTGACAAAAATAATATATTACAGATATTAGTCATTTCCAAAGTCGTTTTAAGTCCTCATAGTCACAGAAAATAGCCAATAAACAAATTAAATCAATTATATTAAAAGATTAACACAAACATGGACACATTTTGGGTGTGCCACAGTTTGCAATCAGAGTATGGCATGAATGTGCTTATCTGGGCCTAGATTAAGGAATATATATTATATATGAGCTGCTGTAGTGACACTATCCTCTTTTCTCACACAAACCCCTCTGCATGTTCTCCTTCAAAACAGCCGTGAACCGTGAAGCCGTTGTATTGGATTTATAATTTCTAGTGATAACCTCTAATATAACAGCATTTGATGTAACAATAACAAAGATCCCATAACACTGAGGGTGTCCACAGAGGTATAAGACATTCAAAGGTTGTAACAACAGGCTGAAATAGAGGAAAATGAAGAAGAGACAGAAAAAAATAATGTTTATATCCAGATTTTTTAGGCCCCTTCATAGTCCTTCTCATTGAACCTAGAATAGATAACCTTCTGCCTTCTAATGATTCTGAATGGTATTCCAGCAGTCACTGGTATAAAAACAAAACTGTTGCACCACACCATCACTTCTTTTCCTCATAATGTAGTCACCATCAAAACAGCACATGGAATGATGAACAGAAGAAAATAACTATGTTAACTACATTGAGAATTCATTGAAAATTCAGCCTTTCATTGCCATAACTCCTCCGACACTCCTTATTTTACAAAGAGGAGGATGGAAAAAAAGTATGTTCCTTATGCTTTTTTCATAAAACAATCCCTGAGTGGATCCTACTTGTTCTGTTGTTAGTCATTTGTCTAATTCTAAGAGGCAAATGCTTCTATTCTTCAAACTGAAGTTACAGGTCATTGATGGCTGGTACTTGCTGACTTTTAAAAGAGCAGTCATTTTCGGGACATAGACGGTTATCAACAGGGCTAACACTGCTATTGTATAAAGCAATACAAAGTAAAAATAAATATATATATACTTTTAAACTCCAATAATACAGTTGAGTAGTATGCTAAGGTCACATGAAAAACCAAGTTGGATGACAGTTGGTTGCCTGTTTTGAAGCCCTTCAAGAAAAGAAATGGTTCTTATATACCACTTTTCTACTCACGCACTCATACCACTTTATACAACATATCTCATTCACCCAAGCACTTTTTTTCTACACTTAAGTGCTTTCTAACATTCACACACATTCATACTCCAAGTAAAGCATTGAAGAGGAACTTTATGTTCAGCATCTTGCCCAATGATACTTAGACATGCAGACTGGAGACAGACTGGAGCCAGGGATCAAACTACTTAGATGACTTGCTCTATCTCCCGAGCCACAGCAAACCAAAAAAGTCTGTTCAAAAGCTGGTGGCAACAGTGAAAAAAGATGTATAGACAACCAATCCAGGCACCATTTCCTAGGGCTATTAAAAAGAGTAAATATGATTGATTTTATAATAAAAAGTTAAAGCAAAAATGTTTGAACTCGCAGAGTAGTCAGTATCAGCCAGAGAGCTGTGGCGCTTCCTGGTATCTTAGACTCATTTTCTAGGTACTTAAGTATCATCCTAATTAATACATAGGACTCTATTTTAAGACTATATAATTATGACTTTGGGGGTTTTTTTACCATTAAAAACTAAAAATCAAAGTGCAATACAACAGTTCTCTGACAGCGCAACTCCCCCCGGTGTGCAAAGACTATACTAAAGTATTTATGTTTTATGATCCTGCAGGAACTGCAGGATCTAGGACTGAGCAGCTCCCTCTGCAGCTGGATCCTTAGCTTCCTGTCTGACAGACGCC
>NW_005187469.1:2431198-2432600 GCF_000239375.1 Pundamilia nyererei | reverse complement strand
TTTGTGTTGTTGTGTTTGCACATCTCTGTTGCTTGTGGGGCTCGCACACAAGAATTTCACTCGCATGTGCTGTGCCAGTGTGCCTGCACATGTGATGTGACAATAAAAGTGATTTGATTTGATTTGATTTGATGTTTTTATTACAACGTGCTGATGTCATCATGTTTTGATTTGATATTTAATATTATTTTTTCAGTCATCACATATTACACAGACTGTATAATAAATTCATATAAGATCCATGACTTTTTTACAAATTTATATAACAATATGACGACACTTGGGGGTCATATTGGGCGCAGTGAAGTGAAGGTCAAGGTCAAATACTTAGGCACATGTACAAGGCCTAATATATTGTTGTTGTTGACCTTGGCTGGACCTTCTCCTAAATTAAATCTGCTTGAGCTGGTATTGGTGTCTATCATCACACACAATTTAAAAACGATATCTTGAATCTTGTATATATATATATTCTATCTCAGGCTCTACTAGGTTTTATGCCTAACTGAAAACAGGAACAGGGAATATGGTAAAGTATAGTGTACATTAGAATATGACCATTTTCTTGTGTGTGCATTTAGCTAATGCATGACCTGGTATTCTGATTTGGTGTTAATGGACAGGTGCATCATTATATTCCTGAGAAACCTAGTTAGAAGTTTGCGCTTTTCTCCCCTGGACAAAATTCCCTGCAGTCCCGCACTCCCACTCACAGGCAAATCTGGGGCAGAGAAAACAGCCAGCTCTAATGTTGTTAGAATATGATGAGCATTGACTAGTGAAGAACCTGTGAAGTGAAAAATGACTTCTGAAGGTGTTCAATAATCCACCTCACCCAAAAGTTATCCAAAGACATACAGGCCAAAGTTTCACTGAACTTTACTTGTTAGAAATTTGCCCTGAAAAAAGACCCAAACTAATATTTTTTTGAAATGTTTAGTAAACATATTGTGAAGTTCTGGTGTGAGGCGCTCTATTGTTCATCAGCTTTCAAACCTCCTACCTGTTTCCTCTTTATCAGGTCCACTTGTCATAAAGTCAGTTTCAATCTCTATTTCATGGGTTTTTTTGACAAGACATATTGTTTCGAATTCTTCTCAAGCCACTGAAAAATCTTTTCTTTTCCTATTTTTTAATGTATCCTCACACACATCAATCTCTAGGTATTTCCACTATTTATGACTTCACTAAGCTATTTCTGGTATTTACACTACAGGGATGGTAAAGTCAAAGAAATAATTTAAACACAGACTCAATATTGAGTCAATATTGAGAGATAGCACTAATACTTTATACCATATGAATTGTATTGTCTGAGTTCTGTAATAATAATAATAATAATAATAAAAATAATAATAATAATAATAATAATAATAATAATAATAATAATAATAATAATAAT
>NW_005187469.1:2429488-2431178 GCF_000239375.1 Pundamilia nyererei | reverse complement strand
ACATTACAACATTAAATGCATGTCAGCCTTTATTATTTACATGCTTTTTTTTTTTAAGTTTCTGAGCAACAAGCCATGGACAGTTTAAAAACTGAAGTATATTTTATAACTTTTAGTTAAACAGAAGAAGAGATGGGACATTTTTAGACAATTACTCCTTACAAAAAATGATTCAGTTCAGTCAATATTTTTAGGATTCTTGCTTGAACAGCCTCCTTCATGTGAGTCCATAACATCTTGATTGGTTTAAGGTCTTACCTTTGAAATACTCATTGTAAAACCTTTAAAGGAAAAGAAAAGGAAGTTAATTTAGAACATGTTTGAAAATTAGTGTCTAATAGTGAGATGGTTTCATTATTTCATATCTTTTATTGTTTTTTTGAGTGTAAAGTTGTGGTTACTGAGAGTGTTTTTTAGTTGGGATGTATGAACTTTCATAATCTCACTTCATAATCTCATATAACATTCTTTTCAGCTTATCTTTTGCAAACTTGGGACATATTGCAGGGTTGTTTTTGTTTGTTTTTGCTTTGTTTGTTTTAGATTCTGAGTTGTTGATGCCGTCCCATTTAACAATATCAAATTAATCCATTTCATAGTTAATGCATCGTCATGACGTGACGAATCCTGCTTCCGGGCCTAAAGCAGTCTGCGTTTAATATGGCTTTTGTGTTGTTAACATATTTAATGTTTTGTATTTTCTTCTATTTAATCTCAAAAAGCTCCTAAAATAGTCAGTGATCCCTGTTGACCTCCCTCGGCTTTTATTAATCATTTATTTAAGCTCAGTTTTTAAAACCTTAGGATGTAACTACAGCCCAGCCCATGCAGCAGTATATGAATGACTAACCTGGTATTGTGGATGGATTATCTCAGTTGTTCTCCTGGCTGAAGTTTGGTGCCTTTACAGCATCCTGTCATGAGATTACATTTGTTCCTGACCACCGAGAACACTCACGTTAACTTTTATCGAGTGGAAAAAAATTAGCGTGTTCATATTTTGCTCACATAGCTGTGTCGCTAGCGGTCACGTAGCACATCATTACATACCAGCTAGCCAAACTTCAGTAACCCTACAAACGTCACTGCTGTTTAGTTTTGTCTTCATTTATGTTGGAAGTGATAACAGAGCTGTACGTTTTAATTTGTTTCCAAAACCCCGCAGTCAGGACATGCTATATTGTATTTAGATGGAAGCTAGCGAGCTGACTTCCTACTAATTTCTAACTTAAATGTCATAAATTCCGTTTTCATGGATGCCTGGATGTTAAACTCAATTGTTACACATGGTAGCGCAGAATGCTGATCATTTTATTACAGATGAAAGACTTTAGACAGTTTTTCAACTCTCAGTGATGCCACAGTGATCGTTTGATTTATGGACCTGCAGCGGAGTTTAGGTCCAGACACGGCTAGTGGCTTCAGACTTAATGACCGGATTTCAAGATTCCCCCCTTTTTTAGCAAGATCTTGGCAGGATCCCCTTTCGAAGGTAGAAGAATAAAAGCATTCCAGAATTTCCCCCTTTTCAGACAGCTTTTCTCATTACAGACTTATGATCACCCAGGTCTTTAGAAATACTTTAGTAGCCTATCCATCCATCCATTCGCTTCCGCTTATCCTTTTCAGGGTCACGGGGGGCGCTGGAGCCTATCCCAGCTGTCATAGGGCGAGAGGCAGGGTACACCCT
>NW_005187469.1:2399773-2429468 GCF_000239375.1 Pundamilia nyererei | reverse complement strand
ATGAGCCTGAGGTCTACACTGGTGTTGCTTTGTCAGAAATTACAACCAAGGAAATTATGGTTGTGTGTATGTGTAGGAAAAGCTGTATGTGTGCAATGTTATTACTCATACTTGACTAAATTTACATTGTCCTCTAAGTCAGCAGGGTGGCATAATATATGTATATATATCTGTGTCTGTGTGTGTGTGTGTGCATTTGTGTGCGCTTGTGTGTGTGTGCACGCTTGCTTGTGTGTTTCACTGTGGACTACTTGACCTCCTCTCCACCTCTTCCCTGGTCCTACTGCCTTCATTACCATCAGCATACTTCACACTGCTGCTGTCTGCCCACACACTGAGGCATATACAGGACAAAAGACAGATACACACAGAGGCACGGCATAGAAGGACAGCTTCGCTTTGCTGATCACATCACACTCTGGATAGTTAGACAACAGTGAGTAAGGGTTCTGTCTAACTAAGTAGAGGACATTACAACATTAAATGCATGTCAGCCTTTATTATTTACATGCTTTTTTTTTTTAAGTTTCTGAGCAACAAGCCATGGACAGTTTAAAACCACCGTGCCACCGTGCTGCCACTTTAGTAGCCTATTCTAGCTTAATTCATCTTTATATTGCATCTTCACCTAAAGGTCCTGTTTTGAAGACAGCTCAGACCAAACACTTTTTCAAAAACACCCCACTCATTTATCATATTCTGTATGCCTTTTTTGTAATGGGTGCTTCAGTAACCCACACTTCAATTCTTCTCTCCTTAATTGTCTCGAGGGAGTTTTCAGAGAAGCTATTAGCGCAAAAGTTTACTTAGTTTTTCAGCCTGCCCCCCAAAATAAGTCAGTCTCTTCAATTAAGACATTAAATGTACAAGTGTTTGTGTGTTAATAGGAAAGTCAGATGTATTTTTTTGTTTTGTTTTTTGCTATAATCATGACTCAGAAGATTAGACGAAGTCATTTTTTGTGAATACAATGAAGAAATCTTTTTTCTTCGTCTTTTTGCTTGTGCATTTCTTTATGTAAATAGATGACGTGAGAACAGCGGCTCCCATTAACCTGCCATTTCACAGTCCACAAAGTGCTATAATCTGAGAGAGGACACACACATACACGTAGACACACACACACACATGCTCCTTTAACACACACTGCAAAAGTGTAGGAGGTGATTGCTTTGACTACACCTGTAATCACACCACTTCACAAGGCGTCTTTACAAGCTTGTCCCACACACACGGACAATACTGTATACGATATTTCCCTCTGGATGTTGTCACCATATCGCATTACATCTGATTTAAGTTATTAAAGATTAGGCGCTTGATGCCTAATAACCTTCAGATTGCAATGGGTAATATTAAAGTGTGTGCTATTGCAGCTTTGAGTTTTTGGTGTGTATATATGCATGCAATGTATATATGGGCACAATTGAGTAACAAATTAATTATTTATCTAACATGCATGTAGTAAGTGAGCATAGTTGCAGCAGCCAGACCAAGCCCAGTGAAACAATGATAGGCTCCAACACCCCCATCACCATGAAACTGGTAAGCAGTTAAGAAAATGGTTGGCTAGATGGATGGATCTGTTGATTTAAAATATTTTTTTCATGCTAGTTATGCTACAAATAACAAAAGATTATCAGGACTATTTTTGCTATTTCTTGTGCTTGTTTGAAATCGTTTTGCACCACTCAAGATGGAGTAACTCGGCTGACAGTGGACTCATTTCTCATGGAAAAAGAGACTATGTGTAAGAAAGAAAGTAGAAATAAAATGGAAAAAAGGCCGTGTGGGAAAAAGTGAGATGGGCAGGGAGAAAATCAGTTTAGAAAATAGAGAAAAATGAGGAGGATGAGAGAGATTAAAGGTGACGTTAGGGATTTTGCTGGAAGCTTCAGCACTCTGCAGAATGTCAGTCAGCAAATTTTTACACGCTGGGACACGATCCAAACCTAGCATCCAGTCTCTTGAGGGAGGACACTACGGACTTAACAGATCATTTTCCAAATGTATACGCCATAATAAATCTTTCCTTTGCATGGATCAAACATTTGCATTAAATTATTCTGGCAATAATTTAATACCTCTATAATAATCAAAAGAAACCACATGAGGTCCTGTATTCCTAACTAGACGGTCAGGTGAATGTTAAATGCCATAACCACAAACAAAACCATAAACAAAAACAAAACTCCCACGTCATCCACAAGTACAGTGAATTTAACAGCTTCTAAATAGCCCGTCTTTTTGTGAAATCATTTGGAATGGCCTTCATGACAAATGCAAAATCATCCCATTAGTTGTGTGAAAAAGTACAGCCCCTTTCACTTCTAAGGTTCTACTTTTCAAGACGTGAAAAGTCATCTGGTCTTTACCAGGTCTACAATTACATAATGACTGCCTTAGATGAATGAAAGTACATGACATATTTTACAGTGTTGCTAATAGTTTAACAAAAATTAAGGTGAAATGCAGAAACAGTGTGTAATAAACTAAGCACATGCCATGATTGAGCAGTTTATATAATCACTTTTATAGGTGATAACTTGAAGAACTGTGGCCCACTCGACTTTACAGTGTTGCTTCAGTTCATTCATTTTTGCATGCATTTCTTTATTCAAAGCTCTTTTAATGTCCTGCCACCGCAGCTGGATTGAGGTCAGGACTTTGACCGGGCCATTGCAACCCCATAATTCTTTACTTTTTCAGTCATTTCCTGATGTGCTTGGTAATCATTGTCCTGCTGCATGGCTTAGTTTCAGTCAAGCTTTAGGTGTTGGACAAATCGCTCTAGCATACTCTGGTATACAAAGGAGTTCATGTTCCACTCAATATCTGCAAGGTGCCCAGGTCCTGTGTCTGCTCATAAGCCCAGTCACTTTTCTACCACTCTGTGTGACAGTTGGTATGAAGTGTTTCTGCTGATATGCTGTGTATTTTAGCCAGATGAATCTACTTTGGTCTTCTCTCCAAAAGACATTGTTCAGAAGTGCTTGGACACTAGAAAATGGTTCATAATTGTTCCATGTTTTACCATCTTTTCCAATAAAAATGCAATGCACAGTGGTACTGTACACATTCATAAAGATATTTTTACTTGTAGTCCCTGGATTGGATTAGCATGTGCAATGTTGGATTTTGTAATTAAAGTGTCATATTTAAAATACACATTTTCTTTCTGTTTACCCAGTTGATAATCAGCTGCAGGGCACAAAGAATAAGATGGAATCTTCAACTCAGAGTTTACTGCCAGGGTCAATGACTTTACAGTTGAGTTTACTCAAGAAAGAAACAAAGAAATTACATTGATTTTCACCATTCATCTGTTTTAGATAAAGCTCCTTCTAACCTTTTTCTTTTTCTTCTCTGAATGAATTACATTACTCACATCCACTATCTCTCATCACACTAATTACAAATCAAACCTGTGGCAGCCACACAGTCCAGTGGAAAATATGGGGTTCGTGGGCTTCATGAAACTGCAGCGCGCAGTGGAAGTCACAAAAAGTGTGACTGTGGGGCACACATTTTGAAGTAAAAAAAGAGTCAATACATCCAGATAAAATACTTCACCTCTTGAAAGCAAAATTTCTTTCAATACTCTAGACATACCAACGCTCAGCATGCTCCGTTCCTCCCACTGTGTTGCTCTGCAAACAACTTTCAGAATCCAACAGAATTACATTCCAAATCAAACCAAACAACAATATGAACATGTTTTATTGAGCTGCAATGAAACTCTCAAGAAGTTAGGTATCAGAGGCAGATCAGTATTATCTGAGCAAGGGCTATAAGTAGCAGTGACTAGATAGTGTAGATTTATAATTAAAATTTGCATCATATATTGATTTCAAGTGGTCAGAGGATTTGCAGGGGGCATACTGCAAAGGCCAAAGCAGTAAATATAGATGAAATAGATACGCTTTTACATATGATTCCCTGAGATGTGTTCTTTCAACTCTGTGTTTAACTTGCAATGTATATTTAATCAACTTATCCTGTCAGAGTCAAAGATTTCTCGTCATTTTATTCAAAGTACCTCTGCACTACTTGTTCCCTGAATTTACATGAAACAATGTACAGCTGACTGCAGTGCTATGATTCTGCAGTTATTTAACTGTTTCAATTGTTTTTTGTTACATGTTTTTCTGAAGAATGTTTTCCAATTTATGTGTACTCAACTAAATTGTTTGAGTGATTTAGTCACCTCAACGAAATCCATAGAAGCCAATTAAGTAATCAAGATTTGCTTATTTAGCACTGGAAACAAATCAAATGCAATTCAAAGTGCCACACAAAAGAGAGTCAACGAGAGAGACTTTTAGATTAATGCAAATTAAAACACTACAGAATTGTAAATAGGTAGTTAAAATTATAAAAGGTCATAAAAACAATAAATCAATATCAGTTAGAAAAAAAACCTCTTCTGTCTCACCAACTTTCTACATGTCTTCCTTCACAACATCCATGAATCTTCTTCTTGGACTTCCTCATTTTGTCCTGACTGGCATCTCCACATTTAACATCCTTTGTCCAATATATTCAACATTACTTCTCTGTATAACCCTAAAGTAAATAGTAAAATGGTAAATGGCCTGTGTTTGTATAGCACTTTTACTAGTCCCCTCTAGGGACCCCAAAGCGCTTTACACACCCAGTCATACACTGGTGGAGGCAAGCTACAGTTGTAGCCACAGCTGCCCTGGGGCAGACTGACAGAAGCGAGGCTGCCATATCACACCATCGGCCCCTCTGGCCAACACCAGTAGGCGGTAGGTGAAGTGTCTTGCCCAAGGACACAACGACCGAGACTGTCAGACCCGGGGCTCGAACCGGCAACCTTCCGATTACAAGGTGAACTCCCAACTCTTGAGCCACGATCGTAAAGTGACACTAAGGGGCCCAAAGTGTGACAAAATAGCATAATTACATCACCACCAGCATGCTGAACTTTTGATAGGCAGAATGGATCCATGTTTTCATGTTGCTATCGGTCACCAGATATTTGCACTTTTTCAGACCATTCTGTATAAGCTGCAGAGATGGTTGTGTGGGAAAATTCTTGCAGATCAGCAGTCTGTATAATCCTCAGACCTGCTCATCAAGCACCCATAGCTACTTAAATCAATGTTTTTCCATATTCTGATGGCTGATTTGAACTAAAGAAGGTCATCTTCACCAAGACTCTTGACCATGACTCTAAATGGTTTGAGTTGAGACCAAAGATCACTAATTCAGTAATGACCACGAATAGAGCCACAGATTAAAATGTTTTAACCTGGCCATAAATTTATTTTATAAATGCTTCAAGTTCTGACTTATTCTAACTTTTTTTTCTCCTCTATGTATCTTGGAAGTATAAAGTTGTGTCAAAAACTCTGATTGTTGAGTATTACCCTCATATGGTGACGTGATCATTTCTGTCGTCACTCTCTGTTTCCTTTAATTTCCTCTTTGGTTTCTATCTTGTTTCATTTTCCATCTATGTCTCCTTTTCATCTTTGGTTTTGTTCTTGGATTTGATGACAGCAGTTAGAGGTTTCTGAAACCCACAGATCCTTACCACGAGCCAAGGGTACTTAGAAAAGATTTTTTTCTATTCTTTGCACAATGCCATGTTTCCAGTAAACCCACAATGACACTGAATTGTGGTAACATCCACACTAACACAGTTTCAGCAATATTCTGACCCACTCACATTCATGATTGATGTGCAGTGGCATGTATCAGTTTAACTGGAAAGCATGTTTGCTGTTTGAAGAAAATATTACAAAGAACAGCAATAGCAAACGGTAGTTATTCTGTAATCAAATAGAATTGTTACCAAAAAAAACCATTGTGACAGAAAACAGATTACGAGCCAGTAAGCGAGTATGGTGGCATTTTAATGATTGTCCATAAACACAGAAAGTAAGTGTAAGAATAGTAATGGGAAAGGATTATTCACATAATGTGGGTGAAATCACAGAATATATGAATTTTGTTTAAATAAGTTTGGTTGCATTAATTACAGATTTAAAAAGCCTTTCTTCCTTGCAAGTTTTAGTCAGTGATGTTTCCAACGTCGAAAGATGTCATGGCAGTGTAAGTTCTTTTCAAACCCACATCTATACTTGCATGGTCAAGTAGGGATAATTATGTAAATATCAAAAGGTGCAACATGAAGACATGACTTGATTGAGCCCCTGATTTCTTTGGGCAGAGTGCTTGCACAACATCTTATGTAGCATGACTGTTAAATTTTGATTTGTCACATCCTACTGTTTTAGAACATTTTTTTTACAGTCTGTGAACAGCAGTGTAGGTATTGTAGGTAAACAGGGGAACTCTGTTGGGTCTCTGGTAGTGCAGATGAGGTGCCATTGTCTCCTGAATCACAAATTTAAATGGTTGGATGAAAGTATCTTTATATAAAACTCTTGCTGGGCCGTAAGAGTAAGGGCATTTGTGTTTGGTCACTTATTTTTTTGTTGTGACAATGATTCTTGGCAATACAGTACATGTAAATCTGTTAATTATGTCTGTTTAAACAGTCTCCAATGATTATTTTCATGTTGGGTTGAAATAAAATAGTTCCCTCTGCTGTTACTGCAGTGTAGTGCAACTTCCGCATGCGTGAAATGGACACAGTGGGCTGTATCTAATACATACTGTGATATTGGGTTGGAAAGCGTTACCTATCAGTGCAGCAATCAGCATAGCATTATCCGCATCTTCTCCACAGTTTGACCCTGCAATCCAGTTGCCATATTCAAAATCTGGACTATCACTGAACATAACGTTCCTCCACATTTTCAGGTTCCAGTGCACATGCGGCTAACACCTGCAGAAAAAGGCCTGACGGTGAAGTGCAATTCTGGCAAGCCTCCTAGCACCCCTATAAGACACAAGATCGGCTGCTTGCAGACTGTTTCAAATTGTCTTGGAAGAGAGCCGTTGGCCATATCAACCTGCAAACCTTCACATGCACAACAAATCTGTAAAAGACTGGTTACAGTTCCTAAGTGCTAACAAGGTGAGGGAATGGTCCTCTTGTGGTGTCATCTTCTTGGGCGCCCACTTTGCGTTTCTCACGTCCCCCGTTATATGCAACTTGGCTTCTAAATTGAAGATGTACCAGTGCTCATTTCAAATACTACTGCAATTTGGTTTTGCAGGATACCAGCTTGAAGTTGCCCTATGGCACAGGTCCTGTCAAGATCAGTTAAACGTGGCATGCTTGGCGCAGACAAAATTGACCAATGTAGGAGGGCCCATGCTCATAGATGCCGCTAATCGGACATCATTCAGGCACCTGACTGTCAGCACCTGGGGTACCAGATGCTCAAAACAAAAGTCAAGATTTGACAAGTTTTTATGTGGGCATAGCCCACATACTCAACTGTGTTACACTACACACGAATTCATTTTGCTTACAAATGTGACACCATTTAAGGGGAAATAAACAAGCTTTCCAGTTATAAAGGGCTTATTGACAAAAATCACTTTTTAAACAAAGAAATAATTTAACTTTTGCATTTAGACCGCAGGTACAGCATATTTTTTTAGAAGCCGTCTGTTTTGAAAGTTTGTCCCATTTGTTTTGTATGTCAGTCATCATCCATGTTTTCGAGGGCCAGACTGTAGCATGTCCTCATGTTCATTTTCATCAGCTGCAGAGCCTATACCTCTGTTGCCACATGCTGTTCTATCAATCTTTGTCAGTCTGTTTTGAAAAATGAAGAACAAGCACGCACACAAGTTACACACACACACACTGTGTGATTATTGTTATTTCCCGAAACTTCACTGTGACTCCTGACTCCTGACCGCTGTTACTTTCAGCAGAGTTCATTTGAAGTACAGCAGGAAGTGAGAGTGATAGCACTGCTCTGGGGACTACTGCTGTTGTCATTGTATGCTACCTGATAGTAAAGTAAAGAGAAATAGAAGGAAGAAAGAAGTCTAAAACCAGAGGAGACAAAAAGGGGAAGAGAGAGCATTAATGTGGTACCAAATGTCCCAGTCACTCGGGACAAACATTACCTTGGGACATTCACTGATTTTTAATGAGTCTGAAAAAGTTGTCTTTAAAACTGGCTCAACACGGAAGTTAGTGCAACATTTTGGCTGTGGAGTGTTGCCATAGGCTCCTTGAAAACATGTCATTTACAAAAGTCTGATGCAAGAGTCTGTTGGGTTTTTTTTTTTTTTGGGGGGGGGGGGGGGGTATGATTGTAGCTGGAAATTGTTGCCTAACATAAGTACAATGTATTGTTTCGCAGTTTATATTAGCCATCTGGTTATTCCGAGTAGCAAACACAGACTCTTGCATTCTCCCTGTGTAATGGAAGTGATGCATGTATACATTAGTGAACCTGTAAAGCTTTGTGTTGTGTTCTTTATTTGTGACTCGCTAAATAAGCCACATACATAGCACTGACCAGGCTCTATCACTGAATGTGCTGCAGCTGTGTTTTCAAGCACTGGGCTGTGATGCATGAATCACTCGGCCTTGCTATCGATCAAAACAAATCCAGTTTTTCCTTGCTTTTTTGACTTTACTGCTAGAACACATTCAATTCAGGAGTGATGTCACTTCCAGCTCCAACATCTTACCTTTAAAACAAATGGGACATGTGTTCAAGCTATGTGTGGAAAATGGCAACTAGTACAGTTATCAACATAGATCTGCCTTAGACCTTTTCTCAGCGATTAAAAAAGCAATGGGCAATATCCTAATTATCCTGCCATGTTTTTCAGATCTAAGGAGTAACAAGTTGTGATATACCTAAAAGATAGGTTCACAAAACCATTCAACAAATTCAAAGTGAGTTTAAGTTCGATGTCCAATAATATCAAAATTTAGTCCTTCTTATATTCTCTATTCTCTCTATTCCCTTCTTAAAAACTCAAATTGGGTGGTCTAGTATCTTGACATTCCTAATCCAGATTTCTTTTGAATATTCTATACATCTTACTACAGGGCTTATTCAAGTTGTCCTTATTTCAGAATAACACAAATCACGCATAAACAGAGCTTTTGAAAATATAAAGGGAGAGAAAACATAAAATAGGGACAAAAATTAAGCAAAATTAAATCCCAAAGCAGAACAAAAAATAGAAAATGGAAAGACAAAAGGGAACGGTCTTGTCTCAATTTGCCCTCTCAAAGCTGTTAGACTTAGTATTATATGGATTCATACACTACTATGAAGTAGAGATAAAATAGGAATAGAGGATACATGTTTACACACACGACAGTACACCAATTTTGTATGATAAATGTATCTTTCTGCAGTCTCTGTGACTCTCCTGAAGAAGATATCTTCTTCCGTTTCAACAAGGACTTACTCAACACACCATATCACTTATCCATGTCCTTTCCCGCCTCTTTTGTTGCCTTTGCCATCTATCCCTTTCCACTTGCTTCTTCTATTTTCAGTGCATCTGCCACGGTCAGATTCACATAAAGTGCAAACGTTCATTCAGTTTGCTTTTTGCAGTCTCCATCATCAGTTTTCCAAAGCAGTCCCTTTCAGGCTTTCACATCTTCCTGAATTTCTTATTTTATTAATTTTTTTGGTTTAACCTTTTAGATCAGTCTATCATTGCAGTATAACTGTGTTAGTTTGAGGTAATTCCCTGAAAAGTCCCCCCTTTGTGTGTATTTATACTTAATGTGTGAAAGAAAGTACTGACAAAACCTTAAAGAAAAAGATCTGTATAAAAATATATATTCCCTACATGTATTTTCTCTGTGGAAAAGCTGATTTAATATATCTATAGACTGCATCATATTGCCTTGACATGCCAGTCTCTTTCTTTCCCCAGTTTCTCTCTCCCTGTCCATCTTCCCTTTCATCTTTGCTGCTATCAGCTGGAGCAAATCCACCAAAAATACATAAAAAATATCCATCGTCATGCTTCTCAGAAGGTGGTAAATCACTGTTATCTCTTTTATGTACACCTCCTCCACTCTGTAACGTGTTGCCTTTTTATCCACCCAACCCTGCATCTGTCCACATCATCTCCATCCCTCCTCCTCAACCTTCCTTTGCTGAAACTAAAATCCATTTCTAAACTCTGTCCATTTCATGTGCCTCTACAGCCATCTATCATGTCCAAGTGGAGCTTGAGATCAAAACACGAGGTAAATTTGTTTGTTTTCTGTCACGATGAATATTTCATGGATTGCTTGTCTGGCTTTAGTTACATAATATGAGATAGCCTTGATTCCAATTTTTGCACTTTTTTCACCAAAGGTTCATTTGAAGGCTTCTTACGTTCCTTACTACCTGGACTAGAACTAAATTGTGTCCTGGGAGTTTCTGTTCGTATGTGACATTTCTAGACTTGTGCAATGGTCATTCGATAATTCATTTACTGACAATCACACAAGTTATGAGCTTGAAATGAATTCATGCAATTTGCCTTTTTGTAATTGATTGTTATATAGAACTAACAAACTTTTCAAGATGTCAGACCTTAACCAGACTCTTTCATCATACCACAATTTCCATATACTGTCGAAACTTATCTACACAAAGTTATTCTCTCCAGGGTCATAAATGGGGAGTAATTCAGAAACAAAGAAACAATACATCATGGCAGCTTACCAAAAGTGAATGAATATCCTGACATAGTCTCATTTTCCTTATCATCTTGGGTAAATTCCACATAAATGATGCCAGTACTGTGAACCTTCCTCATCTGTAATGCATCCTTCTACTATTGCTTTAACAGTCAGCATTTCTTATTTTACTTTCACCTTCATCCCTTTCTTGTTTTTTCATATCTTCCCTCTTTTGTCTTGTTTATTTTTATTCTTTGAGCCCCTGTCCTTATTTACAAAATCATGTTTCTTATCCCATTTTTTTCCATCATTCTTGATGATTTCTCATTTCTTATAGCTATACATTTACCTATTGTTCTCCTATTCTCCCACCAATCCCTACTTTTTGTCCTCAAACTTTCCTTTCCCTGTTATCTTTATTTCTTTCATTCCTGTTCATTCACTCATATTCTCACATATTTATGTCTCTTTCTGCCCATCTGAGTTTTCTCGATCTCTCTTTTGCTGCTGTCCCTTTTCCTAAGCATCAATTTTCTCTCTTACTGCCAAAGCTAACTCAGTATGTACTCTGCGTTTTCATTCTCCACTCACTTCCTTCCCAGCCATACTAACCCCTTTCTCTGTTGGGAATGTTTGAGTAATTCACTTAACACTACACCCTTTGCACCCACACATATACTCTTACCTTTGTTTGTACTCATTCTCCTGTTCTCTATTTTTGTTTTTATTTTTCCTCTTCCCCTTTGCTATATTACTATGTTTCCCTGCTTCTCTCTTAGGTATGAAGCAGCTCAATCACATAAACACTACAGATAAAAAAAATCTCTTCACCAATCCCTCCAATCTTCTCACAAGGATTACCTTCATTGTTAGCTTGATTTCAGCTTCTTCATACCTGGTCTTCCTGGCTTTGCACTTCTGTCTCTACTGGGCCTTGTATGTAACACTCAAAGCTTTTCTGATACCTGTTGAATATCTCTCTCTAGCTTTCATGACTTATCATTTCTCTTCCAAAATAAAAAAATAAAAAAAACTCCCTCACTTGCAGTATTTCTGTGTTTTGCCTTACATCAGCACTCAGAGCATCTTACATCCCTTCTCCCTCCTATTGGCTTTGCAATTTCTCTCTTTCTCTCTGCTCTCCACATTTCTCCAACCACCTCTTACTATCTGTTATCTGCTGAGAATAATGAAATGTTATCAAATTGCAGTAGGACCAAGATATACCAACAAATGCACACAGAGAAACTTGAATCTGGGCACTAACAAACAGCGGTAGATGTTGAGAACATCTCAGCATTGCCCAGTGATTTGAGGCCAAATCATTGGCAATGCTGCCATCCACTGGAATTTGTTGATAGAACATATCTTAAGAAGTCAATAGTTTTCACAGAAGATTATTTGATATCACTGCACTGCATTACATAATCGAATAGTGATTGATCAGTTCCATTTAGCTGTTGTAACATCAGGGTCCAGTTTTTGTGTTTTTGAAGATAGAAAAGCACTGATCCATTCAGTCTTTTAAGTTAAAAACAAACAAACTGAAAATCTCCACTGTCACATGCTCATGCATTTGGACAATTGTGGTTCAAATTGCCAGAGGCATTAAAGACACTTAGATATTCAGACTAGAGGAGTCAGAAATCAAAACACAAACTTTGTGATTGGTAGATGATGTCACGGCGCGGGCCATATAGGGCGAACTGGACTCTAAACTGATTCAACACAGACACCGGGTGAATGTGACAAGAATTTATTACAGCAAGTGACAAAAACATGAATACACACTAATGTGGATTTTTGGGCTACGTCCACACTAATTGGTTTTCGTTTGAAAACGTATCATTTTCTCTCCGTATTGGCCTCCCGTCCACACTGAGACAGCGTTTTCCCTGAAGGAATACGCAGCGTTTACAAAACGCTCTCGAAAAAGAATACATTCGAAGACGGTGCTTTTGCAGTGTGGACAGCGAAACGTGGGGACACTACACGAGTACACTTGGGCTGGGGATATACAAAGGTTAAGGCTGATAAACACACACTGTGTCCTGGAACTGCTCTGACTGACAACTGGAAAGGAAACAGGCAATGAAGGGCTATAAAATTCACTAGCAGTAGACTTTGACTATGAACAGGGGCTTGGAGACTATGACTGTGGGAACTATGCAGTGTTTGGGGAGTAACGGAACACACGTACCACCGTTACGTATTTAAAATACAAAATATGAGTAACTGTATTCTGTTGCAGTTACCGTTTAAAAAGGTGGTATTCAGAATACAGTTACTTTGTTGAAATAAAGGGATGACACCACAGTCTTTTCCTGTTTCATATGTTCGGCTCTGCCCTCTTTATTTTTGGTTTCCACACCCCAAACAAAACACGCATTAAGAGGCTCTAATCCCTGCGTCTCAATCTCGCGGCCCATGTCACCTCTACTTGCGGCCCGCATAATGACGTGAAGAAATATTTTAAAAAATTATTCACAAAAATTATTTAATATGAAGGTAATAGGCAGAGTGTTACAGGCATAGCCCGAAAGAATGTAGCCTCATGGGCAGTGCTGCAGGGAGAATGGACTGCCATACCTGTTATGTGTCTGTGAGCACGAGGGAGAGAGAAAAAGGAGTCGAAAAGTCATCACCGACCAGAAGCGGGAGATAGAAGCATGTAAATACATGTATAATAATAACCACTGCAGCCAAAAAGAGTGTCTGACGAGCCCAGTTGTAAGTAAGCTATTAAGACTCGACTGTACACTTTTTTCGTGTTTTTCTCCGAAACAATAAGTTCCGTTGCAGCAGCCTTTCAATGCCTCTCTCTGTCTCTCGCTAGCAAAGTTGACCCACACAAACAAAGTAAAGCTAGTTTTCGGCTACAAGCCCGACACAGAACCCGACGTATTAGCTAGAGGTCCCTTTACTACAGTTCAGAGCCGCGGACCTGTTTTATATATGTGTGAAACAGATCTCCACACGAGATTACTTAATGTCAACCTGCTGTAACTCATTTTATATTAAGATTTAAAAATCTAGTCGGTATTGCTATGGTGAGTAACCTTTAGTAAAAGTAATAATTCACACAGCAATAGTACATTCATGTAGTTGTAAAAAGCATGATATAATAGGTAATCCAAAGTATTCAGAATGCGTTACTTTCACTGAGTAACGTAACGAAATACGTTACAAAATACGTTTTGGGGCATGTATTCTGTAATCTGTAGTGGAATACATTTTAAAAGTAACCTTTCCAACACTGGAACTATGACACTAAGGCTTGGAGGGGTTCTTATCTTCTGAGCAGGGATCTAAAAGTCCAATGGAAGACAGAGGGCGCTGGTCCTCTGTAATCACAGAAGAGGAGAGTTAAAGGTAGCTGGGTGGATTTTGAAGATAGGATTTTTCTGTAGTGAGTGTGTTCAGGCTTACTTGTGAGCAGGTGGAGATTGCTTTGGAGGGAGGCTAGGTCCAGGTGAGTTTGCAACGTCGTGAATCCAAATGGGGTCGAGCGCTGAGGCGGGGGGAGCAGGCAGGTGAGGAAAAGTAGAGAGATCCGTACCTGGCCAGGAATGGAGTGGGTTGGCAGAAGCGACTAGCGACCAGACTGAATTAACAGTGACAGTTTGCAGGCATGGTCCATGGATTTATCTGAGGACAGAGAATTAGGCTAGCACAAATACAAACAACAGCAAGAGACATGAACAGATTAGCACTAATGGTGATTAGCAGACATTCAGGTGACAAGTGGTTTCAAACGCTGGTCTTAAATACTGCCAGCATAATCAGCCTCAGGTGTGAATCCTACGTGGAATGAAGGTCTCCGCCCAGGGGAGGAGACCTAGAGCACAGCAAACCAACATGCCACTCACCCGGACAATGACAGATGACGTGCTTTGGCTCCAAAGCCACAACTGCCTCAAAACACAACAGTCCACCCATCCATCCATCCATCCATCCATTCGCTTCCGCTTATCCTTTTCAGGGTCGCTGGAACCTATCCCAGCTGTCTTAGGGCGAGAGGCAGGGTACATCCTGGACAAGTCGCCAGTTTGTCACAGGTTTTACACATAGACACAGAAAACTATTCACAATCACATTCACTCCTGCATTCAAACCTATGGGCAATTTAAAGTTTCCAATTAACCTAACTCCAATGAGTGCATGTCTTTGAACTGTGGGAGGAAGCTGGAGTACCCAGAGAGAACCCAAGCAAACCTGAGGAGAACATGCAAACGCCCTCTTCCATTTTCCTTTTCTTCAACAGAAGCATCACACACAGCCTTCAGTTATCACAGTTGCAGCACATTAACACACACGCATGTTTACTTTCCTCTTCAGCTATTCACTAACTATCGATCCACTGGTAATTAATGATATATATTATATATAAATATTATATATATATTAACTGCTCCCTTTCACAAATAATGTTTTCTAAAGCTATTCTCTTTCTTTGGCCGTTGATGTTATTTACATTGCATTTTATATTTTATGGAAATACCTTGGCAGTTTGCACTAAATGCTATCTTCTCACGACCTACCTATTCACTGTCTCTTTCTCTTTTATCAGGCTTTTAGTCTAGTGTTAAACCAGCAGAACACAGCTCAGGTTGGCTGAGATCAAACGACTGAATGGGAGAGTCAAGGGTACTCTACCACCATGAAAATCTCTTTGGTTGCTTTTGTTGTAGGTTTATGTCTCTCTGTATAATGAAATGCCATCCACTAAGTTTTATTGCATTCATGTTGCTTCTGTCAGCATTGAAATTATTATGTACAACAAAAAAAGTGTATTTTTGGGTCACAAGCTTTTTTGATTTGTTTTGTTGTTATTTTATTAACCTATATTAATATTAATATATTAACATGCATTCACCTATATTAGCATGGATTGATCATGTTAATTTTTAAGAGATAATCTGGAGATAAAATTTATGTATGTTTAAACTGCTAGCAATTTAAGCTTTAGGTAGCAAAAGAAAAAAAATGTTCGTCTAAAAAGTAACTTCCTTAAGTCAAAATCAGCTTTGTCCTGGAGAATTTCTGCAGAGGTGAAGTAACTCTGCACTTCTCCCACAGGCAGAGAGAGAATCCCAATGACCTTGTAAACATTAAGTGTAATCAAAGGAGCTTGCAAAGAAAAGCGTCTGGACTTCTTTAAGTTGCTTGAAGACGTTTCACCTCTCTGTCCAAAATGTGAACATGCCAATGTTCACACTTTGGACAGAGAGGACAGATGGTTTGAAAGAGGAGTGAAAGAAGCCATCTATGTCCACTGTGAGCGACCATCTTTGAACAGAGGCGGTGGTTTACGACACCAACTCTCTGCCATCTATAATCCAGTTTTGAGATCCCTTCCCAGGCTTCCCAAAAGCCAAATGGTAGTCCGTGGGGGTTTAAGTGTTTTAACGCCCACTCACATCCTGGGACATCTGATCTCAGGAATTCACATAAGGTGGGGCCAGGTTTCACAATGAACTCACCCGAAACTCTGGCTGACTGGGACCCACACCCAGTTTCACACCTTGGCTCAGGCGATTAGAGGATCATCAGGGGGTCCTTTTGTCCCTCTGTGGGGGGTAACTCCCACTAGGTTTATATCTGGGACTCTCCACCATTTGACCTTAGAACTGAAGAAGCTTCTCGGATGAGAGGTGAAACGTCTTCAAGCAACTTAAAGAAGTCCAGAGGCTTTTCTTTGCAAGCTCCTTTGACTACGATGACCTGGATGTCTGAGAACCTTCACAGAAATTATGTGTAATCACTCAAGCTTGATTCTGTTTTGAGGAATGGGCTGTGGCACAATCCCTGATAAGATGGAAAACAATGCCAGCTTCATTATCAGATAGCTAGTAAGATGGTGTTTGACCTTCCTAAAAAATACAAGAGTAGTTCCAAAAACTCAACTTTTCTGACTGGATATGAATTTAAGTATAAACCTACCGACAATTGTGTATAACTAAATGCCATTCTTGATATTACCATCAGATGGTGCTAAAGGAAAAACTGACTTCACTGTCCATAGATTTTTTTTTTTAATTTTAAGATCCTAGTCACGTTTGTTTCTCTTCCTAGTAAACCTGGTCTAAAAAACCCAGGATGTTGTCCAGTTTAAAGGATCTGTCCTGTGCAATTGTAATTTCATCTCTAAAATAGAGATGAATAAAAATAGCCTTATTTTATAAATTAAACAATGTCTGAATATATCTTTTTGCTACATAATTTTGCATAGTTCCATTCCCAATTTATTTAGCATGTGAGGTAAAAGGACCCATCCCTCTTCATTCAAATTTGTATGGCATATCCATAGGTTTTGCATGCCTGTAAAGAACTCGTGCGCATTATCTGGTTACAGTTCAACACATCTAAAGTCATTGATGGAACTCCTACTATACATTTAATAATAAACTTCAAACAAATTCTAGGTAGGACAAAGTTTTCCTTTTTTTTATGCTACACCTTTTGAAATCTACTCAGTAAAGCAATAACAAATTATGAAATTGTTCTCTTAGGTAGCTTTTTTTTTAACAGTATAACTTTTTGTTTACATATTAAACAGACAATTGTCACTTTATTAAATTCTTTGTTTAATCGTGTTTTCTTATCATTGTGTATTTAAAATTTACTTTGAGTGTTTTATTGTAGATTTGTTTTAACTAAATTTAGTGATATAGTCAAAAACATAATGACTGGTTTTATACATTTGTCAAATCAGTCTCATGATTAAAAAGAACTCCTCTGCACTACATTTATTGTTTTTTCCACCACAATTTACAGGAACCATGAAAAACCTACCACCGGGCAAACAAAACGTCACAGATTTTGAGTGTGGTTTCTGTTTGAACCCTCTTCTATTTAATTCTGCAGTCATTCCTTATGTCTTGATCTCTCTGCCTGCTAACAGCTGGGTGCTATGGCTCATGAAATCATCTCCTGTCTTCTGGACAGATCAGATGGAAGTCTCTGAGTTCCACTTGGTCCTTGCAGAGCTACTTTTTGGATTCCTGGGGCCACCCTTATTGATTATAAGTTTTTATTTTAATACCGAAATAATACAAAGCCATCAACACAATATTTACAGCTAGGGTTCAGTTTCAGTGCAGTGTCTGCATAGAATGCTATATTGCAGTGGTGCATCCCTTGTTGTATCTCAGGTATAAACCTTTAAGGTACAGGATGAGCTTTTGTTGTGTAATGTGGTTGCAATCCATCCTGCCTGTTTTATCAGAAATATACTTGTGCAATCGCATAACAATGGGCATTTATACCACTTGTGTTGTGTTTATCGTCATCATCAACTCGTTCTGCTCCATATCAGTTCTTAAAGCACTGAAACAGCCATCACCAGGCGAGGGAGAGAGGGAGAGATCCAATTTGGTAAAGAGAAGGGCTTTCAATATAGTCCTGATATTCCAGATGACTACAATTGTTGGCTATGTACCTTTGATCACTGTGTTCTACTTAGCTGGGAAATTGGACAGGAACACACTATGTATTTGGCAGCCCTTGACCTATGCTTTAATGATTTGGCTTGGTGGTTTCTATGCTCTCTTCTATCTCCGCAGAGCTGGGAAACTCACAAGAAATTATTTATTTGCAAATTGTTTTCAGCATAGCTACACTTGAAGCTACTTTTCTTTTATTTGTAAAATTTGCATTTCAATTCCCTTGTTTTAGAAATACATGGCATTGAATAGTTAGTATTCTTGGTACTATTTGTTTGGCATTTAGTTTTCAAAGTAAAAACTTGACCCAAGAATAGCCAGCCTCTAGGTTGCATTAAAAATTGGATGCTGTGTGGAAAAATCAGCAACATTGTATTTTAGTTATTTAATGTTAGGTGAGCTTCCATTGGTATTTTTGCAATTAAAAGAATTGCACATGTGTATTCTGAGGTCTGTTGCATTGTTTTACTTATACAAACAAATATTTTATACTCCAAAGAAATGTATTCAAGTAGATGTGATTGTGACATAGTGATATGTTGATTAAAAAATTAATACAAAAACTACATAGTAGTCTGTATTCTGTATTATTACTACTAGAAAAATAGAATAAATAACTACAATAGATGGATATGTATGTGGATACTGGGCTACTATGATGGAATCCAAAGCAATAATAAGTACATTCAGATATATAATTTATTGTGCAAATACTAAAAGGAATGCTACAACGAGTTGCAGCAGAGCAGCTATGTAGCCAAATGATTTGAGGCAAAAGAAGTGTTTCACAGATCTCAAAAGGTAAACTTATTGGGCCAGTGTGATATGATACTGAGTAGGGCTGTGCGATATGACCAAAATCTCACATGCAAATATAAAACATCTACCGTCCCGATAACGATATAAAACGCCAAATTTTAATATTTTCTGTAAATTTTGTGAATCTAGGGCAGCTCGACTTGCATGAAGCGTTTCCATTTGGGCGTCGTGTACCTGCAGTTGAGTGATTTTACAGATGAAACTATACATTTTCAGACATAAGTTGTAACAGCCGCCGTTTTCTTTGTGAGTATTTATTACACGGCGTGCTGCGGGGAAAAGCCTGTTCTAACGTTTGAGTCTAAGGTTTATTTTTTAGCACTTCACGGCTATTTTTTGCTTCTCATCCGTAATTGCTCCGCATACTCTTTCACGTGATTTAATTTATCTTGAAAAGTCTCAACAGGATCTTGAGCTTTATTGTGAAAGGTTTATGTGGAAAATAAACAAGCAGACACCTGATGGTTTTACCGTCATTGCTGCTAATGTAAACGTATAAAAATAGGTGCTTGTCCGTCTGTAGTGTGGTTATATTAAATATGAGAGAAAGAGAGAACTTTAAGAAGTTAATATAGCCACTACAGTGACCATCAAAACGATGAAAAAATAATGCCGTAAACAGTTTATTTTGCGACACCACGAAACAAACAATAGCGTAAAATGAAACAATAGATGTTTTTTTTATCGTCATCCGATATATATCTTTATATCGAACAGCCCTAATACTGAGATACAATATGTGAAATCTACCATACTGTGATGGTAAATTAGGCATAACAGGGTTAGGACTGGAAATAAAGCAAAAGAGGACTGGATGAGAAGTGACTTAATTTAAAACATCATCTATGTGCCAAATAGACAAACAGTTTCTTGTATCCCAATGGATATGTTCAATCATGACATCATCATCATAAACCCCTACATTCTCTTTTTCTTGTAACAGAAACTTAAAAACACTTCTAAAATGGTCTTTTCTTGATTGTCCATGTTTTTAGGAGTTTTTCTTCTAATATGGCCACTCATCTGCTCAATCAACCTCTGTGTTGCTAAAGAAGGAGCGGGCGTATAGTCAGGGAAGACAGAAAATATACATTCAAGAATATAAATTTCACTTAAATTTATTTTCATTATATTCTTCTGCATTTTTATCCCCATGCTTCTAAAACTTTCCATGGAAACTATAATTTAAATCTTGGCACTACAAAAGCTAAGAAACATCATCTTTATTCAAATTATCTGCATACAGGTTCTAGATTACCTTTGGCCATTAATTTGGTTACAGTTCAACAGTGTTAAAGCCCTGAAACACCAAGGGAATTCTGTAATGATTTGGCTTGCATGTGTTAGTCTTCTCGACAATCTCAGCAGAACTCAAAAACTCAAGAAAAAAAATAAAATTGCTGCACATTGTTTTTCACATATAATTCAATTCAATTCAATTCAATTTTATTTATATAGCGCCAAATCACAACATAAGTCGCCTCAAGGTGCTTCATAGATACAGAGAAAAACCCAACAATCATATGACCCCCTATGAGCAAGCACTTTGGCAACAGTGGGAAGGAAAAACTCCCTTTTAACAGGAAGAAACCTCCGGCAGAACCAGGCTCAGGGAGGGGCGGCCATCTGCTGCGACCAGTTGGGGTGAGAGAAGGAAAACAGGATAAAAGACATGCTGTGGAAGAGAGACAGAGGTTAATAACAGATATGATTCAATGCAGAGAGGTCTGTTAATACATAGTGAGTGAGAAAGGTGACTGGAAAGGAAAAACTCAATGCATCATGGGAATCCCCCGGCAGCCTATGTCTATTGCAGCATAACTAAGGGAGGATATAATGACTGAGACTGTAATTATACCAGTTATACTGTATAGAATTATGTACCACATGGTATATTTCTTCAAAAGGAAAACAAGGAGGACAAATAAGTGCTTTGTAATTATATGAAGTACACTTCTTTGGATCTTTCATGTACTAGTTTCACTATAGACTTCTTCAGACCTGCACTCCTT
Source organism: Pundamilia nyererei (assembly GCF_000239375.1). NCBI lineage: Eukaryota > Metazoa > Chordata > Actinopteri > Cichliformes > Cichlidae > Pundamilia > Pundamilia nyererei. Next base: position 2,408,637 of record NW_005187469.1, on the reverse strand, counting down.
TCTATTTATCTGATGGCATCTTAATGTGTCAACTTCATGTGTAGTTGCCAATCTTGGTCACTTTTCTGTAAAAGTCACAATGGCAAGTTTACCAAGTCAGAAAAAGATAATATTTACATATCACTTTTAACACATCGTAATTCTGAATGCATGTCTTAAGTTAAGTGGGAAAACATGCACAAAATTATAATTACACAGTACTGTTGCATCTCTGCAGCATCTTGACTTGCTGGACTCATGAAAGATGAATGAATATTTTAACTGTTTCAACTGGTTCATCTGTTTACTCTGTTTTTTGTTTGTTTGTGTTTTTTGTCCCTACATTGTGGTAGTATTGAACCACAAGTATTTTTCTTGTATTTCCTTACCCATTCTGATGTAGGAGACTATTTCACGGAGAGTTGCTATGAGTATATTGCAAAGAATTTAATTTGACTAAGAATCCATGTATTTTCATTGTTTTATCTAAACCCTTGCACACGTTTACATACTTCTATGGAAAATTATAAGTGGCCACTTATGCCAAAGTCTGAAAACACCAAACCCTGTTTATTCAAATTATGTTCTCACATCAACAGGCTTTGCATGCCAGGAAGGTACTCATAGCCATTATTTGGATGCAGTTCAGCGCATTTTTCCCCACTTATATTATAAAAGATGCAGCTCCAACTTTACATGTTAAATAATCTTCAAGAACTAGACAAGGTTTGTACTTTCAATTATTTGTACCTATCAGTCTTTCTAGGAAGCAACTAGAAACAAATAAACGTCTTTATATGTGGCTTCCATCCTGCATTTTCTGCATTTTCTTTCAATTTGTGATCTTGAGCAGTCGTTCTCTTGGATTTTCTAAAGTTCTTTCAAAAATATTCCTTGAACATTGGCTTCCTTTTCACTTATTTTCAGTCCAGCACTTGCACCTGACCATATTCAGAAATATATTTTTTGTTTGTTAAGCCAAATACTGACCTATAAATGAATAAAGCATGAAAAAGGTTGTGTTGCTTTTACAAAACCAGTGTTGGTTGTAATCACATTACATTTTCGATTCATACTGTAATTCAGTAATTAATTACATAAAGTCGTCGAGATATGTCGTTACTTGTGTTATAATAGGGATTTGTATCATAGGGACTGTAGCCTAAGGTTTATGATTTTAATTAGTAATTATGTGATAATGAGTTGTTGGTTTTATTACAAGTTAGCAAGAAAGTAATGTTATGAGAAGTGTAACATATGACTTTGTCTGGTGAGTAAGTGACTTACTACACTACTTTTAGAGTAACAAGTAATTTGCAATGTATTACTTTTTGAGTAACGGTCCCTACACTGTACAACCAACAACTTGACAAAGAAGCAATTTTTAATTGGATGTTTAGGAATTTTACCAACAGCCTGTTACAAAACTCTCTCATTCAGTTACAGGAAATCCACATGAAATGTAGAATAAAATGGCATGAAATGACTAAAATAGTATTTTTGCACCAAAGAACTATTAGCTAAAAATGTGGCATATTTCAGCATGTTTTTCCAAAAAATAAAATAAAAAAGACTCTTAGGAACCTGGACAAATGGAAGACAGAAGAAGAAAGAGCAGGCAGGAAATCAAAAGCAGGTGAACAGTATCTGAAAGTCGCATCCTTAAGAAATAGGTCCAATAAAGACCAAACATGGGTCGTGAGTGATATATATCTGTCCCAGACGGCCGTAGTGATCGATGTAGCGGTTCCGAATGACAGCAATATCAGGAAGAAGGAACACGAGAAGCTGGAGAAATACCAAGGGCTCAGAGAAGAGCTTGAGAGGATGTGGAGGGTGAAGGTAACGGTGGTCCCCGTGGTAATCGGAGCACTAGGTGCGGTGACTCCCAAGCTAGGCGAGTGGCTCCAGCAGATCCCGGGAACAACATTGGAGATCTCTGTCCAGAAGAGCGCAGTCCTGGGAACAGCTAAGATACTGCGCAGGACCCTCAAGCTCCCAGGCCTCTGGTAGAGGACCCGAGCTTGAAGGATAAACCGCCAGCAGGGGCGTGCTGGGTGTTTTATATACATAATCTTGATTCTACAGGTGATTACAGTTATTGATCATTTACCACTGATTACTATATCCTACATGTCTTGGAACATAGTTTGGGATACACTGTGGATCTGGAAGCCCTTAAGTTATGTTCTAATGATTTGGTTTGGAGGCTCTTATCCTGTCTTCTACCTCCACAGAGCTGGAAAACTCACAAAGAGCTTTTGAGTGTGTGTGTGTGTTCCTGTCTAGCTATCTTTGTGAGGACTGACAGCTGCATTCTACTATATTGTGAGAACCAACAGTCACTTGTGAGGACACACTCACTGGTCCTCACAAGTTTAAAGGCTTTTTGAAGCTCAAAATGTGGTTTTAGTGTCAGGGTTACAATTAGATTATGGTTAGGTTCAGGGTAAGGGGGCTAGGAAACCATTATGTCAATGAAGGTCCTCACTAAGATAGCTGTGTGTGTGTGTGTGTGTGTGTGTGTGTGTGTGTGTGTGTGTGTGTGTGTGTGTGTGTTTGGAATGTGTTGCATTTGTATTTGTTTGCTATTCAAACATTTAAATGACTAGCACATTACTCAATATTGCTTTTATTTAACACACAGGCATACTCTTCTAGAAACATGCTGTAAAATATACATATTTTACATATCACTTATATTGCATTTGTAGTGTACGTATTATAACTTCCTGAGTACTATATGTTCCAATTGTGATTTAAAGGATCCTACAGACTTTTCGTTTGTTTGTTTTCTAATGTTACATTACAGGACATGTAAAACAAGGAACTATTTTCCCATGTATGATCAAATTTTGCATTTTAGATATTTATTTAGATATTTGCAATCACATCTTTTAAATTACATTTCCATTCATGGTGAAAATGGGCATTCTTTATTCATTAAACTTAAAAAGACAAAACATAGTGAAAAGAGATGTAATAGGAGGATTTAAGGTCCCATTATGATTACAAAGAAAGTTTAAAAAAAACAGTTTAAGTAATTCATATGTTTAGCTTCATCAGTACCAGAATCTAACTCTTTGTTCTTCGCTGCTTGGTGTTTTTTGTTTTTTTGTTTTTATTAATAATCAAAGAGTGTTGCACTGTGTTCTTTCATGCTTATTGCATTTTTCTAAATAAACTGTTAAAAACTATTAATTTCATACTATGAAACTATGATGAAAATAATGGGCACTGATTGGTCATGTAACAAAGGCACTGAAATATAAAATGAAAAGCTACTGAGATAGCGCCATTCTTGATACCAGCTATGTTTTTATCCTTTGCATTATGATTAACAGAGCATAGCAATGTATCATAGTATTCACACTAACGGCTATATGTTTAGTAAGGCACAGTGTATAGCAAAGCAGAGTAACAATATGAAGCATGTAGTTTCTTTTTTGGTTCCAGCAGAAAATACACAGAACACTTTTACTTGTACATGCTGTATACATCATGAAATTCCCACTTTGTTTTGTTTAACTAAATAAAACAGGCATTAACTTCTGTTTAGTACCCCTATCTAAGTTATTGGTGAAACACAATAATGGCTAGCAGTGTTATGCCTCTTTCACTTTGTCTTCGTAAGTGCCGCTGCCCTTGTAAGCTGCCACATAACCACTGGTGTCTGGGATGTCTTCACGCCCAGCCTTTCCTTTGCCTTTTCCTGTGTCATCAAACCGCTCCTTGTGTGAACCAGTGTACTTGGAGGTGTCAGTCAATCTGTCCACTGCTGCTGCCTTGGTAGCTTTCTAAATAAATGGAAGACAGAATACTGATATAATAAACTTTTTTTTTTAATTTTTTCCCTTTTTAACCCAGTAAAACAAAAACTCTGTATTGTAGTGTCTTTTTAAAGATGCAATGATTTGTATCTAGAGTTTCTTTGGTAATCCAGTTTTAGATCCAAAATAACACACTGACAGTCAACTATTTTTTCTGATTTGTGACCTAAACAGTTACACAAAGATTTGGTCATCAAAAACAAGTAGCACTTTCTATTCCAGCTCAGTAATAAAGTGATAACAGTGGGGTGACACGGTGGAAACAAGAACATAATAATGTGGTCATTTCTACATTATTACTACTCAATTACCAAGGTAATAACCAATTACTATCCTTGTAATATCATGGTAGCATCATTATCACCTTATAACTGAGGTGTATTTCCACAATCTTGCCCCTAGTTTTTGGGCACTTATTATCCAATTACATAAATTTCAGTGTAATACATGGAACCACTGCTTCTATCATGATATTACTTGGAATTTAAGTGGTTATTACTATGATGATTGAGTTGTAATAAGGTAGAAATTACCACATTATTACAGTCTTGTTTCCACCTTGCTACCCTACTGTTACCACTGTATTACCAAGCTGTAATAGGAAGTGCAACACAAGAGAACAAAACATGTTAATACATTAATCTCACTTAAACAAATTTTACCTAAGATGATCTGTTTTACAGTTTAAATTTAATTGTATGGTTGAGGGTCAAACTACTACTACATATATAAGTTTAAAGGGATGCATAAGTGTAGTAGCTGGTTGCTGCCGACTTCTAAGCAGCAAATTTTGAGTTTATTATGACTTAATACTCACAGTAACACCAATGTTGGCAGGTTCTTTACCAACAACGAGACCATAAAGCTGCTGAAGTGACTCTTCCTTGTTCTTGCCTTTAAAACGTTTGGGAGCCAACTCTGTCAGGGCCTGGTTAAACTGCTCAAATGTGATTACACGAGCTGACTTTGCCCTGAGGAAACACAGAGTGTTGCCAACTATATTTTGAGAGAAATAACAAAATGAATAATATAATATACACTGCTCAAAATAATGAACAGAAAACCTTTTAATCAGGGATATTAATCTGGTCAGTTAAGCAGCAGAGGTTGTTGTTAATTAGTTTCAGCTGCTCTGGTGTTGATGAAATTAACAACAGGTGCACTAGATGGGTAACAATGACACAACCCACAAAACTGGAATGGCTTTTCAGGTGGACACCTCTGACATTTTTTCTCTCGTCATCTTTTTTTGAGTTTTGTTTCGCTAGTTTTCCATTTGACTAAGGTCAGGGTTACTACTGGTAGCATGAGGTGATATCTAGATCCTACAGAGATTCCACAGGTACTCCAACTCCTCCAGGATCACACATTAATACCTGCCTGTCTGATCAAACAATCAGAAATAGTCTTCATGAGATTGAAGAGGAACCATGAGAGGAAACAACATCCTCTAGTGGCCCCTGTGTGCACTGTCTGTCACCTTAGAGCCTAATTGGTATTTTTCCAGTACAATACCAGGATTGGCAGGCACCCCGTGCACACCTTCCCTTTGTTGGCAAGTATTTGCTCAGAGGTGGTCATTTGTTGGGGTTTTCTCTGTAGTATTGTAGGATCTCTACCTTACGATATAAAACTTGCCTTAAGGCAACATTCTGTTGTGATTTAGCGTTATTTAAAACTGAATTGAATTAACATCACTCAGCATGATTGCTTTAGTGGAGGATCAGTGATTGTCTGATCTACGGATGTGACGCAAAGACCTCGAGCATATAACCCCAGTGTTGGCCTCTTCATGCTGGTGGCTTCCTGTTCCTTACAGGATCCAATTTAAAATTATACTTTTTGCTTTAAAATCACTTAACGGCCAAGCTACCTCTTACCTATCTAAGTTCCTATTTATTTATGGTCCAGAAAGAAACATGAAGTCCAATTCAAAACTAATGTTATCCAACAGTCTACACATAAATCTCATGGCAACAGAGCCTTCTCTGTGGCACGTCGCACACTTTGTAATAGTCTGCCTCTAAATATAAGATATCCACAAACAATGGAACATTTTAAATCTTTAAAGACCCATTTTTAATGACAGGCTTTTAGCTCACGTTGACCCATATATTATTTTATTTTTTTTAACCACCTTAGCTGTAGTTGTTTTAGTTGCATTTAATGTCTTACTGTTTTATTCCTCTTTTTTCATATTTTTTTGCATCATTGTCATGCATTTTACTTATTTTTGTTACATTTTAGTTTTTAAAGCACCTTGTGCAGCATGAACTGTTGGAAATGTGCTATATAAATAAACTTCACCTTGACCTCGACAGACGAGGCAACAGCACCCTGACTGCCACTAGGTATCGAGGTGAAATCTTTGGACCCACTGTCACACACAATGCTCGGTCTCATGTGGCGAAGGTATGCAGGCAGTTCCTGGAGGATGAAGGAATCAATACTACTGGCTGGACCTCACACTCTCCTGACTTACATCCAATAGAACACCTCTGGGACATTACGTTTCTGTCCAGCCAATGCTCTCTGGTTGGACCTCACACTGTCCAAGAGCTCAGTGACGCCTTGGTCCAGATCTGGTAGCATATTTCCCAAGGATACCATTTGTTGTTTCATTAGGAGAATAGCCCAACATTGTTAGATGTGCATACAAGCACATGGGGGACAAATAAACTACTGAGTACCATTCTTACAATAATTGCTGCAATGAACTTGCAAAACGGACTCAACTACTACATCATATTTTTTACCTTGACTTTCATGGTGTCTTTGAATTCAGTCCTCTGTAGGTTGATCATTTACACAATGATGTGAAATTTGATGCATTTTCAAAGTGTTCCTTTCTTTTTGAGCAGTGTATACTGTCAAGGGACAAGCAATGAGTAGATGCTACAATGCTATAATGTGATTATGAGATGTCTTAAACCCTTTGCATTTACATGAATCATGAAGTTTATTCTGTAAGGTAGTCCCAAAACAACAGAGAGTCACTAACTAAAAATTGACTGTTCAGTTACTGAAAACCAATAACCACATTGTGACATACATTCAAACCATTATGTTTTTGCTGTGCAAAGTCAAAATGAAATCTTACTTGACTTTGCTAAAAACGATGTCCACATCTGTGGTTGTCACATTCTTCCCATCAGTGATGTTACAGTCTTTGCAGAGCTTTGCAAAATTCTTGCCGTTCATCTCCTTCCCTGTAGCTTTTGTGTCTCCGTGGACTGCAAACTTCTGGAAGGAAGTCTTGACCTCTTCTAGAGACACCGAACCCTCGGCCATGCTGACAGATGAACACATGCAGTTTTTAGTCAATTCAAATACAAAATATTGTAACACTTTGTTCTCCTGATTAAAATAATAATCTAAAAAAAGGCCCTTAAATAGCTTGGATAAAATATCCTTTGTGAAGACATTTTGTAAAAAAAATTTAAAGTAATAACTATAGGTTAACTGGCTGCTGGCCTGCCAAGACATAGCTGCCAAGATATTGCATCTAATTTTCTCTCTGTCTTACACACACACTTTTACTGTGTATTCATCATTATGCTAGTGTGTCTAAAACTGCGCTCAAGCCCATTTAATTCAATCAACTCAATTTCCAAATGGCTTCTCTGCTGTTCAGTCTATAGTGAATGAACAAACACATTCCTTCTCCTTCTCTTCTGCCCCGTCTCTCCATCACACTCACTGACACTTACTTATTCATGAGTTAAGTGTTACCAAATGTGGCTTTTGATCGAGCTACACTGATATGAAATTTATATTAAATATTCACTGCATATAAAAATAACCATAAAAACAAATAGCACAGAAAATGTTTCAATGAACACTTTAAAACTAATGCATTTTAGTATGGCGTCATCTCAGTTTACGAATAATCCTAAAAAATAATAATTATAATAATAATAATTACCAGTGCTGGTGGGTGTAAAAATATACATCAAACTATTATTACATGTAATCTTTCCATATATTTTTTTTCAAGATTATTTCTACTGCCCTCTCACTGCAGCACTGCAGATACTAAATGATACAACAGTAAAGCACTAAATCACAAAAATATAAGATGTACCTGCTAAATGGAAGGATGCTGTGTGGATAGTTAGCCAAATCCGGAATTGCTAACAGCTGCTTGATCTCTTTCTCCGCTTCTGCCTCTCCTCCTTCTTTCTCCGCTTCTGCCTCTCCTCCTTCCTGCCACTCCCAGGCTGTCTGACAGTTACGTAAAGGATGGAAGGATGCAGAGAGGCGAGGAGAAATGGAAGGCAATGGGAGGGGGAGAGAGTACCGACAAGCACAGTCAATGACATCATGGGTGCTCAGCCTCTCTTCTGTCTGCTCACTGTTATTAGCTTCCTGCCTCTCTCACAGACTTGCTCAAGGCTTTGTTATGTTATACAACATTCTGTGGAGTTAAACCTTTACCAACATTCTCTTGTACACAAATACATTTTGCTGTTCAGTTTTTTACCCAAAATGATTTTTTACCATGCTCTTTTTCTGACTGGAATATTTAATTCAACTCACAGATATATATCTGTCGTGCTCTTGCTGTCATTTTCACAATAGCCTTCTTGTTTGAGCAAAGATGAGAGTGCCCCTTGACAGAACAAAGACCAGTGACAACATAAATCTGACACTTTACAAGAATAACTATTCTCTCTCGCAATGTCATATCAACCACATAGAATAATGGTTCTGTATTAAATATAATGCATAATAACGTGCCTGAAGATTCAAAACTATACCTATGACTGGAAATTTTTTGGACAGTAGCAATTTTTATGCCACCAAAGTTTGACACAAAAATACAATAAATGTGCAGATGATTAATTGCTTGAGGCTGCTGGCTTTCACTGTGTGAAAGCTCATTCGATTGTTTCAAATTCAAATCAAATTCAAATTTTATTTGTCACGTACACAGTCATACACAGTACGATATGTAGTGAAATGCTTGGACAACTGCTCGTGACCTAAAGAAAACAAAAAAGGAAAAGGCTATGAATAAGATAGGAAATAAATATGAAAAATTAAAAAGGGTAA
>NW_005187469.1:2382443-2397576 GCF_000239375.1 Pundamilia nyererei | reverse complement strand
GCGGCCACCGATTGATCCGTCCAGCGCGCGACCTTCCTCTGAACCGGAACTTCCTGTTTCAGCCTTTGTTTGTATTTTGGCATGAGGAAGATGGCGGCGTGATCAGATTTGCCAAACGGTGGGCGGGGTTGTGCCTTCTAGCCGTCCTTGACCGTAGTGTAGCAGTGGTCCAGTGTCCTTTCACCTCTGGTGGGGCAGGAGACGTGTTGATAAGAGTTCGGTGCTGCGCGTTTTGGCCACTTGGAGATATCCCATAACTTCAAGGTTTAATTTTATTTCAGTCATTGTTCTTAGTGTTTCACAGGCAGGCTGGGTTTATCCTAGCTATAGGCATGCCTATAGCCTTAACTATGTTAGGCAGTGCTTGGTTAGACAGGCTAACACAGATACACACACACACACATGCATTCTCACATGCTTGGCCAATTTATAATTACTATTTGGCTTGCATGGATGTCTACAAACTGTGGGAGGAGGATAGTGTACACAGACATAACGTACACACAGGGGGAAGAGAAAACATATTCAAATTCAAATAAAAAGGCCCCAATCTTACATATTTATATATATTTTTTACAATAATGATGTAAAAATTAAAGATTAATATATTGTTATGTCAGCACTGTTTTTGTTTTCTTTTCACCTTTTTGTTGACGTGCCAATGGAGGCATGTGGGAACCCACGTTTTGTATTTTGTTCACAGCAATAACAGAGAAAACTGTTTTGACATCACACACCATCATGAAACTCAGTGCTCAGTCAAATGGAAAAGGTGCAAGGACTTTACATGTTTTGTTTAATGATCTGAGACAAAGGTCTCAAGTCTCAAATGAGTTCTTTGGTCAGTGGAGACTTTCCCATGGATAATTTTTTTCGTCCAGTCAGATGATTCATTGACGTGTTCTTGGAGTACTTTTTGTAGGCCAGTCACTCCTGGGGGGCTTTGCTACTGTTTTCTTCATTTGTGGATGGTGGCTCTCACCGTCTCTCCACAGTGACACATTTGTCCATGCGTCACCATGCACAAGGTTTAGAAGTGGCCTAGAAAACCTTTCCAGATGGACAGCTGTCAGTGAGTTTGGTCTCATCTGTTGTTGAGGTTCTACAGATCCTGACATGTGTGATTTTTATTTTAGCTTTGTCTTTAACTTCTCTTTGTCCTCCACACCAAAGTGAAAGACTCATTGCCAGTTATCACAAACTCATGATTGCACTTTCTTGCTGCCAAGGTGGTATAACCAGTTATTAGGTTTCAGAAGCAATAAATGTTTCATGTAGAGCTATTGAAAACTGAATTTTACATGTAATCTGGTTGTTTTTTTCCAATATTAAAATGATTTGGTCTGAAACATGTAAGTTTGACAAAAGAATGAAATTAGGGCAGCAGTAAATATTTGGAAATTTGACTAAGCCTATTGATTTAATTAAACCATTTTAATTGAGGATGTTAGAACTTCCGAGGCTCGTTTTTAGCACAAGGAGCCACAGGGAAAATCACAGAGCTATGAGGGAGACTACGACACTGAAAAAGAGAAACACAGGGCTTAAATACACTGAGGGATAACAAGGGAATGAAAGACAGAAGAAGAGCACAGCTGGGAGTAATCAGGCTAGACGAGAAAAGGGAAGCAAAACTAGAAACACTGACATGATACACGGACCTTCAAAGGAAAACAGGAAACACACTGACTGAACTCTAGACACGTAAACTTAACAGCAACTGGGGAGACAGAACATAGGAACCCGAAACATGGTACAAAAAGTCACAGTAGACACAACATGGAACACAGGGAAGCCATATTACAAAACCTAAGAACTAAACTATGATGACCATAACTGAAACCTAGGGAAATAAGAAACAGTACAACAAAGGACTCAAAACATAAGAACAAGAACTTCTTGTTCTTATGTTTTGAACTCAAAAAGCTGGGTCAGAAAGACCCAGAACCGTGACAGATAGCCAACGGTAAAGTTTATTTTGCTGACAACTTGACCTCACTGTGTGACCTGAAATCCCTGCTTGGTAGGCCAATTCCAGTGTATAGTGAAGACCAGAGTGATTTCACTCATGCTGGGAAAGGTGTTGTGTGGGAAGACATTATCAGGTTGTTTACTGTAGAAACAAAGCCTTCCCTTTAAATGTCAGCAGAAAGCAGCAGTATCTGGTTTGAAGAGCGGTAGGATCACAGCAGGTTATCTGGATGGACGTTTTCTGGACATCATTCTGACTGACAACACTGGACTTACCAGTCCAATATTTGATGGACTTCTAGTCAACACAAAGAATTCTTAATAATTTTCCATATTGATCTTATTGAGCATTATGGCTGATTCTGGGTTCCCATTACCACCAGAGGCTTTCTGTCTTCTATGTGCGGACACAGTGAGAGATCCAGTCACTATCCCCTGTGGTGACACTTTCTGCCTGGAGTGCATCAAGATTTACTGGGATCAGTTCGACCACATTGGTGTGTACAGCTGCCCACAGTGCCGTGCAACATTCACACCTCGGCCTGTCCTGAAGCGAAACCTGCTAGATGTATACCATGAGCCACAACGAGGGCTTCCAGAGCTTACTCCTTTCCCCTACTTGAATCGTGAAGTCTACTGTGACTTCTGCATTGGCCGTCGCAACAAAGCCGTCAAGTCTTGTCTGATGTGTTTGGCATACTACTGTGAAACACATGTCAAGCCTCATTATGAGTCATCTACCTTCAAGCGGCACAAACTCGTAGATGAGATGGGTCATCTGGACAGAAAGATTTGCCCACAACACGAGAAAGGTTTGGAGCTGTTCTGTCGCACTGACCAGATGTGTATTTGTGTGCTGTGTACTGTCAGAGAGCACCGCAGCCACAACATTACCTCGGCAGAAGACGAACGCAATGAGAAACAAGTGAGGTTTTTTTTTATTGTTGTTATTGCTGAGTCTATCTCAAAATCTTTTAATACTCTTTTTATTTTGATATGACGTTTTCATCAGTTTTTGCATACATTAGATGATGAAAAGAGTCATTCTGGAGTCTAGAGCAGGAGTCTCAAATGAGCTGTGGGTCACTGCTGTCACTGTCATCTCATTGGAGGGCCGCTTTAGTGTTTGAGAAGTACAAAAACAAAAAAACAAAGAAGAAAACACTGACAAATATGTAGTCTTTTATTTTTTTCAAAATTTCAAATATTGTATAACAAGACAAAACTGCAAACAAGACCGCAAATTGTTTTCTCGCTCTTAACTAACTGAAGCCTTTCATTGACACATGGCAGCATTTCTGCTATAATTTTGTTCATATTTAACAAAATAAAAATGCAGACACAAGTGTACACTTTAGTTTTAACTGCTTTTGAAAATTGTTTTCTTTACAAATAACTCTCTCACTGAACTAACACAGCCAATCCCTCAACATGTTTGCACTCTCTGCTTATATTGCCTTCATATTAAATCATTTTTTGCCCTTTGAATACCTTATTTTAACATTACGCTTAACAACATACAAATCCTCCCTAATGATAAAAGTAACTTCAAAGGCCAAATTGCATTATATTTCTTCACGTCAATATACGGGCCACAAGTAGGGGTGACGCGGGCCGCAAGTGGCCCCCGGGCCAAAAGATTGAGACCCCTGCTCTAGAGTGATAAAATCCTGTATTCTTGTCTTTTATCAGAAAGTCCTGGTGGTCACCCAAACTGAAGTCCAGAACATCATTCAAGAGAGGATGAAGGAGCTCCAGGAACTTAAGCATAATATTGATGTTCTAAAAGTAAGATCATAGCCTGGTCCAACATAAATTACTTTTCTTCATAGTAAATTTGACATGGTCTCATTTTTTTTTTTACAGAACTGTTACATGTTAATACCACTATATAAAGGAATCCAGTGGTAATATCAAGGATGACTATTGTAACTAAAAGCTCCTGGAAAAAACTGTCTTTACCTTTCAGAGTGCAGCCCAGCGAGCACAGGCAGAAAGTGACAAGACCTTCCATGAAATGCTGCAGGCAGTTGAACGCTGGAAGTCTGAAATCAATCAGATGATAATGGCCAACATGCAATCAGCAATGTCACAGGCTGAAGGCTATGTGGATCGTCTGGAGCAGGAGATAATGGAGCTACAACGTCAAGATGCAGAATTACGGCAGATCCTCGAGACGGAGGACAACATTTACTTCCTGCAGGTACTGGAAAATCAGCCAGAGCTACAATAATTCATCTCTGTCTTTCTTGCTTTGTAATGTAGCACAGAAAAAACAGTTAATGTACTTATCACTTCCAGCGCCTGTTGCTATAGCATGCTCAGCATTTCTTGCTACCTCGTTACACTGACTAACACAAAACAACACCACGACTTCTTTATGTATATATTTATGTTTTTAGTAAAAAATCGTTACACTTCTTTTTCTCGATAAAAAACAGAGTTTCCCAACCCTGTGTGTTGCTCCTGAGGCCATGGTCCCCAAAGTGCTAATTAACCCTCAGTTCTCCTTTGGAGAGATGAGCAGAACGGCCAGTGACATGAAAGAAAATCTGGATGACATCTGTAAAAAGGAAATGGGTAAACTCTCCAAGACAGGTTTGTTCCAGTAGTCATTGTTAACACTTCAATTACCTTTTACTGGCTCACTAGTTTTTGCTGCAATCCATATATACTTGAATTTATATTTTTACAGTGAGCGAAACTCCCGTGTACATATTGTTGCCAAGAAATGGAAGCAAACGACTCAAAGGTAAGTGAGCTGAATAATTTCATTCGTGCTATTTTGTACATGGCTGGCAATTTTTTTTAAACATAATATTGTTGCACATTTTATAACATATGTTATGTTTTTATATTTAAACAGTTCCTTCGAATGTAGATTTTCAGGAGCCAAAAAACAGAACAGACTTCTTGAGATGTAAGTAAATTTTATGGTTCAGAATTAGTACTCAAGAGCAACATTTTAATGTTATCTAAACAGAAAACATTTATAAATGTATGTTGTGGCTGTGTTTTCAGATGCCTGCAAGCTGTCCTTTGATCTTAACACAGTTTATAAAGAGCTGGTTTTGACAGATGGGAATCAGAAGGTCACCCGGAAGAAAACAACCCAGTTTTACCCAGATCATCCAGATCGCTTTGATGGCTACTCCCAAGTTCTGTGCAAGGAGCCTCTCACTGGTTTCAGGTTTTACTGGGAAGCTGAATGGAGTGGAGAATTTTCCATAGGGGTGGCTTACAGGAGCATCAGCCGTAAAGGGAAGAATTCACACAGCCTGCTTGGCTACAATGACAAGTCTTGGAGTCTCCTTTGCTCAGACTCTGGTTACTCTGCCTGGCACAACAAAGTAGACAGAGACCTTCCTGGTGCTGGTAGGGCTACACGCATTGGTGTGTACCTAGATTATCCTGGAAACACAGTGGCCTTTTACTCAGTGTCAGGCACTATGACACCTATCCACAGATTCAAAGCTCAGTTTACCGAGCCTTTGTATGCTGGCTTTGGTGTAGGTTCCTCAGTTACCCTCTGCCAGCTAAAACAGCCTTATTAACTAAAAAGTGCAAAAATTACCCATTACCAGTAAAGAATTTACACCGATACAATATGTAAATAATAATGACATACATTGCAAAATACAATATACTACCAGTTGTACTAGCAAAATACACAGGATACAACAACAAAATTTACACCAGGAAAACTTCGTAGTAAACAGTTGCCTGTTTTCAACAAATGTGGACCAAGTTTGGGGCAACGGGGTCAAATTATCTCTGACCACACCCAGCCACAATCTTTCCTCTGGCTTAGTCTGGTCAGAAGGTGATCTATCTTTTGCACATGTAAACTGATATCACTGGAGTCATGGATACATCTCAAAATCACTCCTGCAAAGTAAGAAATTGAACCACTGGTCAGCACGGGACGTTAAATTACTTTGAATTATAAATGCGTTTTAAGGTAAAACTTTCTAGAATTAATGTATTAAATGTAGAAATGCTATAAATCTACAAATATTTGCTTAGAAAAAAATACTAGGGTTAGATAATAATAATAAAAAAAATCTGAATTTGTCATTTGCTAATATTAGGGGCAGTCTGTCAGTCATTAAAAAAGACAGATACACGTGTCCTAAGCATAGCATGTGCTACATTTTATGTTATAACAGCTTTTATTATTATTTGGTATTCATTGCTGTACTTAAAAACAATCAATTTTACATTATATTTAGCGAAAGTGCTGTGTCTTTGTTATTGTTTTGTTTCTGTGTGTTTGTGATTTTGTTTTCTAATATCTTCTTATAATAATTTATCATCTGCTCATGGAATTTCAAATGGACACTTTTGTTTTCTCTGTTTTCCAGTAAATCTAACCAGTCAAACCAGTTAATCTAGCATCAAAGGATGCTAACAACTGAAGTACCATTTTAGAAACGAATGAAGTATTTGTTTTCATTTCGAACAATATGCAAGTCATTTGTAATGTCCTCTTAGATAACATTAATTACATAAATAATAATGTTTTGAGAGGAAATTAATTAATATGTTGCATTATACAACATCTCTTACAGCAGTTTTTTCATGTGGTTTACAGGGACCTCATTCAGTAAACAAAAAGCCTATTTCTTTTTCCTCTTTTCTTTCTGATGCTCTCTTTGGCTTTTTCTGGTCAAGGATCTGAGTGGCAGGAGAACCTTATCAGCAGAGGGAAAAAAAGAAAGATAAACTTTCTCATTTAATAATAATGATTACCTTTATTGTTCACTGTATATTTTTTTAAGCTATTACCTTTAACTTCCAATTTGGGTCATAGGACACGCATTCAATTTGCTTAGATGATTTGCATGACAAATTACCCAAAGGTACAACAAAACAACAACAACAACAACAACAATCTTTATTTATAGAGCACATTTAAAAGCCTTGGGCATACCAAAGTGCTTTACATAAAACAATAAAAAATAAAACAGTTCACACATTAACATCAAATACATAAAAGTAACGGATTATGTTCACAGATAAAAGCCACCAATAAGAGTAAACTGCAGCACATAGGTTATAGCAAGGTAAGACTGTACCACCATGATAAAAGACACCAATAATGGAAAGATAGCAGAGAATTTAATACAATACAATACAATAGGTCAATAGGTCACTGCAAGCAAGCCAGCATTTAACTGGTAGAAAAGGCAAGTTTAAAAAGATATGTTTTTAGCCGTGATTTAAAAGAATGCATAGAATCAGACGCCCGGATGCCAATCGGGAGATTGTTCCACAGCTCCGGTGCAACTAGAGCAAACGATCGATCACCTCTAGATTTCAGTCGAGATCTGGGCTGAACCAACAGTAACTGTGAGGATGACCTTAAAGCCCTAGCTGTCATGGTCCTGGGCAAAGTTGGCCCAGTGTTCTTAGTTTTCTTGTATGTTTGTATTTTGTTCCTTATTTAGGCCATGTTTTCTGAGTTGCCCTGTTGTGTTGTTCCTTAAGTGTTTTCCCTTCATGGCTTTTACCCCCTGTGTGCCCCTCTGTGTATCTGTGAGCCCTCATCTCCCCTCCTCGTTTCATTCCATGTTTCCCCAGCCCACTATGCCCGTGCTCTCTCTCTCTCTCCTCCTGTTTGCACCTGTGTACTTCCTGTTTTACTTTGACAGTCTCCCGTCAGTGTTGTTTACTCCTGCCATGTCTTGTTATGTTTATCTGTGTCAGCTGTGTTCCCATGTGTGGCCACTTCCCCTGATCATCCCTCTTGTGTATTTAGTCTCTGTGTTTCATGTAGTCCGTGTCGCGTCGTCTGTGTTACCACCTCCTGTGTTCTGTACCTCCAGCCATAGTCTTTCCTTAGTTTTGTCCAGTTTAGGTTTTCTGTTGAGTACTACACGTATGCTGCCCTCATTCTGTTTTTGTTCTTTTCATCAGCCATAATAAAAGGCTCGTTTTGTTGGAATCCACTCCTGCATCCTCGTTTGTGTTCGCACCTGGGTCCACCACACACCCTTCCGCACGGTCTGCCTCCGCAGACTGTGACACTAGCAGGAGCATATGGGTTTAAAAGTTCCTTAAGATAGCTTGGTGCAGTGTTATTGGTAATTTTAAAAGTAAACAACAAAATTTTAAATTGAATACGATATTTGACAGGCAGCCAGTGCAGATCAGCAAGGACAGGAGTAATGTGGGCAAACTTCTTGGTTTTAGTTAGAATGCGTGCTGCAGCATTCTGAACTGTCTGTAATCTATGTAAAAGGGAAGAGTGGAGACCACAATAAAGTGAATTGCAGTAATCAAGCCTTGACGTTACAAAGGCGTGGATGAGCTTTTCTAGGTCTTTATACGGGATATAGTGCCTGGTCTTAGAAATAAGGCGAAGCTGGTAAAAACTGGATCTGACAACAGCAGACACTTGTTTATCAAGTTTAAATGAGCTGTCAAATAAGACACCCAGATTCCTAACAGTGTCAGAGAAAGAACTAGTGAGAAAACCAAAGGCATCCCGAAGTTTGGCACGAAGGGCATTACTACCAAAAATCATAATTTCAGTTTTCTTATCATTGAGGATAAGAGTATTTGCCAAAAGCCATTTCTTGACCTCACACATGCAGACATGAAGCACGGCCATACCCCCATATGCAAATGTTCAAGCGTTAGAGGCAATCAGTCATCACACTACTCTAGAAGTGTTATCAAATGCTACACTGTACACATTTAGTCTAATAATATTTGTGGTCTTATTACAAACTTAACTGCTATAGTAAGTATTGCAGTGTTGTATGCACGACATGTTTATTGTGTGCTGCAGTGTAAAACCTTAAAAGAGACCTTACAAGTGGTCGTGGGTTTCTGCAGACATGCCAAATTAAATTAGATAGTCTGAATGCATACAATGCAGTCAACAATATCCTGGGTCTATATGTATATGTATATGTTATTTGGCAAATATCAAAATGAGACAGAGGCACTTTGACACCATGTTCTTCTAAGATATAGCTAAGATATATTTTGTCTCTATTCCTTCATTCTACATCCTTTTTGTAAAACTGACATTACTAGGCTGATTCAAAGCATTCATTTTGCCATTGGTCTTCTGACGTAATCTATATTGAGTGTTATGTTATTGTTGTCCACCTTGTTATGTTGCTTGTAGAGAGTGGTGCATAGTTGTTTGCTTGGCTGATTGCCTCTGTTTCTTGCATGTACTCTATGTACACATATTCAAACTCTTTGCATGTCTATGTGGGTTTTTTCTTTCAAAATGTGTTTTTGTTCTTTGTAATGCTATTCTATTGCTATTCTATTGAAGAACAATAATAAACTGAAGAGATGAATGATGAAAATCATGCCAATTATTCTAATTTTATAATTGCTCCTTTCCCATTGCATTGTTTCATTGCTGATGTTCCTAGTGCCTTTAACATTTGCATAAGCTTATTTTTAATAACTGGGTTTCTACAGCTCCTTCTCTACATTTGCGGGAATGGAAAATTCTTCTGTTTTAGGAGCTTTAATTCTTTTTAACAACATCAATTCATTTAGATCATACACAGGACTGTGAATGATCTAAATATTTCAGTATGAAGTAAACTGTTTTGTTTTTGTTGCTGTTGTATTTCGGTGGCTTTTTAAAAATAAAAATGCAATGTAATGGCATACAAAAATGAAAAACAAATGGGAGTATATTTGTGTTATGATCACTCGATGGCACTGTTTCTAAACTGCCAGTACACTGATACATGGCTCTTTTTTTCTAGGCTTCAACATCACCCTAACTAGAGGATCACAATCTGCACATATAAACATAACCCTTATTTAGTCTGCTTCACATATAAAACAATGACATTCTGACAGGATAAGATGAAAGCTCTACTTATTTTATAGGAGAGTGTAGCTGTCTCTGCTTTGTTGGTGTTTCCATCTCCAATTAACAATGACTTAAGCTTGGCAAGCTGAGAAGCCAGAAGCTTTTTTTCTTGTTTATGCATGCACAGTATGGATAAACCTCTGGTCTTTCATAGTAAACTTATGGAAGCCCAGCATGTAAGGCAAGCTGCCACTGGATCTACGTTTATTACTCTTGCTGAAGTAATGACCTCACAGCCCCTTGTTCGCCACTGGTGCTAGTTTCAGTCATTGTGCAAAGGTACTGTTTATAAGGGTGGGGAAACTTGCAGTCAGCTAAGACTGAAGAAGTCAATTGGATGACGCTGCGTCCCTTCTTGGGATTTCCTTGCCTGGATGACTGAGCATGCATCAGGACAGAAACTCTTATTGAAGTAATATGAGGTTTGAATATCGATAAATATTATACAATAGTAAGTGCAAGCATGTGTAAAAAAGTATGAAAGGAATCTGATGCTGTGTGCAAATTCTTCTACACTCTCACAAAGGTTGGAGAGCTAAAATGGATCTTAGATTGCATGAGATAGCTACGCAGTATTTTGTGTTTGTTGATTAACTTCTTCGCATTCAGTGAATGGCTTTTTACAATTTTTTTTAATTTTTACTTTGAACTGTTTTCTCAGTTTGCAGCAGATTCACATTCACATGTACTTACTACGTGTGGGTGAAAACTTTCCTGCACACTTGTTCTGTCAGTATCACTGTTTACATTCAAAGAGGGACGTCCTACAGGTGGTAATACTAGCTAATCCTGTTTGGTGACTAGCTCAAGCAGAAAACCAAGGCAAGTCTTTCAACCGTAAAACACAAAAAGGGAACTAAAGCATTTTCACTCTGGAATTAAAAGACCACCTTAAACTGTAGTGCTGTTCATAATATTGTAAGTAATAAAGAAAAAGAAAATAGACAGAATTTTGAAATGCATATTTTAAATGTCTTTTCTAGCCATTCCACATAAATACAGAGACATTACAGTATGTTGTTACCCTCTGTTTACTGTGATATGTTCAGATAAATCTTACAGAGAAAAACTTTATTTATTTAATTTTCTATTTACATTTTGGTTTGTCTATGACAGTTTATAAACATTGATGTTAGAGGAATTACGTACTTACAGACTGTGTCAGGAATTTAGGACCTACGTAGTTCTCTCATTGTGACAAGCTGCAACAATATCAATTTGAATATAACATTTAATGATGTGATCCTCTGGCAGTGGTGTATTTTATTAAACATTTCAAGTTTTGTTTTGTCTAACACTGGCAATTCGTATTTTCTAAACAGTTTAGTTACAAAGACACACAACACAAGCTGAGTTCATGCAAGTAGCTCTTTTTTCTCTCACATAGTAGCACTTTGATTCACCACAGTGTTATCACACAACCCAGCATGCCTTAAACTAATATATATATAGGGCAAATAGATGTCTAGACATATGTGTATATATAGACATATAGACTGAAACAGGCTTTTATTACACTTCTATTGTGTAGAGCAAGCAAATAAACTGTACACAGTCATGTTGTGAAATATGTGGGGGGTGGGGGGTTTGTGCCAAGATACATGACATACACTGACATTTTACAGGTTTGCCAATTAATTCCACAAAAGAAAAGAAAACACAAATAATTCACTTTAAACTAAATTCTCTTTTTTTTTTCAGATGAATTATGGCTTCTTCAGTGTCGCGAGTGTGTCAGAGAAAAACAATCATATGTGCCATTACTACTCTTATTTTTGTTGTCACACATCTACCATTCAGCCTGCAGGATACTGTTAAAAAGGTATACCACTTTAAATTATTTAATACTGCATAATTTACACTATTTTGTTTTTGATTCAAGCTAAAGTTAGATGTAAAATAAAGGATTTTCTATGTTTTGGTTTCTTTTATGGCACTTTATCATAATATTCATAGCCAGTGTTTTGAAATCTTTACACCTTTAATGTGATTCTTGAAGCCATTATCTAAAAAAGACTAAAAGAAGATGAATGCTGGCTGTTGATTTAATGCATATCGCCATCTGCTGGATATTTTTAACAAGCTGTTCCTCCTAATTTCAGACATCTACTGAGAATTTGACTTTTTACCAGAGTGATGCCACGTTTTATGACTGCGTATTTGAAGTTACAGTTTTAAATGATAATTCCATGATGCAAAAATGGGAATCCTGCTGTAAAAACTTCAGTGAAGCCTGGAGAAATGCAGAGCAACACACCAGAAAGCCTCAACACAAGCACCTGGAGAAAGATCATTCTGCTGCTTTATATATGTACACAAAATCTATGTTGCAATCTGTAAACCTCAACTTCAAGTCTGCAAATAGAACTGGGAAACCAAAGGAGACATTTGAGTCATGCTCACTTTATTCTTTTCTAACTGAAGGCATTCAGATTTTAAAACACAGCCAGGTGACATGTGTTAGTACACATTTTCAAGCAGAGACTGTCATGGTCCTGGGCCGTGTTGGCCCAGTATTCTTAGTTCTCTTGTATTTTTGTATTCAGTTCCCTGTTTAGGTTCTGTTTCCTGAGTTGCCCTGTTATGTTGTTCCCTGTGTGCTTTCCCTTTGTGACTCTCACCCCCTGTATGTATTCATGAGCCCTTGTCCCCTTTCGTGTTTTATTCCATGTTTTCCCCAGCCTGTTATGTCTATGTTCTCCCCGTGCTCTCTCCTCCTGTCTGAACCTCTGTACTTCCTGTTTGACTCTGCCCGTCTCCCGTCAGTGTTATGTTCACCCCGCCCTGTCTCGTTATGGTTATCTGTGTCAGCTGTGTTCCCTGTGTGTTCCCACTTTCCTCGTTAACCCTCTGTGTATTTCTGTCTGCGTCTCCCTCTGTTCGGCGTCGTGTTCTCCCTCATGTTGTGTGTTACTCTCCCTGTGGTTCCTGGTACATCTCATGTTTAGTTTTTCCAGTTTAGTTCAGTAGTGTTTTGTGTTTCACCTTTAAGCCAGCATTAAAACTGTGATCTTTAAGTTTATCCCCGTGTCTGTGAGTCTGCATCTTGGGTCCTTCTCCTGCCTGCCACACAACGAATCATGACAGAGACACTTTTACATCTGAACATCTCTAACAAACAGGTTCGGTTTAGCACCTTCATGTTAGGCTCTGATGAGTGGGACTTTGCAAGGAACATCTCATGTTTTGAGGTGCAAACATGCTTTGGCGCTGACATAACATATTACTCTGCCCTGAAAAAAAATAATCAGGTGCTAATTCCCCCATATGAGATTTTCAAAGTCACTGACATCCAGACAGAAACAAAGGAATGCAGAATCAGCTATAGACTCACAAGCAATATGAACTGTGTTTATAGCAAAGAAAGCAATATGTTGCATCCAATATCTGCAGTAGTAGATGGATTTTGGGTCATTTTTACTATTATTTGTATTGTTCTAATTTGTCTTTTGTTGCCTTTTGTTTTGGTGAAAGTGTACCATAAAACCAATGCTGTTTATGGTTCTTCCTTTCCATCTAAGTTACAGCAGCCACATTGTGGATTATATTAGGCTGATCTTTGCATTTTGTGTTTTATTCTTCATGTATATGTTTTGTTTTTCATACATTCATGCAAACATACATAAAAAATAAAATCATTTGTCACATCATGTACATTGTTCTTTTGCCTTTGTTTTTTTTGACAGTTTTTTGCCTCTTTACATCACCAAAATGACTTTTAATCCAACAGTCACAGAAAAAATATTTAAGAATTATAACCACTGTCTTTCACAGTTGAATGGCAACCATTTAATGACCCAGTGAGGTTTGTTCTCTTGTTGTTTCAAATAAAGTATTTTTGTTTTGATAATATATTTTTTAGGACACTACCAGAAGTATGTATTTCAGTTGTGCCTGTAATTATGCCAATATATATACTCTCTCTCTCTCTTTAATGAACTTCTACTTTCAACTCTGTCATGAACAAATATTCATAACAATTAGTAAAATAATATATAATCATAGATTACATTTATCGTGTCCAGTTCAATTATGACACACAAACACATCCAAAAATCACTGAACAGGCCTTTTACCTAAAAAGCCTGTTCTATTTATTACGCTCTTTTCCTTCTTTGACTGCTCCCTTTAGGGGGCAGCACAGCACAGTGCATCATTTGCAACATTGCCATTTCATCCCATCTCTGGGATCTTCTGTCACAACAGCCTTCTGCACGTCCTCCTTCACTAAATGTATTGATCATCTCTGTGGTCTTCCTCTTTTCTTCCTCCTGGCAACTAATGCTCAACACCCTTTTGTGTTGTCCTCCTAGTGCTTGTTAAAAATAACATAGCATCCACTTATGCTTTGTGAGCTACTCCCCCAAACAATTTATTATACAACACCACTGATCAGTCTTCTTTTATGTGCTCCCCTTTTGCCATCCATAAGCTTTCTTAAAGACAGTGCCCCTGCTGATTAACCTTATCATTACATCAACATCGCACTGTATATCAACGCACCTTTGTCCAATTTCTTGTATCCACTATCCCTTCTCTGCACATGTAAAAACCATCTCAGCCTTGCCTCTAACTTTTCCCCCAAAGTGCTCTACCTGAGCTGTCCCTCTGATACACGCATTCTAATTTTGTCCCTTCGTGTCTCTCTCAGTGCAAATCTTATAGAGGGGGTTATAGAATACTTCTAGTTCAGCCGTCCCCAACCTTTTTTGCACCACGGACCGGTTTATGCCCGACGATATTTTCATGAACCGGCCTTTAAGGTGTCGCGGATAAATACAACAAAATAAAACTAGTACCGGTACCGAAAAAAAGAAAATTTATTCATAACACACGTGAAAAGACCCAGGAAAACCTTGAAAACTATACATTTCACACCTGAGCCTCAACTCTCGCGGCCCGGTACCAAGCGACTCACGGACCGGTACCGGTACGAGGCCCGGGGGTTGGGGACCGCTGCTCTAGTTAGAGGATCGCTAACCTATGTATTATCTGCTTTAAGAGTTGTGAGTCAAGTATATCTTATTTGTTGTCTTCTTTTTCAGAAGAGCCACAGCATTTGGGTTTGAACACATGAGTATGTTATTTTATTAATAAGATAATCTAACATTGTAATAGTAGATGTTAGATAGCTGATCAGCATTGTGTTGGCACATATTTAAAAGGATAACAGTGAAGGAATCTGTCATGGTCCGCGGCCCGGCGTCCGGGGTGCTGTGGGGATGCCCACGCCCACGGGCGTGGCTGCTAACCCCACACCTGCATCCCATCCCAGGCGATCACCAGGTGGACTATTTAATCCTGCCC
>NW_005187469.1:2379674-2382001 GCF_000239375.1 Pundamilia nyererei | reverse complement strand
TCCATACGTTGTTTTTTCGGCTACCCTCACGGGACACCTTTAGTTATAATAAATTTGCTTTCTTTATTCCCTCCTACCCTGGTGTGTGTGTTCTGCTTCTGGGTCCAGCTTGCGCACGGAACTTCGGTTCATGACAGAATCAGTTTCTATGCAGTATATCAGGACAAGGTCCAGAGTGAGACTAAAGCAGTGCATGAGCTGATTTAATTTTTGATCGATACCAACTGAGTCTTACACTAAATTAACTGCAGAGTTGAGGCTGTTGTTTTCAGCATCTACACCAATGTTAACATCATCTACTATAATATTTTTTATCTGAACTGAGCACTAAATCAGACTAAATCTAAAGGTCACTATATATGGGCATATGGTTTCCTGCTCAAACAGTGAGCAAATGGCACTTAATTTCTATACTTAATGACCTGTTTCTCCTTCCTTAGAGTCCAGCCTCACATATTACTAATTACAAGCCTTTTCCTGTGCTTATGACATCTATCTCATTGCTGTTCACCTAGCCTCCCACTGGCCCTGTCTACTTTCTTCATCTATCTAACTATCCCACTTTTTCTTTGCTAAACTCTTCTTTTGAATACTTTCCTTTACTTCCTCATTCCACCTCCAAGTCTCCTATACTCTGTCCAGAGAATACACCAAACACCTTTCTGACAATTTCCCTCACCACCTAAGCTGCACTGTCCCAGTAATCTGGGAACTCTTCCCTACCACCCAGAGCCTGGCTCATCTCCTTCCTCTTGGCCAAAAGCAACAGAAGCAGTCACTGCTAACCCAGGCCCAGAACAATTCTGTATGAAAATTACACTTTTTGCAGGTTTGATTTGCCAAAGGTTTTATGGCAAATGCCCTTCCTGACACAACCCTGCTTATTTATCTGAACTTGGGGCTAGCACTAGAAGTATGTGCTAGTAGTTTGTCCCACCCCATAAAACACAACATAGCTTCCTTGTGCTTTTGTAGTATTGAACTTTCAGTTTGATAGCTTGATTTATTATATGCTTTGGTGGTATGCAGACGCAAAAGTTCAAAAACTGTTTTTTCTTCAACTAAGAAAAATTCTACAAGTTGGCACAATCATGCACATACTGTATTGTTCTTTTGCGATATCTCTGATTATGTAATTCTACACCATTGAGTGTCAGCACCTTTGTGTATGAGAAAAAGTAGCTTAGTTAGTTCACTAACCTCACCATAGAGAGAGAAGAGATTATCTTTGAAATCTTGTTTTAGTTTTTGCCTCATCAGTCAAAGTCATAGCACGATGTGAGATGTGATTGTCATAAGACTCTGACAAGGCAAATCCTTTTGAGCTCTTTCACTAATGCATTAGAAAAAGAGAAATTGGCACAAACAACAATGGGAGGTAGGAGAGGCCAGAGCCAGCAACAGCAAGAGTGTTTTGCCTGTTGTTGTTGTTGTTGTTTTACTGTTGTTGTTGGTGTCAGATTATTTCTAACCTGATACTGATGAATGCTGGTTCAAGCTCTGTGACTCGAATTGGGACCAGTGATGATCACAATTTAGTAGGTAAAATAGGGTTTTTTTTGTCCTGTCAGTAACTTGGTAAATAACCAGTTAAATCACATGGTAAGCTTTTTATGTATATAAATGTCCTTTTGTGAGCCAGCAACTCTTTCATAAATGGAAACTATCTCACAATATAAGGCTTTGAAAGCTGGGGAGCAGTTGAATTAATAGGTATTAAAAACAATACCTTTTAAAGTGAAGCAGTTTTTAGGCTGACAAATATATTTGTCTAAAGATCGCAATGGGGCACTCGTCCTACTGTTGTGTTTGGCATAACCACAGTAGAAAATCTCTTTACAGTCTGGTACACCGCAAATGTTTTTTTTATACTACTTGTTTGTTTGTTTGTTTGTTTGTTTTTTTATAGGGCTAGCAACCCTATAAAACCCAAGCTGCTGCACAAATCCCAAAAAAGGAGACTCAAGGAGGCTTGGTTTTGAAAGAACCTGCAAAGACTAAGTATGTCATGCAGTGAAAGCCAGGGATTTCTGAAAAAACAACAACACTTTATTCCCTTCACTGAAGAACACAATTCTGTTTCTAACAGGAACCGAAAGAGAAGAATGCACATAGCTCAGCACAAGTACAAATACATAGAAGTCAATACTGTGACAAGGTGTTTAATTCACAGTATCTGTTCCTCTTACTACTAGCCTGTAAATTAGACTACAAGCTGGGCCATTTATATGGATACACCGTAATAACATGGGAATGGTTGGTGATATTAAAGTCCTGTTTGTGGCACATTAGTATATGTGAGGGGGCAAACTCCTCAAGATGGGTGG
>NW_005187469.1:2376664-2378780 GCF_000239375.1 Pundamilia nyererei | reverse complement strand
GATAGTGGGTCCATTCTTCATCAATGGAAACCTCAAGGCCACTGGATATTTGAAATTGCTACATGATGATGTGTTTCCCTCTTTATGCACTGAAGCTGGCATGTTCTCTGAGTTTTTCCAGCAAGATGGTGCACCACCACATTATGGGTGCCAGGTCCGAGCATTCCTAGATGAGCAGTTTCCTGGAAAGTGGATTGGTCGTCGTGGGCCAGTTGAATGGCCCCCAAGGTCTCTCAATCTGACCCCCTTAGACTTTTATCTTGGAGTCATCTGAAGGCAATTGTCTATGGTGTGAAGATACGAGATGTGCAGCACCTGAAATATGCTAGCTTAAAGGAAAAATTTATATTATGTCACTCAGTCACTCATAATATAAAAAGGAATGAATGACACAGTGCACACACAGATAAAGGGCTGGAGTTTAAATAGAAAACACACGTCTGTATACAACATAATCTAACTGAGAGTCTAGTCCTGAAGAAATGCTTAAAACTGAATACGACAAAACCACCTAAGAGCACTTTATGCAGGTAAGATGAAAAACAAACTATATCTACACTATATTATAATTATTTTGATGGAAATGTTAAAAATATATTTCACCATCTGCAATTTTTTTCCCAGTATAAGCATTTTTGTGTCTGTATTTCCAGTGTGCTAATAAAGACTGTATTTCAGTCTTTATTATTTTCTGTATTAAACTCATTGTATGATGTAGCTCTGATCTTATCAATATGTTTATTGGAATTACTCTGTTTACTGAAAATATTAATCACTGCACTTCTCAATCACTGCAGAAACATCTCTGTCCTTGATTATATTTTCTGTCTGCCAGCCTGCTGTAAAATGAATGTTGAAACATCCATAAAAAGAAGTTAGCATGATAAAGGTTTAGAGGCTGTAACCATATAGATTTGTATTTTTCTTTCAGCATTACCATCCTGTTTTCCTGCTTTTGAACTATGACTGCCAGACAGACAGTGATGCCTCTGGTGGTGCCGATCCTCTCCCTGCCAGGTCTTGTTCAGGGCTACAAACCACTCTTCTCATCAGATTCCATCACTCACCGTTACATTACACGAATAGCAATCCTTCGAAAGACAGCAGAAGTCTGCTGAGATATCGCTGCTTCTAATGGACTGGATTTTACCCTGACTGTGAGTTGGAAAGACACTCTTAAAAAGAAATATTGTGAGAGCAGTGATGCATTCTGACATGTGTGCTTTGCTGAATCTTTGACGGTAACTAAAGACTTGAATGTTGCTGAGTGGAAAAATGCATGAATTAGTCACAACACCAAAACCAGTGACAAATGAAGTGAATAACATTTTCCTTGTTATAAGTTTGTGTTCTACTATAAAATATTGTCTATGGAATATTGTATTCATATGGGTGAATATACATATGAGCACACTTTTGGCAAAGGCAATCCCTGATAACATTGGCTTCCCAAAACAGGTTTCCAGATTTCCTAGAGCACTAAGCAATTCAGTTCAATTCAATATTATTTATACAGCGTCACTTACGGATCAAGTAAGTGTACATTTTTGTGCTGTAAAAAAATCACATGACAAATAAACAGCATCCCTATTGCTGATGAGACAACTCCCACTTATAGTGCTATAAATAGAACAAATACTGATTAACATATGAGTGGCATGTTGTAATATACAAATTCCTTGTTTTCAGATTGATAATAGCTTGTCAGTTGGAAAGGTGAAAAGGGCCTGTTCGTCTATAGCTACCTTCACAACTTTCGTTTCCACCATCAAGTTTGAAACTGCCATTGCTACTATGTACCTCAGCAATGCAGCGGTGGACGCGATTTTTCTCCTGAGTGCGGCACGCCATTTTGACGATGAGACCTTCCACAGAGGACGGGATATCATCACAGAAGGTACAGCAAAGCTTAACAAGACAGCCCAGAACAAAATTAACACAACTGTTTTATGCTATATATAACTAACTGTTTTTGAATATAGACTTTGGTTCATACTAGTTCTGACAGAAGCCTTACGTACTTGAAAGTTATAATATCTAGGAAAGTAACACTGAGTCACAGGGTCATGGTAAATTATAATTTATTACTAAACAAACCATGAAAACTGGAAAAGAA
>NW_005187469.1:2368855-2375493 GCF_000239375.1 Pundamilia nyererei | reverse complement strand
TTGTACTTTTTATATTTTACATTTATATTTATTATTTATCTTGCACCAAGGGAGTGGCACTCCAATTTCGTTGTACTCTGTACAATGACAATAAAGGCTATTCTATTCTATTGTATCTAACAATCTGTTGTATTTTGATGATGAGGTGTGTCTGCGGTCAAGGCCAGTGTCAAGCTAGAAAATTTTTACAGAGGGAGGTGGACTCTGGGGCAAATCTGTCACACCCTACAGGTAGGAGTGATCCTTGTTTTACTGCCAACTTTTAAGAGAGTATTATATGACACTGGGGTATCATTAAAGCAAAATGCAAAAGTGATTTTCTAAATTTGTTTCATACTCTGTACATCAAGGACTTTTACAGCCACAGTAACTGGGTGGAGCTGGGATATAAAACTCCATACAGTGCTCTGATCAGACCTGAGCAACCTCTTGAGAACCTGGCAGGTAGGCGCCCTCCCCCCATTGTCTGTGATGAGAATTGCAGTTTAACTACTTTAGCTAACTGCTATCTAGATTAAAATGTGCAGTTATCGCAGTGCATTCAGTAATTGGTCGATTGTTTGTCTCATGCCACTAGATGTTGAAAAGCATGCATTTATTGTATAATAAATAATAATAATAAATGTATACATTTAGAATGTTTTTTTTATTTCTGTGTTGCTTAATTTTGCTACAGGACGAAATATTCCAACTTGCAGAAGTTGTGTAGGAAAGAACTGTATCAACAACATTCTGCCTCACGTCCTGAACCGGGGACTTCTGACTTCAGGCTACTTCAGCATTTTCTTCTCAACAAAACTTACTGGTAAGTTGGAAAAATCATTTGTTTTAGTGTGTTGCATTTAGGGGTTTTTTGAGAGGGGAGAGGGGGGGGGGGTATATTCTTTGATAAAATGCTAAAAATGTTATCCTTGTTTCAAGGTAAATGCAGCCATGGTGGATTTTTTGACCGCACAAGCAGGAAGGATCCAGTGGGAGGTATCAGTAAGGATACACTTGATTCCAGTCATGGCATCTTTCACCATGAAGCAGCTGTTCTGGCTATTCATGCCACTATGGAATTACTGGAGGACATCAGATTAGCTGCTGGAGAGAATACCTTCTTGAGGTATAGGCTAGTGATATCTGAGCCATTTTGTAGTCTCACACAAGAGGAACAAATAAATGCTTTTCATTGTCTTGATAACAATTTTTAGATATACACTCATCAGTCATTTTAAGAGGTACACTTTGCTGGTACTGGTTTGACCCCCTTTTACTTCCAGAACTGCTTCAGAAACATTCCTCAGAGATTTAGGTCCATACTGCACACCCATGATATGAATTTCAGAGAAATTATGATATTTTAGTTTTTCAGGGACACACCTAACCCCTAACCATGCTTAACAGGAAGCAGATGTGAAAGCAGTGACTTAGTAGAAAGTCCCCTTACTTCCTTAAAATCTCAAGTCGAGCGTGCTTTGTGGGCAGAAAAGAAACCGGAATCTTCATTGCTGAGTGATGGTTAGTCATCCTGTGTTCTGTACTTAAACCCTAAATGCAGATGATGTGCTTACTCACCATGGAGAAAGGAAAGACTAACGATGAAATTTTTCCGATATAGCATTTGTATATTTTCTCATGAACTCACTCCCCATCTGCTCTTGTCTTGAGCAAGCAAGCAAGAGGTGCATGTACACCCTGTGAGTCAGACATCCTGGGCTAAGACAGTATGGTGGGGAGAATTATTATTTGATCCCCTTCTGTTTGCTCATTCACAAAGAAATGAACAGTCTCTAATTTTTTATAGTACTTTCAATTTAATGGAGAGAGACAGAATGTCAACCAACAATCTGGAAATCTATGATCTTGATTTGTTTCTTCTTTACCCTCTTTTTTGTTGCATTGGTCATGATGGACAACCAATACAAAACCCATCTTCAACATTGTCATTGTCATCCTGTACCCTTAGCAGAAAAACGGCATCAAAGAACAATGTTTCCACCTGCTTGACTGTGAGGATGGTGTTCTTTGGCTTATACTAAGCATTTCTCTTCCTCTAAATAAGGTGGGTCGAATCAATGGAAATTAAACTCAATTTTGGTTTCACCTTAGCATTTTCTCCCAAGCCTCCTCTGAATAATTTAAGTGTTTCCTGGCAAATCTAAGACAGGCCTGTACATTTGCCTGCTTTCACCAATACATTTCCTGGTGACTGTGCTGCCCCTTCAGATTATTACGTAGCTGGTCACATGTCATTTTCTCATGATCATCCTCACCCTATGAGGCGATGTTTTCCATTGAGCTCCAGACAGAGGGCGTTTGATGGTAATTTTATATTTTTTTTAAATTTCTGAATGGTCCAACCACCAGTCACCTTCTCATTAAACATTTGGTTGGTGAGCCAACAGCCCATTCAAGCTTTGTTCAGGCCTATAGTCTTGTCTCTGACATCCAGCTCTCTGGTTACCCATGGTGGTGGAGAGGCTGGAATGGAAGAAGATCATTCTATGGAGATGTGTGTTTTCTACACATAACAAGTTGAGATCAAAAATTGAGTGATTGATTGAAGGATCGTAATCTATATGCCACATGAGCACGATGTAGAAGCAAAAACTCTCACTGCATCATAGGGGATCAAAAACTTATTACACTCAGTGACAGGAAAATCTATTTATACCTTAAATGCAATGTGATTATTGGTTGATGTTCTCTCTCACTTTATTAAAGTGAAGCTATAAATTAGAGACTTACAATTTCAAATAATTATTTCCCTTGTTATAGAAAATTTGACTTTATTCAGAATTACATTAACTGTGTATTTTTTTTTTGTTGTTGTTCATTTGTTTGTTTGATTTTTATCATGTTTGTTTCTACAGACTGATGGGCCTCTCCCAGTCTCCTGTGCTGTGTTTTGTCATAGACACAACAGGAAGTATGAGAAATGAAATTGATGAAGCAAAGAGGGTTTCTTTTGAGATCATTGACAGAAAAAGAGGAACAGGACAACAACCCTCCGGTTACATATTGGTACCTTTCAATGACCCAGGTAGATCATTTACTGGGTGAATTTGTACTTTATTAAATAGGAACATGTTTGAAAAGCATCTTGTAAAGTTATGCTGCTTGTGAAAAAAAAATCATTTGTTTTTTTCACTTTCACATAAATAAGAATAAAATGGCAGCACCGTTTGCAATTAAATGCTTGGCAAACAAATGCGCAATTTAGTAGCTTTTAAAATGTTTTTCATTATACTGTATGTGCAGATTATGGGCCGTTGGTTATGACAGCAAATGCAGACGTTTTCAAAGAGCGCATCAACTGTCTGTCTGCAAGTGGAGGAGGAGATATCCCAGAAATGGTCTTGTCTGGACTACAGGTGATATAAACAGAGATACATTTTACAGAGTCATATTCAAATTTTGTAAGGTGGAGATGGAGTATTATCAAATTGTTATTATACAGTTCGATTTACTTTAGTCTTTAGACTTTAGTCTTAAGGAAGGACGTCCTCGCTCAGGTCAGGGTACTTTTATGGCGATTGTTTGTTCATTTTTATAGTTTGTAAAGTTCTCTTGTGGTAATCACTTTTCCTCACTTACTTTGGTTATGGCCTGGAAAAGGTATAAAAAGGTATAAAAATTTGGGTAGAATGGTCATTTTAATCGAGTTGATACGTCCTACCAGAGACATAGAGAGTGGTGTCCAGTGGGTAAGGGACCGCTTCACTTGGTTCAGCAATGCACTCACATTTTCTGTGCAGTGAGAATTTTTTATATTAATACTGTCACTGTTGTGTATATAATGTATCATGTAAAAAACAAAGTTTTCACAGGTCTCTATGCAGTCCTGTGACAAACTGAGTACACCCTTACTGCTTCCAAAGGAATTAAGAGGAATTAAATTCCAACCAGGTACAACTGTACAAATGCACGAGATTAATCAGCAGTTGTAACCCCTTCTATACAAGCGGAAGGTTTGGCAGTTGGCTGGTCTGGAACATTCAATTGTGTGTCAGTGCAATTAGAGTCTTCCTATTAGCAAATAAACAAGCAAATTCACCTCAAGGTCTGACTAAAACTGCAAATAATGTGAGTTCTAAACCTCAGACTCTACAGGCCTCATTATGCATGTTAAATGCTAAAGTTCAAGACAGAGAAAACATCTGATCTCTAAAAAGAACATGTCAGCACAGATTAGATCTGCAAAGTTGCATCTGAACAAACCACAAGATTTCTCAAACAATATGCAGGCAAAATTCCTTCACGGAGATATGAAGGACTTATAAGAAAACAACTGCGTCATATTTTTGTTAAAAATAGTTCTGCGAGTCATGGGCTTTAGGTAGTTTTCCACAAGCCTGTATTGAGTCACATAAAAACTTTCATTTTCAAATGCCTTCAGATTGATCAGATTCCTTTTTAAGGAAGGAAGGTCTATTAAAAAGTTAAAACTTTTAGCATATAGCCAAATATATAGATTTATTTAGCACTGCAGAGCTTAATTAACATTGTATCATATGCCAAGGAAATTAATTCAACACCCTGAAGGCAGCCATTTCTTGCAATAATATTTCATGGAAGGTATTTCATGGAAGGTAATATTCATATCTTAAATATCCCGCAAAAATAGTCTTTGCACCTGCCCTACTCTGCAGTAAAGATTTAGTTATATATTATTTTGTCATGACTGTCAATCTGCTGACAGTGCATATTACTCCTGGTCTCATGCAGTCATTAGGAAGCAGCGATTTCCTGGTGACATTTAGTGGAATCCCAGCAGGTGA
The DNA here is from genome assembly GCF_000239375.1 of Pundamilia nyererei. Taxonomy (NCBI): domain Eukaryota; kingdom Metazoa; phylum Chordata; class Actinopteri; order Cichliformes; family Cichlidae; genus Pundamilia; species Pundamilia nyererei. Next base: position 2,370,727 of record NW_005187469.1, on the reverse strand, counting down.
ATTTGTGCTTATCCTGAAAGGAGAGGACAGCAGCTCCACTTCCAGGTCCACTTCCAGGTCCACTTCAAGCAGCTTCCAGAGACAAGTGTCCACACGGATGTGGACGTGTCCACATGAAGCCTGTGTCAAGGCCCATATGGTTCTTCAGAATGTCACCTGACCAAATACAAACGAGGCCCCGACTCTCTGAAACGACGATACTGTCTCGTTATGTGATTCAAGCTCTTGAAAGATAGATGCTCTATTAAGATTCTTCTGCCAGCAGAAGTAGAATCTTTGAGGTGTAGCACTGTCGGCCACCAGTATTTTTGTATTTGTTTTGTCTCCTCACGTCTTTCTAGTTTATAATGGTGTGCTGTTAGAAAAGTTGATGTTATGTTTTTCTGTGTAAATTTTCTGCACCTTTGAGATGCCAAATATGAAAATACCTAAGATGTAAGCTGTTCTTACATAAAGGTCAGAGCAACTAAGTAATTAAAAGTCATTTCATCGATCACTGTAGCAGCATTTGAAACAGAGTCTGATTACAGTTGTGAAGCTATTTTGTTATGCTGCAACCCACTGTCAGTAAACTGTGATAAATTCTAATCAATACAATTTTGAGGTCATTTGTTTACCTTTTAAATGCTGAATAAAAAATACCTGTATTAACAATAATAGCTATCGTTACTCTGTTTACGCTATCGTCATTAGAAATGTATTAATTTTATTTTGAGACACAACATGAATTCAGATTGTTTTTGTTTTAAATCATATGCTTACGTTTTTTGAAGAAACTCATGCTTTTTCTGTTTCCCTCAGTTAGGGCTATTAAATAAGATAATACATGTCTATTATATGTATAATTCAGATTATTAGTTCAGTTATACAATTTTATAGTTGAAATTAAAGGTTAAATGTGAGGTTAGCCTTCTAGTTCAGATTGTTGTTTCACTTTTGAAACTGCATTCCTGACCTGTGTTGGTGGGTTATCTGTTTCTTAATGTGTGTATTCAAATTCACCTGTGCAGGGGCCCGGCTGTGATTGGTGGACCGAAGGAGCGGCCTGATATAACTGGTTCCTGCTGTGGACATGAACTATAAAAGGGCGACCGAAGAGCAGCGGTGCGGGGGGTGTGGCAGACTTCCCGTGCACTTGCCTCAGGTCCAGATGGAGCAGTCTTCTGAACAGAGTGGAACATCAAGTGTTACACAGGTGGTGGTACCATCTCAGCATCGTGATCAGGTGCTAAGCTTAGCACATGATGCCGGCAGGGCTGGGCACCTCGGAATAAATAAAACTTATTACCGAGTGCTGGGCAATTTCTTTTGGCCTGGCTTAAAAAACATGTAGCTGCTTACTGTCGATCTTGTGCCACCTGCCAGTTGGTGGGCAAACCCAATAAGCCCATTCCACCTGCGCCGTTAACTCCTATTCCAATAATGAGTGAACCTTTTGAAAAGGTAATACTACACTGTGTGGGACCGTTGCCGAGAACAAAAGCCGGTCATCAGTATATTCTTACTGTAATGTGCTCAGCAACGGGATTTCCGGAAGCCATTCCGCTGCATACGGTGAAAGCCAAAGCAGTAATTAAAGCTTTGATCTAATTTTTTTCTGTGATTGGGTTGCCAAAAATCATTCAAATGGACCAAGGCACCAACTTCATGTCCAGAGTCTTTGCACAGGTTGTTAAAGAACTACATGCTAAGCATGTTACATCAAGTCCATATCACCCCGAAAGTCAAGGTGCTTTGGAAAGGTTCCACCAAACTCTCAAAGTTATGTTATGTAAGTTCTGTTTGGAGTAGGGCTGCCACAAACGATTATTTTGATAGTCGACTAGTCACCGATTATTTATGCGATTAGTCGACTAATCAGATCATCATCCA
>NW_005187469.1:2353718-2355953 GCF_000239375.1 Pundamilia nyererei | reverse complement strand
TTCATGGATTTTTTTTTTCACATTCTGTCTCTCACAGTTGAAGTGTACCTCTGGTGCAAATTACTGACCTCTGTCATCATTTTAAGTGGGGAAACTTGCACAATCGGTGGCTGACTAAATACTTTTTTGCCCCACTGTAACAACTAACTTATGCATCTAAACATGCATAAGGTGCTCTCAGTTGCTATCTTTCTGTTTTCCACAGTCATTAGAAAACAGCCACTTTCTGGTAACATTCACTGAAGTCCCAGTAGGAGACTATGTAGTTCGACTGCAAGGTGAGGACACCAGCACCACATCCCGGTCTACCTCAGATACCTTCCAGAGACAAGCCTCCACCCGCATCACAACAGCTAGTCTCTCTGTTGCTGTGAGTAGTAGAGTCATATGTTGTTTTTTGAATTTCTAGAGCCAGTTTCTAAACATCTTATCTGCCTGGATAAACTCAACAACCACTGTCGTGTTATTTTCTATGTCATTATATAAAAGAAAGAAGTGATTGTTTAACTTCAAATTTCCTGCCCTCTTCTATCGCTACTTTTCCAGGCACAAGCTGACAGTATCAACATAGAACCAGGCACTCGCATCACCATTCCTTTTACAGTGTCTTCGGATGTAACTGGGACATTCACAGTGCAAGTCAGTAATGACCGCAGCTTTGACTTCACCTCACCTGGAAATGTCAATATTGGTCCAAGCGATGGAGGCAAAGCCAATGGGACAATAACCTTAAGTGTTCCAGCCAGCACTAAATCAGGAACAGACGTGACCCTCACCATTCAGGCACAAAACGCTGCTGCCACTGACATCAACTATGCTGTCCTCCGATTTTCTGTGGCTGCCAAGGTAAAAGAAAAAAGACTTTAGGTGAAATGAGACTAAAAACAGTGTTTTACATTTAAAAAAACTAATAATCCAAACTAAATGTATCACTGTTCTGTATTGTCAAATGCCAAATGTTTCAGTTTATATAATACTTCAACTGTGATCTGAGGAGAGCTTTTAAAAGAATCAGCTCAGTGATGAATTAGTACTGCATATGTTCTAGTTCAAAATAAGAAAAAAAACATGATTCACTGCGTGGACAATGTAAAGGGTCATGCTACAAATTTCATCCAAGAAATCCATTGATTAATCTGTTAACTTTCTGATCATGATTGTATTATGAAATGTTCTTTTCCACAGCTGTTCAATGGTTTTTACAAACAATTTGTTATTTGGCATAGGGTCATTTGACCACTGTGCTAAATTCTTTTTGTCGCCCAGATTTGCTAAATTATTGAAACAGTAATACTACTATCGGGGTTGTACAAATTTTGTGAGTCATTTTGAATGAAACGTCTGGATTTATAACCCATAATATCAATTAAAGTGAGTTTTAATTCGGGACATAGGTTTTTTTGTAAACAATAATATCTCATTACTAGTGATGGGCCGGTCGCAAACGAACGTCGCTCTTAGAGCCGACTCTTTGAAGTGACCGATGCGAGCTGGCTCCTTATTGGGAGCCATGGGGGTTTTTTTTTTCTTTGTCTTGCCCTCTCTTTCACTTTTTTTCGCTTCATGCTGCACGTCAGCCTTGTGTTTATACTGAGCAGAGACGGGAGGGGCGAAAACGCAAGCCTCTGTTTGTGCCCCTGAGCAGAGGGGGCGGGGGCGGTAGTTACACTCACAACAGCAGTAGCACACAAAAAGAGCAGGAGGGCGAGAGACACAAAGAGAGCCAGTATTCTGACAAACCGTCCTACTTTGGCAAAATGTCCTACCGTAAGACATTTATGCACATTTCTGCTGTCACAGATTAATTCCAGCACAAATTTAAGTAGGAATGACGGTTTGCCACTTAACTTTGCCCATCAGAGTATGCTTGTAGGTAACATTCACAAAGGTAGCATGGTTTGGCACTTCATTTTACCCGACAGAGTATCCTTCTAGATCTTATTAACAAAGGTAGGATGATTTTCCACTTAATTTTAGCTGTTAAAGTATGCTTCTAGCTCATATTCACCAAGAAAAGAAGCAAAATCTGGAACCATTTCAATTTTATTGACAATACAAAGGCAGAGTGGAGAGTCTGCAAGAAGAGACTATCATATAGAGCTGGCTCCACAAATAAAATGCACAGGCACCTGAGAACTGTCCACCCATCAGTACAATGGAAAGATAAAACACAGTCAGTTTGATATTAATATTTCTAAATGCCAACCTTTCCCTTAATTAAAGATCTGGGCGTTC
>NW_005187469.1:2348664-2353096 GCF_000239375.1 Pundamilia nyererei | reverse complement strand
CCCCCCGATAAGCCGGTTCTCTAAAAAGAGCCGGAATTCCCATCACTAGTCGTTTCATACACATTTTTTAAGTAATATTCAAAAACAAAAGAAAACGCTGAAAGTATGAAAGAACAGAGATATAAGGTAGCATCTATACCAGATTCTTTTTGTTCCTGTTCTTTTGCCTTTCTGACTACTTGATCTCCTTTCTCTCTCTTTTTTCAGGCCACAGATTTGTCCGGTCCAGTGTGCCAGGTAGTTAATATATCAGGTATCTGTAATGTATCTTCCATCCTCTGTGCATCATCTCAGTGGGAGTTCATTGCTAATCTCACTGACGGCATCAATGGGACTGGCATCGCAAGCATCACCCTCCGCGAAGGGAATGGTACCCTTGATACTAGCACAGCGGTTGGAGCAGGGGGTGAGAATATCACACTGGTGACCTACACTGCCTCCTGCTGTTCACAGACTGTGGTTCTAGCTGCTGTGGACATTGCAGGAAACGTGGGGACATGTATGGGGCAAGCTAGAGTACTTGCCACGCCTGCTCCTATAACTACAACTACCCCAGTACCTGCAACTACTTCTCTGACTACAACTACACCAGTACCTACAACTATCCCAGTACCTACAACTGCTTCTCTGACTACAACTACACCAGTACCTACAACTATCCCAGTACCTACAACTGCTTCTCTGACTACATCTACACCAGTACCTACAACTATCCCAGTACTTACAACTGCTTCTCTGACTACAACTACACCAGTACCTACAACTACTCCTGTCCCTACAACCACTGCAGTGACTCCCTCAGTGACTACTGCTGCAGCTAACAGAGCATCCACTAGAGGTCATACAATGAGTGTAACACATTATGTCTGGATCAGCATTGCTTTTTCACTGCTTTTTAAGTAAGGTATATAAACAGAAATTTAACTAGAACTGAATCAAAATCTGTTTTAGAAAAGTAATACTTTTAACTCTTTTTAAAATATGAGCCATTGCATTTTTGTAAAGGTGTAATTGAGCATCTCATATTTTTATTTTTTTTATTTTTTTGGATGAAAATGGGAACGTGGTATAATAACGTACATTTTGTTTATGTTTTATCAAGTAAACATATATATTGAATTCACTACATAAATTAACATTAATATCCTCTCTTACATAGTTATAGTTAATCTTTTCATAGATGAAATTGTAAAGTATTTGATTCATTTTAACCTGTGCACATAAAGTAGCAATTTCTTAGTGTCCAAAGCTGCATTTCATTCCCCAGTACAATGTAATAAGCAACTACTATCTGCTAAGGGAATGATGATTTAGACAACTTTTAGAAACAAAACTCCATTTGGAACATCCTGAAATGCCACAAGTCCAGACATCACTTCCGAATGAGACAGCTTGGATGCCTTTTGATGCTACTGTGGAAGATTTACAACAGGCTATTAATATATAATTTATATTTAAGAATTTTGTCAGAATCACAAAACAGTTTTAATGTGTTTAAGCAATAAATAAATGTGATTTCATCAGTTTATAACTGTCTCATTCCTAAAGAGATTACCATCATGTGCTATACTTATAGGCTATTACAGTATGAGGTGACTGAATTTAATATTTTTCTTGCAGTTTCAGTTTGCCACATTGACTGATGATTAAACCTGCCTCCAGCACTATGTTGAGTTTATCCCTTTGACACTTTTGCTTCTGCAGTTTGGCTTTCCAGGAACTACTTGGCAACTGAAGGCACCGAGATTATACAATAAAGAAAAACATGCAACAAAGAAAAACATAATTTAACCTTTGTTAGAAGCGTGTGCTCAGTTATTTTTAAGTGGTTTAACTTTCGTGGATAGAGAATAAGCAACAACTTCTAACTTTCCACAAGTACTCATTTATTTCAAATATCAAAAATAAAAGTGCTACCTCTACCACACATTATTTGAACGCACTCGTCCGCGTACACATGGAAGAATCCATTACAAAAAAGAACAAAAGGGGGGTGACCCACCAGTCATGAGACAGGAGGCACCACCATGCAGCAATACACTGTACTACAACAGCAACTGTTACATAGTCCCCACAGCTAAAGAAGCACACACCACACCTAACAGTACCCTGTACATAGAGGTTACAGCTAAGATCACAACACACACAAGGCAAAAGACCATTTAAAAATGAATTTGGCAAAAATAAAATGAAATGAATATGTACAGTGCAAAATCTGTTTTCTTTGTTTTTCAAAGAAGGTGAACCTTAGAACACTAAAGAGCCATACAACTGGATTAAGAAGAGTGAACAGAAAAGTCTACACCTTCATGACTCAAAATTGCAGTGCACCAAGACAACATGAAATAGGTTTAATCAAAAATTTCACTTCAGATCAAGCCCAGTCATGTGAAAATCATTTGTCCATCTTTTGGGGGCAGGGTGGGCCTGAGGGTCAGTGTCCAGATCCTTTGTGGTCTCTCTGACAGCATGAGATGAAACAGAATGTTCCTTGGAAGTGAGAGAGTCCCGGGTATGGAACAGTTGCATGTTCACAACATGATAAACACCTGCATCCACACCGGAGTCCACCCAAGTGAGCCTGTAGTTAACATAACTGAGTCTCTGAGATACACACAATGGTCCCTCAAACAATGGTGCAAGTTTAACAGTAAAGTTAGACTGAGGCTGAGGCTTTAAGAGTCTCAGGGTAAAGTACACCCGGTTCATCAACACCTGCTGTAAAAGGCTGAGTGATAAGGTCAAGTGGGGTGTCCAACTCACGACAAATCTGAAGGAGAAACTTGTCCCATGATGTGTGCTTATCACCTATATAAGAGCAGATTGCATTGTCTAAAGCAGAAACAACCTGTTCAAAAAGCTCACTCACAAAAGGAGACCGTCTGTCAGAAATCAGGTAAGTGGGTGTACCGTGTCTAGCAAAAATGTCAGTGACAAATTTACCAGCTGCTACCTGAGATGTAGCTTCTTTGACAGCACAGGCTTCAACCCACTTATTTAAATAGTCAACAAACACGATCAAATATGCATTACCAGCGGGGGTGCAGGGCACTGGCCCAACAAAATCCACATAGCCTACTCTCAGTGTTTCTGGGGGACAATGGGAACCATAAGACCTGCTACTTTTTTCTGATTTGGCTTGGTTAGTTGGCACACTGAGCATAAAGTCACATGGTGCTTCACATCAGTAATAAAGTCACACGGTGTTTCACATCAGCTGCCATTTTGGGCCAGAAAAACCTAAAGCACAGTCCAGCTAGTGTCCTAGAAACACCCAGGTGAACTGCTGTGGGGTGATCATGGTAATAGACTAGCAAGGCGCCTCTCATGGAAACAGGGGCAAACAGTTTCAGCTCTTTCAAAGGGTGCAAAGCACATGTGGACTTGGGGTCTCTGTGATACAAAAGAGAGTCATACTGTAACGTGCGGTGGAGATGAAGTCAGCCGTGGAGGTGTGCAGGTGGATAGCGAATGAGCAACAGCTTCTGCCTCTCCACAAGTAGTCATTTATTTAAAATATCAAAAATAAAAGTGCTACCTCTACCACACATTACTCGAGAGCATACTAGTCCGCATACACACAAGAGCATCCATTACAGGGACAGTGCGAAGAAGAACAAAAAGGGGGTGACACACCAGTCATGAGACAGGAGGCGCCACCATGTGGTGATACAATGCATTACAACAGCAACTGTTACAATACACAACATACTGTAACAAGGTAGCACTGTCTTAGCTGTTTAGAGAACTAAGAGTACAAATGTCCAGACTGCCCATGACAGCGTGTTCTGTCGGCTTCTCACAAGTCAGAGGTAAACGATTGCGGAACAGCGCATCTGGAACTTTGTTATGTGCGCCAAGTTTGTGCACTAGTGTGAAATCAAAGGCCTGCAGGTGAAGTGACCAGCGGGCGAGTCGGAGTGTTGGGTTTTGATGAGACATGAGCCACCTGAGACTGTTGTGGTCAGTGAACATAGTAACACGAATGCCTTCAACATATGGGTGAAAGTGTTCAAGGGCCCATATCACAGCAAGGCACTCCTTCTTTGAAGTACAGTAGGGGAGTTCAGCTTTGTGAAGGGAGCGACTAGCAAAAGCCACAACATTGTGAAACCTGATGATTTACTGAGGTCAAATGGCCCTGGATGTGAGCAGACGTTAAGTCGTCTCAGAAGTGATCTCAAAACGGGACTATAGATGGCAAATAGTTGGTGTCGTAAAGACAGCCAGGAAATTTGGGTGAAGAACTTTTCGGATAGGAATTTCACTGAACCTGAACCTGAACCAGTGCTAGCCAAAGGACTCCATTTTACCAGTTTTCCTCTTGGTGAGGAAGGATGCTGGCCAGACCTGGTACACTTAAACATATAGTGAGGGTGCAGTGGAAATGCCTAGCAGAGGCCCTTGTCCACAAGATCTCCAACCAACCCCC
>NW_005187469.1:2344444-2348644 GCF_000239375.1 Pundamilia nyererei | reverse complement strand
CCCCGCAGTCCATTAGATCCCATTGAGATCTGATATGTTTTGAGAATGTTCCTTTAATTTTTTGTACATCACTAAGATTAATCATAAGAGCTGATGTTGTACATCTACTACTACTGCTTTGAAAGAGAAAGAAGAGAGGATCATTGACTTGCCACAACAGTCTTTCCTCTGCCTCAATGGATGTAGATCTCATGAGGGAATGGTGACACCTTCCTAAACTCCCATAGTTCTCCCAAAGTCCGTAATATAACTCAGCAGAGTGAGCCTAGAAGAATGGGTTTGTTGTTTAGTGCTCTGGCATTCCTCATTTTATTATCCAACTGCAAACCTTTGGTATACTAATTTCTTCAAGATGATTCATCTGTTCACAGCAAGGTCTGTGACAGCAACAGTCCATTAATACAAAATCACTAATTTTTATAGTCATTCAAAAATTCTACTCCCCCTATTTCCCCTCCTCCTAAGATCATTCTTGACGTTACAGTACATGTTACAGTACATTCTTGATGGTACATGTCTCCTGTTGTCCCATATATGATGACCCTGCTGACTTCCTGTTTACAGCATTACTGCATTTCTCTCATTTAGACAAATTACAGAATCATTATTTTTAATCATTTTATTGCATCTGTTAATCATAAATACTGCATTTTTTAAAATCACCGGTACTGTAATTTCATGTGTACATATTTTGGAATGCTGTACTTTATCAACTATCTTGGGGCTAGATATTAAGTCCCTCATTTAGACAGTGCTAGGTGGATGAGGCCTTGGGGTTTTCAAGCATACTTCATTATCTATCAAAAACGGTGGAGGTTATGTAATGTAAAGCATGACTGTTTGACAGTGGAATCAGGTCATTAGTATTTATTGAAGATATGACTGCTGATATAAGTAGCAGGATGAATTGTGAAGTATAAGCAAAGCAATCCAATAGTTTCTCAAGGCAAAGGAATGTAGTATACCTCAATTGCCAAGTCAGTTACTCAATCTTGACACAATAGAACTAAAAAGCTGCCTGAATGTTTTTTAGTTCTTAAACACAAAACTACAGGCAGGAAAGCATTTCAAGCAAACAAGCAGGAACTGAAGATGATCACAGAAAGGGTTAGCAGAGATTTCCAAGAAAAAGAAAACGGACATCACCAAATGTTGATGTCCATGGGTTAATGTAAAAATCTTTGTAAAAACCCACTGAGTTAAAGTATGGAGAATCAAGGCTGAAAGCGTGATTGATTGTTTGATTTAAAAGGCACTGTGGTTGTGTGCAGAACCTAGACTACGAAAAATGTTACTCTACAAGTGGTCACTATCATATCATTGTTCTTTTGCCATTTTCTGTTAATAGCATTCTTTGAGCGTCAGCATCTATTGTCAGAGCAAAGACGTAAAAGCAAACGCAAAAATATGTCAGTTAGTGCACTACTGTCACTATAAACATAGGTTATCGAGATTCAAGATATTCAAGACAACATATGACTTTGCTTATACTGTGAGGCTGTGATTACAGAGTGTGGATAAAATTACTATTGAAAGACTGTCAAAGGTGCAATTTTAACAGGTCAAATTATCTTGTTTGCACTGTTATAATGAATAATAATGGATTGCATTTATATAGCACTTTTTGAGACCCCACTTTACAATTCCACTATTCATTCACTCTCACATACTGGTGGAGGCAAGCTAGCCACAGCTGCCCTGGGGCAGACTGACAGAAGCAAGGCTGCTATATCACGCCATCGGCCCCTCTGGCCAACACCAGTAGGCGGCAGGTGAAGTGTCTTGCTCAAGGACACAACAACCAAGACAGACAGAGCTGGGGATTGAACCGGCAACTGTCCGGTTACAAGATGAGCTTCCCAACCCCCTGAACCACGGTCGACCAAATGTCAAGGACAGGGTAAAATAATCAACAGAGGGAAAGCTAATGAATGCCTGTCTTTCTGTTTTTTCCCCTCTGCTTAAGAACCTTTTGTACCTCTATTTATAACAGGTTTTAACTCTCACACAGTATTCTTTGTTTTGTTTTTTGTTTTGTTTTTTTTTTTGGGGGGGGGGGGGGTATTAGGTTTTATTTAGGGTATTATTTATGACGCCCCCTCATGCGTCAAGCAGACACAATACATGCCTAACTTCCAAAACCACAAATGTTCTGGTAACAACTTTTGGCACAGTTTGAAAATAACATTTTCTTCGCCTCCAAGCCAGGTGCTTCATGTAGCTCATCTCGCTCTTGCTTCTCCAAAACCTCAGATGCATGCTCTGCAACAAAACTGTCAATTCTGCAGGCCCTCTGTTTCACCTCTCACCTCGCCTACTAAAACTCACAACCAGACAGAGGCCACTCTCATATGTGTAACAATCTAAATAAAACTATATATGTATATATTGAATAAATAAATGTTTTAATTAAATGCCACTACTCAAAGCTTAATAAAAAAGAATATAAACGAATAAAAGATAATAATGAATAACCTGGTTATTCAAATAGCCTCATCCAGACAGCTCCTCAAAATAACCACCAAAAAATGCACACTTTAATGTAATATCAACAGCTCCAATAAATGATTTAATGCAATGCTTGTTATGTGGTTCTAATGCAATAATGACTTAATGCAAGGTTAATTAATACAATGATAATACAGATAATAAGTAACAGTGAAATAATTTGTTTTATCCCACACCTACTTTACACCTTTAAACAAGACTATATTCAACTCCATACTCAAACAGGTTATACACTCGAATGTTCCTGTAACTAAAAATAATATTCATAGTTTCATGGGATTCTTAGATTCCTTATCTAGGTTTTAGATAAGTGACAGATTAGCAACCGGTACAATTTGTGTCATTTTACTCATACTCTTGATGTCACACTAAGATGCACAGATAAAACAAAACCAGTATGTGTGGGTGTTCTATGGAATTCATCAGCTTAAGGGAGGCACAAATATAAGAGGAATGATTCAGAGCACACACACACACAAAGCACACTCAGATACAGCCTAGAGTTGAAACAGAAAACACACATCTGACTATAGACTATAATCTACTTGAGTAAACAAAGTCTCACACTGAAGAAGTTCTAAAGACTGAATCCGACAAAACTACCTAAGAACTACCTAAGAACGGTTCACACAGGTAAGATGGACAGTGAAATCTTTCTATAGTGTATCATAGAATTATTTTGGCATCTTAAACATGTGTTGTACCATCTGTTTTTTTCCTAGTATCACATTTGTTTTTTCTATATTATTTTCAATATTAATGAATGGAAGTAAATGACCAATGCATTTCTGTCAACCCTTAAATTTTACATCTAAGTAAAATATGAGGTCCAGTGTAAAATCATATTATCATATGATGTAGTGCTGATGTTAATAGCATTAAGCTGTTTAATAAAATATCAAACATGATTTATCTTATTTCCACTTACTTTTACTTTACATTAATTGCAAAGGCAGTCTCTGTGCTTGATCATATTCTTTTTGTCCCAAAAAGTTGATTCTGTTCAAATTGTCATGCCCATTGATGAGAATGGTCATGACAATTGGTATATTAATGATCAAGGAACTGACCTCACAGCCCATTGTTCATTCAGTGGTGCTAGTTTCAGTCATTGTGCAATGTACTGTTTATAAGGCTGGGGAAACCTGCAGTCAGCTGATACCGACAAAGTCACTTGGATGATTCACAAAACTATTCTCCCACTGAAAACACTACATCCAGATGAACAGAAACAACCTTTTGGGATTTACTTACCTGGATGATTGGGCATGCATCAAGATATATTGTTTTTGGTTTCTGGCAGAAAAAATTATGTTGCTAAAACCAACATAAAACTAGTGTAAACATTCACATCAGGATTTCTTTTTCTTTCAGCAGTACCATCCTACCCTCCTGCTCAATAATGACTACCAGGCAGTCAGTCATGCTTCTGGTGGTGCTGGTCCTCTCCCTCCCAGGTCTTATTCATAGCTTTAAACCACTCTTCAACTCGAATTCTTTCACCCACCGTGAAATCACACGAATAGCAGTCCTTCGAAAGACAGCAGAGGTCTGCCAAGATATCGCTGCTTCTAAAGGACTAGACTTCAATCTGATTGTGAGTTAGACTTACAAAGAAACACAGCAAGAACAGTGATACATCTGTGCTTTGTGCATCGGCGTATCTTTGTGCTGAACATTGGGGGGGGGGGG
>NW_005187469.1:2341149-2342840 GCF_000239375.1 Pundamilia nyererei | reverse complement strand
GTAACACTGCTTTGAGTGGATAAAGACTGGTGATGTAATGCTGTAATTCAGGTTTTGCAGCTTGTGTCTAATCTGTTGTATTTTAATAATAAGGTGCATCTGTGGTGAAGGCGCATGCTAAGAAAGAAAACTATATCCGAGGGAGGTGGTCTCTAGGGCAAATCTGTCACACTCTACAGGTACCGATACTTAATTTACTGCTAATTTGTTAAGACTGCTAGATGACAGCATTGTGTAATTAAAACAAAACGCAAAGGTGATATTCTAAATTTGTTTTCATTTTCTGTATATGAAGGACTTCTACAGCCACAGTAACTGGGTGGAGCTGGGAAATAAAGCTCCATACAGTGCTCTGATCAGACCTGACCAACCTCTTAAGAACTTGGCAGGTAGGCGCCCTCCTGAAAGATGAAAATTCCAGCTTAAATATGATCTAGATTAAATTTGTAGTAGTATTTGTAATGTTTATTTTCAAAATATAAATCAATATTTTTTTCTTTGTTATTTGATATTTCTGCAGGACAAAATACTCCAACTTGCAGAAGTTGCGTAGGAGAGAACTGTACCAACAACATTCTGCCTGATGTGCTGAACCAGGGACTTCTGACATCAGGCTACTTTAGCATCATCTCCTCATCAAAACCTACAGGTAACTTGGAGCAATCATCTCTTTTGATGTGTTATGATAAAGTCTTTGTATGTTTTCAATATCTCTTGATAATATGATAAAATGTTATCCCTGTTCAAAGGTAAATGCAGTCACGGTGGATCTGCTGATCGCACAAGCAGGAGGGATCCAGTGGGCGGGATCAATAAGGATACACTTGATTCCAGTCATGGCTTCCGTCACAATGAAGCAGCTAATCTGGCTATTCGTGCCACCATGGAGCTTCTGGAGGACATCAGATTAGTGGCTGGAGACACAAACTTCATGAGGTAAAGCTAGCTCTCAAGTGTCACACAAGAGGAAACAAATGTGGGGAGAATGGAGCTGCAGCACATGCTCGTGGCTCAAGAGTTGGGTGTTCGTCTTGTAATTGGAAGGTTGTAGGTTCGAGCCCCGACTCGGACAGTCTCGGTCGTTGTGTCCTTGGGAAAGGCACTATGCCTGCTGGTGGGGACGATGGCACGATATGGCAGCCTCGCCTCTGTCAGTCTGCCCCAGGGCAGCTGTGGCTACAACTGTAGTTTGCCTCCACCAGTGTATAAATGTGAGAGTGAATGAATATTGGTGTTGTAAAGCGCTTTGAAGGGTCCCGAAAAGCGCTATATAAATGCAATCCATTATTATTATAAAAAATAAACACGAAAGCATGCCCGTGCTAATCGTTTTTAGATTAGATTTACATTGGGGGGGACAATATTTTTAGTTTGTCTGAGGTATTTCTGTGCATGGAGCTATATTTTTCCGTTTCTGTTTCAGTTTCTAGTGGCCTTTTTATAAGCTTCATCTTAGCTGACAGAGAAGTGTCAGACGCTGTTGTCTTCTGTTGCTGTAGATAGCCTACTTCAAGGTTAAAGGTGTTGTGCATTCAGAGATGGTCTTCTACATAGTGAGTGGTTATTTCTTTCTTATTCACCTAAAGCACTCTGGCCACTGGTGTCTTGTAACGTCTGACATCAACAAGACATTTTCACCCAGAGAACTGCAGCTCACTGGATATTACCATCTCCGTAAACACTGGAGATGG
>NW_005187469.1:2317567-2320508 GCF_000239375.1 Pundamilia nyererei | reverse complement strand
AACACATCAACCTGTGCCTCCACTTCATTGCTTTGTGCTTCCTCCCAGTGGGAGTTCATTGCCAATTTCACTGATGGCATCAATGGAACTGGCATTGAGAGTGTAACCATCCACCAAGGGAATGGTACTCTGAATATGAGCACAGTGGTTGAAGCGGGGGGTGAGAATATTACCCTGGTTACCTACACTGTAGTGATGGGTCAGTCGCGAACGAAATGGCTCTTAGAGCCGGCTCTTTGAAGTTTACGATGCTTTTTTTCCCCCCTTTCTCTTGCCCTCTCTTTCACTTTTTTTCGCTTCATGCTGCACGTCAGACTTGTGTTTGCGCTGAACAGAGATGTGAGGGGTGGTAGTTACACTCGCAACAGCAGTAGCACACGAAAAGAGCAGGAGGGAGAGCGAGAGAAAAGGAGCCGGGAGCGACAACAAGAGATGACATTGTCACATTAGAAAGGTACGGTAAAGAAAATGAGTGACTCCAAGAAAAGAAGCCAAATCTGGAACCATTTCAACTTTATTGACAGTACAAAGGCAGAGTCTGCAAGAAAAGACTGTCATATAGAGATGGCTCCACAAACAACATGTACAGGCACCTGAGAACTGTGCACCCATCAAGATAAAACACATATTAATATTTCTAAATTCCAATCTTTCCCTTAATTAAAGATCTGGGGGTTCATTTTTTTTTCTTTTTCTTTTGCATATTTTAATCAATATTTTATTGTGTTGTGGCTTGTAGTGTCTTGTGTTTCATTTTAAATCTGTTTAAAAGGAAATATCTGAAAATTGTAATAGTTAACAGTTGAATTTTAACTAGTTGTTTTTTGTATTTTATAATTTATTTTTGTACATTTTGTGTGGTGTGAATAAATAAAAGAATATTTATATAATAAACATATATAAAAAACAACAACATTTTTTTTACATTAGTAGTTCATTTTGTGCATAATTTTATATTGTTGTTGATAATAAATTAATTAAAGCAACAAAACAACCTGAAGAGCCGCTTGGGAGCCAAAAGAGCCATCTCTTTAGTGAGCCGAGCCGAAAGGGCTGGTTCTCTAAAAAGAGCCAGAATTGCCATCACTACTACACTGCCTCCTGCTGCACACACATAGTGGAGCTGACTGCTTTAGATGGTGTAGGAAATGTGGGGACATGTGTGCAGCAGGCTAGATTGCTTGACACTGTCACTAAACCACCTCCTGTTACTAGTTCTGTAGTTAAGACAACATTATATTATGATAATGAATCTGTGACACATGAATCAAATACCTTAACTTTGATTTGTAAGTTGAACAGGCTATGAAGCAACACAATGAGAAAGAGCAGGTATGGTACCTGCACTGAGAGAGAATATATCACAGCTAGTCATGTTACGTCTGAAGCTCCAAGTCCTGTCGGGGCTTCAGTGTCAAGCAAAGGGGACGTGTCCACATGAAGCCTGTGTCAAGGCCCATATGGTTCTACAGAATGTCACCTGACCAAATACAAACGAGGTCCCGACTCTCTGAAACATCGATACTGTCTCGTTATGTGATTCAAGCTCTTGAAAAGATGCTCTATTAAGATTCTTCTGCCAGCAGAAGTAGAATCTTTGTAGCACTGCCGGCCATCAGTATTTTTGTATTTGTTTTTGTCTCCTCACATCTTTCTAGTTTATAATGGGGTGCTGTTAGAAAAGTTGATGTTATGTTTTTCTGTGTAAATTTTCTGCACCTTTGAGATGCCAAATATGAAAATACCTAAGATACATAAAGGTCAGAACAACTAAATAATTCAAAGGATGCATCAGTCATTTCATCGATCACTGTAGCAGCATTTGAAACAGAGTCTGATTACAGTTGTGAAGCTATTTTGTTATGCTGCAACCCACTGTCTTTAAACTCTGATAGATTCTAATCAATACAATCTTGAGGTCATTTGTTTACCTTTTAAATGCTGACTGAAAAAATACCTGTATTAACAATAATAGCTATAGTTACTCTGTTTACGTTATCATCTTTAGAAATGTATTAATTTTATTTTGAGACACAACATGAATTCAGATTGTTTTTGTTTTAAATTATATGCTTACGTTTTTTGAAGAAACTCGTGCTTTTTCTGTTTCCCTCAGTTAGGGCTATTAAATAAGATAATACATGTCTATTATATGTGTAATTCTGGTTATTAGTTCAGTTATACAATTTTATAGTTGAAATTAAAGGTTAAATGTGAGGTTAGCCTTCTACTTCAGATTGTTGTTTCACTTTTGAAACTGCATTCCTGGCCGTTTTAATTACTTCCTGTAGCATTTATGAGAAAGGTGTTACTACTGAGCATTTTTTCCCACAACTGACATATATTATCTGTTCTGCACATCACACACCAAACAATGCAACTCTTCTGCATATTTGTACCATGAATAGAAATGGGAGGCACATAAAAAAGCATATTGTAGCGGGTCAGGGCTGTTCGGGGTTCTGTTTGTACAGTTATGTTTGTTTATGTTGCCATAGTGACGGGTGACGCCCTCTCGCTGCGACGGTGTGTCCTTCCGGGGTCAGAGGGCGCCCTGTGTGTTGTTGTTGTTGTTGCTGCGCTGAGCAGTTAGCTAGCGGCGGTGTTCTTCTGCAAATGTTAATAAACGGCTGTGCTCCCTGGCTAGCTCACGGGAAGCAAGACCAAACGATACCTCCATCTCCTCCTTGTCTGAGCTCACCACATTGTTGTCAGAAGTGGGATAGCTCACCCTCGCCGTAATGGAGAGAGACACTCAGAGGCTGGAGCAAGCTGTCGAGGAGAACATTCCCTGCTTGGGAAACTGGCGATTGAAGAGAGAAGATGTGAGTTGCCATGTAAGTCCCCCGACGGATCCCGATGGCGCGAGCGTACCACAGCGGCGGCCCGTCGCGACAGATGCTAGGGCAATGCTTCATGGGCTACCTCTGTCGACCCACAC
>NW_005187469.1:2310613-2316578 GCF_000239375.1 Pundamilia nyererei | reverse complement strand
TGCGTCGACACCGCGAAGCTGGCTATCACTCTTGGCGCAGAGACTTTTGCCCTCCAGCGCGGCCAAAAGCAGGGAGCGGGGACCAGACGAGACAGGCGTCGGGCAGCTGCCGCTCAGCAGATTTCGGATGCCGGTGGCTCTGGGTTATCTCCACTTGCCTCAGCCTCAGCCTCTAAGCCCGACAAACCTCCTTCGACCGAGACCATCGAGGCTGTTGATGACCTTTGGCAGCGCAGCAGCGTAGGCCTTAACGTCGACCAGTGCCAGCGGTTGAGGTGCCTCCTGGACGAGAATGTGGACATCTTTGTAGGCAGACGAGTCTGGTCCAGCACACCATCGACACCGGCTCTGCTCAGCCCATCCGTCTGCGCCCACACCGGCTGCCCCTCTCAAAACGGCAGGTAGCAGAAGAGAAGATCCGTGAGATGGCTGCGGTTGGGGTAATCGAGCCGTCCAATAGCCCATGGGCGGCACCCGTGGTTCTGGTGGGGAAGAAGGATGGCAGCCCGAGGTTCTGCGTGGACTTTCGCCGTCTCAATGCAGTCACCAAGAAGGACTCATACCCGCTGCCGCGGATCAACGAGGCCCTAGATTACGTTACCGGCTCCAGTTGGTTCAGCTCCCTCGACCTACACAGCGGTTACTGGCAGGTGGAGCTAGCCCCCGATGCAAGGCCTAAGACTGCATTCACCATTGGACAGGGGCTGTGGCAGTTCAGGGTCATGCCATTTGGGCTCTGCAATGCGCCAGCGACGTTTGAGAGGCTGATGGAGAGGGTGCTCGTGGATAGCCCTCGTAACCGCTGCGTTGTGTACCTGGATGACCTGTTGGTGCACGGTGGCGACTTCGACAGTGCACTGTCTCACCTGAGTGAGGTCTTGAGTGCCATCCGACGAGCTGGGCTGCGGCTCAACCCCGCGAAATGCCAGCTGTTGGCGAGAGAGACCACGTTCTTGGGCCATGTGATCAGCGCTCGAGGTGTCGCCACTGACCCCGCAAAAGTGGCTGCGGTCCGGGACTGGCCGACTCCCTCGAACGTCCAAGAACTGCGGAGCTTCCTGGGCCTAGCCTCCTACTACCGTCGGTTCATCAAGGGGTTCGCGATGATGGCCAGCCCCCTCCACCGCCTGACTGACAAGGGACAGCTGTTTGGCTGGGGGGAGACCTGTGCTGCGGCATTTGCACAGCTGAAGAAGGCCCTCACCAGAGCCCCAGTCCTGGCCTACCCCGACGCCCGCCAACCTTTTATTGTGGACACTGATGCTAGCAATGTAGGAGTCGGGGCGGTCCTTTCCCGGCAGGACGAGGCTGGAGAACAGGTGGTAGCGTACTTCAGTCGTGCCTTGGGGCAAGCCGAGAGGAACTACTGCGTGACCCAGCGGGAGCTGCTGGCCGTAGTGCTAGCGGTGTGGCACTTCCAGCCATATCTGCACGGCTGCCGGTTCCTCCTGCGCACTGACCATGCATCTCTGACTACTCTCCTGAACTTCAAACACCCAGAAGGGCAGGTGGCCCGCTGGCTGGAGGTCCTTGAGGGCTATGACTTCGAGATCCAGCACCGGGCAGGTCGACAGCATGGCAACGCTGATGCCCTCTCCAGATGGCCCTGCGTAGCCGTCGAGTGCCGCTACTGCCTGCGACAGGAGGAGCGGGCCCAGGAGGTGCTGGGGGTGGCTCCCATTGACAATGCAGCAGCTGAAGAGGGAGCAGGAGGCCGACGCGACGTTGGTTCAGGTGGGGGCCTGGCTGGAGGCGGCGCAACGCCCCGCCTGGATGGGGGTGTCGGGACAGGAGCCCGAGGTGAAGGCCTACTACTCCCAGCACAACAATCTGGAGACCCACGACGGCCTCCTTTACCGGAGATGGCAGAGATCTCCTGCAGCTGTTGGTGCCTCGGTCGCTGCGGTCGCAGGTGCTTGAGCTGGTCCATGGCTCGGTGGGGGGCAGGACACTATGGGAACGCCAAAATTCTCCGCCACCTCAGGGGACGGTTCTACTGGCCTGACTGTCGACGGGATGTGGAACTTCATGTGCACTGCTATGACACCTGCATAGCACAGAAGGGCCCAACTCAACGCTCCACTGCCCCCCTTCAGCAGTACCTGGTGGGGGCCCCAATGGAAAGAGTGGGAGTGGACGTCCTAGGGCCTTTCCCCGTCACAGAGTCAGGGAACCGGTATGTGTTGGTGGCTATGGACTATTTCATGAAGTGGCCAGAGGCCTACGCGGTGCCGGACCTGAGCGCAACGACGACGGCCGAGAAGCTGGTGGAGGAGATGTTCACCCGTTTTGGGGTCCCGGCTGTGCTCCACAGTGACCAGGGGCGTAGCTTCGAATCGAAGGTCTTCGGGGAGATCTGCCGGCGACTGGGGGTGGAGAAGACGAGAACACCACACCGCTCCACCCACAAAGCGATGGCTTGGTTGAGCGCTTCAACCGCACGCTGGCCACCCAGCTTGCCATTCTCACCAGCCACCACCAGCGGGATTGGGACCGACATCTGCCCCTGGTCCTTTGGTCGCATCGGACTGCGGTGCAGGAGTCCAGCCAGTGCACACCTGCCGCTCTGATGTTTGGACGGGAGCTCCGGACGCCTGTGGATCTGGTGTTCGGGTCCCCCCCCCCCCGCCGGAGATTGATGGTGGTCCAGAGATGGACTACTACAGGAGGCTGAGGGAGCGGCTGCAGGTGGTTCATGACTACACCCGCCAGGCCCAGGCCAGCGCCGGAGTACGACAGAAAAGAGCCTACGACACCAAGTGCCGAGGGGAAGTTTTCATGCCTGGTGACAAGGTTTGGGTGTACTGCCCGGTTCGCAAGAGAGGAGTGTCCCCCAAACTCTGCAGTCACTGGCAAGGGCCGGTGGAGGTCGTGGAGCGGCTAACAGACATGGTGTACCGTATCCGCATGCCGGGCCCAGGGCGCGTGGTGGTGTTGCACACCGTACCGACCGCTCGCTCCAGCAGACGCCGGGGCAGGGGATGATGGTGGTGGTTTCTTTTTTCTTTTTACTGTGGAACCATTATATAATGGTTGTTTTACAATATAATGGTAAGGAAAAGAGAACATATTAATGGTTTCACAAGATAATGGTGATTTTATTGTGGAAAACTCTTTGCAGACTGAACCAGTTGTTGATCGGAGCCCTGGCTTATCGAAGAATTAAGAAAGCGGAACCGGCTGTTCAAACCCCCACAAGACTGCCTGCTTAAAGAAGTTTTTTATTATTATTTTTTAATTCACAGAAGTAAAACATTCTAACTATGCCAATGTCATGAGTTTGAATAAACACATCAAAGAGCTATAAGGGAAGAATGGGGACATAGACACATCCCATAAATAAGCAAAGGAATTACAGTGATTTACAGCAAAAACACATGCCAAACATGCCATCATCCGCACAGTCAACTGTGAATTACCTCTACATCACGTAAGCAAATGATCAAACATGTAAAGAAATACTTTAGGGAAAGAATGAGGATATAGAAGTGTTCCTTATAAAAGTAAGCCGTCAAAGACAAACACACACTGATGCACACTGCACACTAAAACGTCTGCTACAGTCTTATTCAAGAAACTGGACTGGCTGTTACAAAAGCAATCAACACTCTGTGGTATGTGTTTAATGGTATTCTTTTGTATATCAAAAACATTAATTTATTGTTACAATAATATTTAAAAAAATATAATTAATAATCCATGGTAGATAACAGATTAAATGTGGGAAAATGGTGAATTTGGCCAAACTATTACTGACTTGTATTGGGCATCTTAGAGTAGTCTTAGAGTAAAGACCTGGCACAATTACTGCTGGCTAACTGTTGTGTGAACCTAAGCGCCCTAGGTGCACATTTGGGAAACTAGGTGAAGGTTAAGTTTAAGATCTTCTTTCCCTTTTTATTGTTGTCTATTTGTTTGCATATGTCTTTCGTGTCTCTATTCAGGGTCTTGGGTTATTTTATTTTATTTGTCTTCCTTTTTCTTTTTTCCTTTTTTTGCCTGGTTCCTCCAGGATTTTTTTTTTTTACTATACTTTATAATATTCTTTTTCTTCGTACTTATGGATAATTAATTTTTTTAAAAAGGGCAATGATACATTCATGTATGACAGTGACGCATTAATGCAATAAACTCATTAATTAATTAACCTATTAGTCAGTTACTTCACAAATTAGTACATGCAAATAGATGCAGAAAATGTTGAGTTGTTGATAAACTGTAACTGTAACAGAGGGGGAGCAGATTAAAACTGAGAATAGGTGGATGGAATAAGATAAGAAAGAAAAACGAACGATGGTTCCTTAGCTGAGATGAATAAAGGCTAGTGACTATAAAGATGATTTTTTTTTTTTAATAAATCAGAGTGTTTCTAAATTTGGTTAACTTTTACTTTTTACTCATAAAGTTTTAAACCAGCAACTTGCAGTGACTTTTAAGGTGAGATGTTGGTTTAAGCAGTCACTCAGTTTCAGATTGAACATTTTAAATATCTGTTTGATAACTTTGAGCATGCAGTTTGTCTTTTGTTTCAATTACATATAGCATTGCTTGGTTGCATTTCCACAGACGACCGACTTCACTGATATTGTGGACAATGTTAACTTTATCAGTAACTGTAAGTTGAATAAATCCTCTGTGTGGATATCAAGTTATTTTAATTTTAAGACAGCAAATGTCTGTTTCTTACTTTTTGCATATAAAGCAAAGTAATCTTATCATAAAAATAGCTTTATTATCTCAACATTATGGCATAATTTGCTCTTAATGATTTATGATCCATACCCTGTACATTGGGACTACCATACAGTAACATTAGCAATAACACACAAAGAACTGCATCTTAATAGTAAAGGAAAAATAATTTTGAAATGTAATGGTATCAGTGTTAGACATGATGCTATTTACATGCATGCCTCCATATGTATTGGGTAAAGTGACAGCAATTGTATAATAACACAATAATAAAAAAATTAGTGGGGATAGGTTAATTGGTTAATTCAAATTGCCCATAGGTGTGAATGTGCGAGTGAATGTGAGCGCGAATGGTTGTCTGTCTCTGTGTGTTGGCCCTGCGACAGATTGGCGACCTGTCCAGGGTGTACCCCACCTCTCGCCCTATGACAGCTGGGATAGGCTCCGGCGCCCCCCGCGACGCTGAAAAGGAAAAGCAGATGCGAATGGATGGATGGATGGATGATAAAAAATTAGGAAAAACAATGGGAAGAAAAATAGAAACCCTAATGATGATTTTGATGATTCTGAAGTATGTAGCTAGCTGTTGACAATTATGAACAATATGATTATATGATGTTACTATCACTGAATGGATTTGTTCAGTGATCTTGTTCGCTTAAGATCATTTTCCAGATAAAATTATGTCGAATTTATGTAATTACAATTAGTTACATGAGTCAGGCATGTAGGATGGATTTGGGTAGAATTAATAAAATAAACATACATTAAAAAGCCTGACCTTTAGCTTTGCCGTTTAACTGAATGACGGTCAGTTCCTCTAGCCTCTTTTGCTTATCAAATAATTTTTTAACCACTGATCGATTGTTGTACAAACAATCGCATTGCTGGAACTTTATTCATGGAAATATGTCCTCAAACTGCTGATTCCTCCTTGCTGCCTTTTTTGTTTTTCTTTCTTTCGTTCTCTCTTACCCTCACTATTATTATTATTTTACTTTTTATTTTTCTACTTATTATTATTTTTCTATTACCATTTTTATTTTTTTATTCTATTCTTTATTTATTATACTTTTGCCATTTAGTTTTTATCTTAAATCATTTGTATTTTTCCCTATGATAATTTTACTTGGTGTGTCAAACATGAACCTCTGTTCAGTATATTTTGCTAAGGAGGAGGGAAAATACAGATTCTTTTTTCCTGATGCTGCATATCTATCTATCTATCTATCTATCTATCTATCTATCTATCTATCTATCTATCTATCTATCT
>NW_005187469.1:2305557-2309605 GCF_000239375.1 Pundamilia nyererei | reverse complement strand
GGGGGGGGGTTTATTAGGTTTTATGGTCCAAAGTAAAGAACATGTTGTCCAAAACTTGCATTTAAAGTTAACATTCTGCATGTTCTGCTGTTAGTGTGTGGTTTAATACAACCTCAGAAAGTTAACAGTAAGTGTAAAGAAACTGTTAGGACTAAATCTTACATTTGGGTTCAGGCAGTGTCTACTTCTTAACTGATATCTTCTAATAACTTTAGGTAATATCAGTTATTGTTTTATGTGAATTAGCTTAAACTAGAAGTTAATTTAAAATCTTCTCTGACTGACAACAACATAAAAATGAACTTGTTCATGAGGGGAAATTGCCCCAAAGAAAGAAAAGAGAAGAGAAACATAAAACCATGTGTTTCTTTCCTTTCAAAGAAGAATATAATTCTAGTTCTAACAGGAACAGAAGACATCACCAAATGCTGATGTCAATGTAAAAATCATTGAAAAAATGCACTGAATGAAAGCTGATGTAAAATCATAGCTAAAAGGCTGCACTTCAATGCTGATTGTTTGGTTTAAAAGACACTGTGGCAGTGTGCAGAAATATGACTATAACAAATATGCCTGTCGAGCTGAAAAATGTTACTCTGTAAATTGTCACAATTCACACGTTGCTCTTTTTGTGATTTTCTATTGATAAAGTTCTAGAGCATTCTTTGAGTATTAGGCCCTTCTGTCAGACCAGAGAAGTAAAAACAGGTCAGCCAGTACACTATAGGCTACTGTTGCAAATAAAGAGAGATTATCTTGGCTATCTCATTTTAGTTTGTACTCAATGATTCAGACCACAGTTAATACATGAAACAAAGATTCAAGACAAAATATGACATTGTGCAAGACTGTGAGGCTGAAATTGCACAGTGCAGATAAAATTCTTACTGAAAACCCGTCTGAAGGGTTCTTGTGCAATTATTTGTAAATGACTAAAAGTTGAGATTCCAAGTACATCGGGTTACAGTTTATTCACTTAGAGATTCATCATAGTTTCGTTGTGCATGTACAATGAAAATCAAGGGCTATTTTATTCTATTCTGTATCTGATCAACACAAAGCTTAGACTTCATTACCATCACAAAACAGCCGCACCATCACAGATGTAGCCGCGCCAAAAAGAAAAACAGTGAAAGTACACACATCAGGGACAAGAAGAGAAAAAAAGAACTCTACTCGAACTGTGCACCTAACTGGGAAACCAGCTTGAGGTCAGTAAAAAAAATATACCTCAGCACAAAAAAGCACACGAATATTCACATTTACACCATGTAAAGCACGTGACATGCATCGGAGGCATTTGGGGTGGGTGAGTGCGTATCTGTTTCAGTGTACATGCATGTGTATGTGTGTTCTATGTTCAGCATGAGAGAGTGTCCTTTCACCCAGTTAAGCGAAAGTTAACAGTACCCATCGTACCCTTGAAGGATTTTTTTTAGTGATAGATGACAGCGGAGTGTGATTAAAACAAAATGCAAAGGTCAGTTTCATATTCTGTGTGTCACAGACTTCTACGGCCACAGTAAGTGGGTGGGGCTGTGGAATAAAGCTTCATAGTAGTAGTATTTACTCGCCCCACTTTCTGTGTTCAGAAATTTCATTTCATTTCATTTATTTATTCATTTATTTCACACTTGGTACAACAATTCAAACAAACCAACCACACTTTCTATCAAAAAGCACTACAACCATGTGTGAAAAGGAGCAGGAAGAAGAAAATATTCTTATTAAACCCTGCCCCCTATCTACAATCCAATTTATATTACAAGTTGGCACCAAAAATCAAGGAACAAACTAACATTAACATTTATCTCCGGTCCTAACCGAAACCAAACAACAAATTTACAATCAGAATATACCACTCCACGTAGTAACAAGGTAACAATGAAATGAGAGTTAGATTACTACATTCAACTCCATACTCAAACAACTTATACGCTGGAATATTCCTTTAACTGAAATTAGTATTCATAGATAAGTGACAGATTAGCAACCAGTACAATATGTGTCATTTTGTTATACATTTACTCATACTCTTGATGTCACACTAAGATGCACAGATGATAAAACAAAAGCAGTTTGTGTGGGTGTTCTTTGGAATTCATCAGCTTAAGGGAGGCACAAATATAAGAGGAATGATTCAGAGCACACACACACACACCCAAAGCACACTCAGATGCAGCCTAGAATTGAAGCAGAAAACACACATCTGACTATAGACTATAATCTACTTGAGTAAACAAAGTCTCACACTGAAGAAGTGCTAAAGACTGAATCCTACAAAACTACCTAAGAACGACCTAAGAACGGTTCACACAGGTAAGATGGACAGTGAAATCTTTTTATAGTGTATCATAGAATTATTTTGGCATTTTAAACATATGTTGTACCATCTGTTTTTTTCCTAGTATCCCATTTGTTTTTTCTATATTATTTTCAATATTAATGAATGGAAGTAAATGACCAATGCATTTGTATCAATCGTTTTTACATCTAAGTAAAATGTGAGGTCCAGTATAAAATTATCATATGATGTAGTGCTGATGTTAATAGCGTTAATCTGTTTAATAAAATATCAAACATGATCATTTCCACTTACTTTCAATGTGTAATAGTTGCACTGCTTTACATTAACTGCAAAGGCAGTCTCTGTGCTTGATCACATCCTTTTTGTCCCAAAAGGTTGATTCTGTTCAAATTGTCATGACCATTGATGAGAATAAACATTCATGGGGAGTTTCCATCAGGATTTCTTTTTCTTTCAGCATTACCATCCGGCTTACCTGCTCGACTATGACTACCAGGCAGTCAGTGATGCTTCTGGTGGTGCTGGTCCTCTCCCTCCCAGGTCTTATTCATAGCTTTAAACCACTCTTCAACTCGAATTCATTCACCCACCGTGAAATCACACGAACAGCAGTCCTTCGAAAGACAGCAGAGGTCTGCCGAGATATCGCTGCTTCTAAAGGACTGGACTTCAATCTGATTGTGAGTTAGACTTACAAAGAAACACAGCAAGAACAGTGATACATCTGTGCTTCGCTTAGTGTTTAACACTAACGAAAGAATATATGTTATTCTCATTCTAATGTTGTTGAGTGGAGAAATATATCAGTCAGCCACAACATGAATTACATTTTTCTTCGTACAGTTCAGTGTTGTGCTATAAAACCTCGTGTCCTACTATTCATGTTGGTGTCACTTTGATACATCCATCTGCATATATAATGACAAAGATTCTGTTGGATTGTGCTCAAGCAAGCCTAGTCAACAGAGGCCACACTGCTGCCAGTGGCCTCTTATCAAAATTAGTGGTGTCACCAGTGGGACCTGCACTTTATTACTATGTGCTATATTACACACAAACTACTTTGCTGGTCATAATTGCTGATGATGAGATAAGACTACTCTTACCTTTAGCGCAATAGTTAGTACTAATTTTGGTTAACATGCGAATAAGATACATAATATATAATACAAGGAGTTGTAATATACAAATTTATTGTCTCCAGATTGATAACAACTTGTCAGCTGGCGAGGTGCAAAGGGCCTGTTCGTCTATGGATACCTTCACATCTTTCGTTTCCACCATCAAGTTTGAAACTGCCATTGCTTCTATGTACCTCAGCAATGCGGAGGTGGATGGAGTTTTTTTCCTGAGTGCAGCGCACCATTTTGACAATGAGACCTTCCAGGAAGGACGGGATATCATCACTGAAGGTACCTCAAAGCTTGTCAATAGTAGTTTAATAATGAAAATAATAATGTTATACTATGTATAACTAACTCATGTGAATACAGATCTATAGAATTCAACGGCCTAATGAAGAAAGGTGTTTAGAATTAGGGTTTGGTAAATAACAGAAAATCAAAAAACAAAAACTGAAATCTAGAAAGAATTTTTGTAACATTTCTCATTTCAACAAGGTTTGTAGCAATTCCCACAAAAGTCTTACATACTTGAAAGTTCTATATCTAGGGAAGGAAAGTGATGTTACAGATTACTTCAGTACTCAACAAGCAAGACTTGTTTGTCAGTTGGAACTGC
>NW_005187469.1:2290519-2298918 GCF_000239375.1 Pundamilia nyererei | reverse complement strand
ACAATGACCCCTGCAACTACAACAACCCCTGCAACTACAACGACCCCTGCAACTACAACGACCCCTGCAACTACATTTGCAGTTCAAACAACATCCACCGGAGGGTACACTTTGAACATATCAACCATTGTTTGGCTCACTGTTGTGTTCTCTGTATTTTGGAAGTAAAAGAGAACAAATGGAAATTGCACTGTATTTGTCATTTGTGACATATGAGCCAAGTGACCCATCTTTGATTGCTGAGCTGAAATGGCTATGAAGCAACACACTGAGAAAAGTATCTTTAAATACTAACACCTTCTATTACCCAGGCATGTTTTTGTGTTTAAATTGTAAACACTTTAAATACATCAACTTTTTGGCCTGTTAATTTCTGTAATTTCCTAGAATAAATTATTATGTAGTAAACAAGATTATAAAGTGATTCCACTACATAAAATCAGCATTAATGTTCTCTCTTATATTTCTACAGTCAGTCTTTGCATAGGTGGAAATAGAGTATCAAATTCTTTTCAACCTGTCCACTTAACGGAGCAATTTCCTAGTTTCGAAAGCTGCTTTTTCCATTCCACAGTATCATGTAAACAGCCATTACTTCCTTTTCTTACCTGCTCCTGGTATCTCTTTCTTGTCTCTGAGAAGTCACCAATCCAGACATCTCTTTCTTTGTGTGTTACCACTGAAGATTTGTAACAACTTACTGAAATACAACATTATATATATAAGAACACATACATATAAAAAATGTTGACTTTAATTAAAACGTAAATAAATGTGATTTTAATCAATTTACAAGTATCACTTAATTGTCTCATTATTAAAGAGGTTACAGATTATAATGGTGTTCCTGCGGTCATTAATGGAGAATTATTTTATATTTTTCTTACATTGAAAACACGAACAGATGTGAACTCATTATTTCTCACAGCTTTATTGACTAGATGAACCTGGCAACTGGACTAAAGCACAGGACAAAGTTCCAGTGACAAACCAGGGAAAGCATCTGGATTCTCACTGTAGCACCAAGAAAAAACACCATTTAATATGTTAGAAGTGTGCTAAATAATTCTTGAGTGGTTTAACTTTGCCTTTATATTTGGATTCCAAAGCATATTAATAATGTAGTTATTATTACTCAGCTGGAGACTGGAAGGTCATTTTACAATGACAGTTTCTTTCTTTTGAAAGTACTCTGCAATGTTTTGGTTATTCAACAATGCACCAATAAATTTGAACAGTATGATTACACTATTACACTAACAACAATCTTACGCTAACATATTGCTGAGTAATTGTAATTCCATTACATAAATGGAGTCATGTGAAAAAGAAAGTGCTCAACTTTCAATTGTAATGTCAATCAAATGCATTTGATTAAATGCTCATCAGCGAGTGTGAGCACCTAAATGAAGAGCAGATGTTTTGGTAGTTTACACATCTGGAGCATACAGAAGAAGAAAGAAAGTGTACTTTATTGGTCCCCATGGAGAAAATCGCTCTCTGCATTTAACCCATTCACTCAGTGAAGCAGTGGGCAGCCATTGGGCGCCCGGGGAGCAGTGTGTAGGGACGGTACCTTGCTCAGGGGTACCTCAGGGTAGCTATTCAGGGGAATCGAACCCCCGACCTTCCGATCATGGGGCCACCACTCTACGTACTGAGCTATCCCTGCCACAGGTGTGTGTTAACTGCCGCTACGCATCATGCACATCACACCAACATGTCAGGACAAACACTTCAGACAAAATGTCAAGCACGGTGGTGTAGGGCTGATGATTTGGGCCTTAGAACTAAAAAAAGAATAGATACACATTTGTAATAGCTAATAAAGTTTATTTCAGAAAAAAGTAAAACCATAATTACAACAAAGAACCAAATTAACCTTGAACTGCAATAAAAATATAACAAATGCAATAATAGTATAAGTGGAAGAACTAAGAGCAACTTCCAGCAGCTAAACAAGAATGGCACTTCTGGGGCCTGTGTCACAAAGCACAATTAACGAAGAAAGTTTGATGAGCCAGAAACGTACACATGCTGCAGTACACTGAGCTGTGCTTTTACTCAGTGACAGATCCCAAATAACTCCATGACTCTGCTTTGTGACACAGGCCCCAAATATCAGGAGACAGCACGACAGCCTGGCCGAATGCAAACTGCATCAGGAAGAGGGGAGGAGGAGTGAAATGTTTGGTCCTCTTGACAAAAGAAATGGTGATAAACTCATTTTTAAAACCATTTTTCTCTGAACAATACATCATCACTAAATCAAAGTACAGCAGGTTTACTACATAAAGGAAAACAGAAGAGCCAATCAACCCTCAATAAACATGGCGAGTAAACATCAAAGCAGCCACACCACTAAAAAGAAACGCTTCATTTTGTTATACGACTTGGAAAATAATATTGCCCCGCAGGGTCATCAAAAGCAACCGGAGTCAAAAGTGCACCACTACGATGAGGAACTTTGATACTTAACTGAGAAAAGTAAACATAACCAAATTCAGTATGCTCAATAGATGACAGCTTCATTGATTAGACACATATCAAGCCTAGATCTAGAATAAAACAGACATTTGAATCCATGTCTGTGAAAATGCCATCCTAATCACACAAACACAAAAGAGTAACCTTCTTTGTCTGCTTTAAGCACATTCATGTCACATCAGTAATGAAACTTTGAACAGGTTCAATATAAGAAATCTACTATATTAATCATTAACAACAGTATTTACAATACCTAATGTGTTACTCTTTTAAACAGAGCAGAGCTTAATGTTACACAGTTGGATATTTTGCATTTTATTAATAGCCCATGGTAGATCGAACATGTCCCTGGATCTCTTTGTTCCTGACAAGAGAGGTGGTCAATACCAGAGTTGTAAGTATGTATAAGCTTATACATAACAGATCAACAAAGGGCCAATAACCAGAATATAGCATTTGTATCCTCAGAAGGCAAAGACAAAAGCTACAGTTACAGATAAATGGCTACAGTTTTTTTTTCTGTTTTTTAACAAAAGCAAGTGAGAAACTGTACAAAATAGTAACAATATTGTAGGAGAAGACCATCGAGGATCTTCTCTTTGACCTTCTCTCTCTGAAGTTAATATGCTGTAATATGGGACTTTGGTCCAACAAACCCAGCAAGACAGTAATGTAACACATTCCTTCATTGTCAAATAAGGTGTCAAAGACTGGAAAGTGCAAAATGCATTGCGCTGTAGGTTGGTAATCGCATAAGGAGGGGGGAAGCGAACAAATAATTTCTTTACTAAAACATAACAAGTTAGCCCTGTTACTTGAAAATCTGGTGGTGTCATTTGATATGATGGACTTGATCTGATTATGTTGCAATTCAGCTACTTTATGTGACGTTTTATCCCATTTTTATTCTTAAATGCAGCATTTGAGCCAGGAAAAAGCCGGGAAAGAAGAATGCAACAGCATTTTGTGTGTCTGTTGCTTAAATATAAGAGTTTGGTTTACACACATGTCGGTAATTATATAATTCTGCATGCAGAGGCACTGAGTTCAAAGAGTTTATAGGCCTACAGAGTATATTCTCTGGACATGCTTTCATTTCACTTCAAATTTGGATGTTATATTTTACAAAATGACTACAGACTTCAAATGTAAGCATTCGTTATTCTTACGCGGTTCAATCACCAAATATATCAAATCATCCATTTACATTATATTCATCTACTTCATATAATATGTGGTGTGAAAAATCCATGCAGCATATATAAAAACCTGTCTTTGATTAATACCATTTTTTTATTCCTTCACAGGACAAATTGTCATCCTGGCGGTTTTGGATGATAATAGCTCACTAAAAATGACACTTCTGTTTTAAAACTGTTTTCTGCCAACACTGGTGAGACAAAAAAGTAAGCACTTCTGCAAATACTTTGCACCTAATGAGGCACATACTCAAGTCAGCTTGACGCACGTGCCCTTCTCCTCCAATCAAACACTGAGTTGCTGCTACCTCCACTATGCACAAAACAAAAAGAAAAACCTCCTCAAAAATGGCCTTGTTCCTGCATGTGACGTAAAAGTGACTCGCTGATTTGATCAAAAAGGATCACATTTATGTCACATGTGATGTCCAGCATTAGTTTCAGGCAACACTTGACTTGGTTGTAATGAAGTACTTTTGTTGTACTGACCTCTCAGTCAACTTCAGTAAGATATATGCAGGACCTTTCAACACTGCAACTGTCACGTTAAAACGACAAATGCAGTAATAACAACAGCTTATTCTGAACATGACTGCTAATATGCAAATGCTCCAAGGTTTCTGATGTGTAAACATTTCCAAGGGTTAGGCAGACTAGTATGGTACAATAGTTACTGTATTATGTCAGCGGAGGTACAAAATGCACGTGTTTGGCAATAACCAGGGAGAGAAACACACAGTACAATCCCTGTATTTGGAGTGCGTGCCAGATAGAGTTGGGGGAGACCTGAGGTGTATACTCTATGATTGTACTGCTCTTGCATCACTTATATTAATGGAGTTCGGAAAACAAAGGAATGGGCAGAGTCTGATCCAACGACTAGTTTGGACGGCTCAAGAAACGGGAGCATCTTTTATGAGGGTTCTTGGCTGTCTTTTCATTTCAATGTATGATTTTTTAACAAATTACATCTACAGTGCTACTCTAGTGCATTTCAATGATTACATTTCTAATTGAATACACGACAGCCATTTTACAAATTCATTCATTTGCACATGTCGTCAAAACTATTAAACACCAATGGCTCTGTGGTGTTAAGGCAACTATTCAAAGTTCGATAGTTCATAGCCAGCCTTTATGGTTGACGATAACAACTAAGGAAACAATGCCAGGAATTTATTCCGATGAGTTAAAGAACTGCTGGTCAAAAAAATAAAATAAAATCTGACAAGCTTTGCTTTAATTAAAGACCGTGGGAGGTTGTTAGATTAAATGTGGCTGGTTAGAGTCACAGGAAGTAGAAGCCTGCCACATCACAGTGGCTTAGCCTACAGCTGCCCTGGATGGTATCAGTGACACTGATGAGGCTTCTAGAGTGATTGTTGTTTTTTTCAGGATTATGGCAATTCATTGGATATGGCTAAGGAACTTGACTGTCTTGGGCACTGGTGTTTGGAGGTTAGGCTAGTCTCATTTGGGCACATAAGACAACAGGTACTGGGAATAAGTAAAATAAGGGGTAGGGAAAGAGATTCCAAGTTCTTCTACTGGTCCTCCACTTCAGCAAGCTCAGAATTAGAGGGCGGTGTGGATGGTTGGAGGTGGTTTGAAGTGGGTAATGGGCTGACGGTTGAGCCCTGGGGGACGTCACTTGGAGCTGGGTCAGGAAGGGTCAGGGTTTCTGGGGCAGACTTTTTGCGGGGTCGGTCCTTGGGGACAGAGAGTGACTCAGGCGCATCGGTGCACATGGGTGTGGAGGGGGCGCTGGCAGGGCCAGTGAGGGCACAGGAGGACAGGGGTGTCTCACTGATAGAGATCGACGGGGGAAACATCCCAATCTTCTGGTTCGTGGCCTCCTGGATGGCGCGCTCAAACTCTCTCACCTCATCCATCGTCATGTCTGGATCAGAAATTTTATTTTATTAAGACCAGTGACGGAAAGGTGGACACAACTTTTTAAGCCTTTGTATGAATGTAGAAACATTAAGCTGGAATGTGTTAACACAGCCACACCTAGAAAATGGTACATGGTCAGTAAAAGACTAAAAAACAAAACAAACCACATATTTACAAAAAAACGTGGATAACGTGAATTTTTTAGGAACCATTTTTTTTAGAATCATCATAACTGTTAGTTCAAATTAAATTTCGTTTTTTGGCTTTGTGTGTGAGTAGTTTGACTCAGAATAAGTCGATCCATGAGAACATGTAAAGTCAGCTGTGAACGCTTCAGAGGAGAGTCATCATCAGTTTAAATATAAGAAAAGAGGGGCAATGGAGTAAAAAAAACAATGAAAAAGACACATACGCTTGCTTTGTCATGGATCTCTATGTCATCCAGTGAAGATGCGTTTGTTGTGGAATGCTCTTGCTGTTCATGGCAAACTTTAATGTTGGTTTTCTCATGCATTTTTCTCTCGTAATCCCGCACATCATCCAAAGTCATATCTGGAAGAAGGGGGGAGGGGTGGAACGGGGGTCGAAATGTTGGTAACTCTCCTACAACGTTCTCCAATTGAGAGACAGGTGGGGGAGCGAGAGCGTTAGGTGGCAAAGGCAGGCTTTTTTTGAAGTTAAAGCTTTAGAGGTTAAGCTGCCAGCTTCCCAAGACCCAAAGAGTTTGTGGGATAAAACCAAACAAATCCGAGGCACACAAAGAGGAAAGGACTGATAAGGTCAAGGATGTTTCAAGACAAAGGAAAAGCATGGAGAGGCTGGATCATTGCAAGCATAAAAGAAACACCTGCAAAACCGATTCCACAGGCAAAAAAAAAAATCATTCCACAGTGAAAAGATTTTAGGAGTATTAAAAAAGTGCAGGCTGCAATGGTTAGTGGTTATAGAGAAGGGGAACGTTTTAGGGCAAAGACAATGGGCTCATCTATGCACCCTACAGTTAATGTGCTGCAGCCACTTATACGAGCAAACAGAGCTGCTTCTTGCACAACCACAAAATTCACAGAAACAGACAAAGGTAGCTTTCATGTTTCAGTAAGGACCACACTCATCACCAAGGAATAAAGGAATAAGTGGCAACTTAACCACAACCAGCCAGTCAGATGCGCTGCACGCATTTTATTTTGCTGATACTTTGTTTCAGTTTTAGAATACTGTTTCTACTCTTTAAATTTTTTTATTTTTTTTGTTGCATCAACTGGTACATATGAATGTCTCCATTATGAAACATGAAAGAATGTGGTTGAAATATATTTCTATTGCGCAGGTCTCAGTTGAAACAAACTTTGACCATGCTCAAAAAGCGTTTATTATTAGTGGGTTAGTTGTGAGAAGTGGTTCCATGCTGTAAGAGAATAAACAGGACTAGCAGTGGCCGGGTTTAGCTGAAGGCCGAATGACTGTTCATGCATGGCAATGAATGAGGCAGGAAGTAAACTACAGTGATCTACAATGCAAAGTACAAGAACATGTCAAATTCAAACATTTGTTAAACTATGGACGTGCTACCACTGCATGTAGCACTGTGTACTATTACTTAGACAAGAAAACTAAATACTTTAATGACTTAAGTTCAGCAGTGACCTACCTATCCACTCATCCACCCAGGCAAAAGCCTGCCTGTGTCCCAGCAGCAGCACATCCCGAACCACCTGTAAAAAAATACAAAGACGGTCTGAAGTCCAGAAAAACTTTATAAACTAACACACAAATAATATAAATAGCCACGCCTTACAGTTTGTTAATATTCAACCCATTTACCAACCATAAGATGAACATGTGCTGTGATAAGTTGGAAACATTCACGTTTCAGTTGTAACTATGGAAATTTTACTTCATCCAGTACTAGAATTTGAAATATGTATTTTATTAAGACTTGCGTCTGACGTCTCACCTTGTGGACAAACTGCTCAACTCGTGTCTGCAGACCCCACACCTCAAACTTTACTGAGACAAGTTTGTATGAGCACATGATGGGATCCTGCGTGTCCCTCCAGCCCTCCTGAAGAATCCCTCGTGATGTCTTCTCAGACTTGAAATATCGTAAGTCCTGCAATTGTAGAGTGATCACACATGTGACACTGTAACCCAAACTGGCATCGTGTCTGCAACAGACTTGGGAAATAATCAAAACTTTGAACTGAATGACAGTAAATAACACCTTTTCACATTAACCCTCGTCCTTGAGAAAATCTCAAGCTTTTATTAAACAGCTATGAAAAAAGATAGATGCCAGATAAAAATGTGTGAGATGGAAGAGTCATTTGAGGTAAGTGCAGCTCTGAAGTCCACATAATTTACACAACTGAACAGATAAGAATAAAATAAAATGAATTCCTATTTTCCATCTAGAAACATAAGAACCTTTCCATTAGAAGTGATTTAATAAATGACACAGTTTTTACTACTGTTTCCACCAGTGTGTTTACACCTCTCCAGGGGCGTTTACTCCTATTAGCTAACAGCCTTCAAACACACACACACCTACACAAACTCACCTCAGACTCTTTATAGTAGCGCTCCGGGATCTCATCGTAGGCGATGTCGATGAAGCAAACTTCCCTCTCCTGGTCCTTCAGCTCAGTGTCAAAGATCTGAAAACAGACGAGGTAGATTTGCCCGTCGTCACATAAATACATCTCAGAAATGTACTTACTGGTCAATGCAAGAGTTGGAATAGAATCTTAACACTGCTTGACTTGTACCTTGTCACTCTAAAAGCAGAGGTGGGCAACTCCAGTGTATCGCAAAGTGTAT
>NW_005187469.1:2256610-2287867 GCF_000239375.1 Pundamilia nyererei | reverse complement strand
ACATACATAACTCAGACTGGTTACTGTTTGTCATAAAAAATGCAAAGCCCCTTGTTTACTTGCCTTAAAGACGTTATACAAAGTAGCAAAGCTGTTTTATTCCATTACTAAATCTAAGTGCTAAATCTGCGTGTGTGTCCGTGTGTGTCCACAGGCATTTCAAATTGAAACCAGATATTTATCCGACACAACTGTGATTTCTCTTAGTTTTCATCCACAAAGTGCACTTGCTGAAGGCGATTTCTGCTCTTTAGATTTCATTTAAAAACTCTTTGGTCTATCACTTTGTCTTGTCAGATGAAGCAAGCATCAGTCTAACGTTTCATGCATGCATCAATGAGCACTGACAGTCTGGTCATTTCCGTCTTCCTGCTTTAAGGGTACAAGTGTGGTTTGTCTCAGACACAAACAAAGCACTTGAAGCACTAGGAACCATCTTCTACATATACATCGCAAAAACCACACATCATTTTAAAACTCGAGTGATCTTAACCTGCTTACCAGTAACCACAATACATTTAAAACTATCTGTATGTAGCACACCACTCCACGATTTCTTTTTCCTAATGTCTGAGCACTGGCAGCCTTTCATTTGATGATTAATACCCATATAAATGGGAATACAGAGAGTTAGCAATTCCAACAACCCAAATGAAATTAGGTGTCCAACAAGTGGAGCCGTTTTTTGGCAGACTCTTGAGGCTCATGCACTGTTGGCATTATTACATGATGGGATTGCACAGAAAGAGTCTTTGCTGCCAGATCTGCCTGGATAATTTTACTCATATAGCCTTTGTAGAGATCTTGTTTTTTATGTGCTATTTTATCTTAGACAGGGTTATCTTGCTTTACATATTTCTCTATGAGAAAGAGAGCAAACAGTCAGCAGTGTTACATTAAGCTGAAAGATTTGCGTGGGAGTGAGAGCCTGCCTGATTAACTGACTGGGCATATGGGCTGACAGCAGTATGGGTGTTCGCTGGGAAACCACAAACAGTGCATTTCACGATAAAGATAAAACTAAAAGTTTCATTTTCTACTTTGTTCCATTGCGCTGCTTATGGGTCATCAAAGTGCATATGCTACAGTATTTATATCAGAACAGAAAGCCCAGAAGTAACGGAACACAAGGCCATTACTAATAACACATCATGAGGTCAAATCAATATAACTTGTATAGCCCAAAATCACAAGTTTGCCTCAAAAACACTTTAAAATCTCTGCAGCATGGAAAACTATTTGCCTTTAGACCATCTGGAGGAGGAACACAGGAGGCGTCCATCTGCTTGCAGAGACATTCATGCAACAGACTGCAGATGTACAGAGCAGTCATACTATACTGTGTTCCACTCAGCATGTGACTAAAAGGAAACACCCAAACCACAGTTCAAAGCTCCTATCACACCTGCACACCATGTACTTACATTGTCATTGCATCCTTTGTTGTCCTCATATTTTGTCTCTATGTGGATGGAAAACTTGGGCAGGAACGAGCACTGTGGATTAAGAAAGAAAAAAGATGCTTAATCACTTGTAAAGACAAATTCATCAACTAATGTCCTTAACAGAAGCGGTGTTGCTTTTATTATTCTTCTGCATTCCAAAGCTGAGCAAAAATAGAAGCAACGAGCTTATGAAGTCTGTTCTTCATGAGGCTAACATATTCATACGTGCCTTGCTGTAACACCTCAAGTGCTTTTATGAGCACCGTGTCTGAGTTGGGAAGGTTTTTTCTCCATTTGTATGTTTATCACTGTATAGTTTAAAATGAGCTGTAGCAGTGCAGTACTTAAATCTCCCTGTCAAAAGTGACAAAAACCAAGACAATTTTGCTAGCCTGCTTAAAAACTCATTTTGCATGGGTGTATTTGCACTGACTCATACATAAGCACAGTACGCTCCCACACATGCACATAGACAATATCGAGCATTCCTTCGCTGTCACAACATTGTCCTCTTTCCCCGTTTATCCCCACACCCAAAAGTGTCGTGACTCACGCTACTGACATTTCTCCCTCTGCATAACAGAAGCCCTATAGCTAAGCCTAATCACATTCATATGTTTTAAATTATGTATCAAGGTTAATCATGGGTCACAGAGGCCGTTCTGATTATTGGGGAAAACTTAGTGCGTGTGTGTGTGTTTGTGTGTGTGGTTGCTATGTAAGTTGTTTTGATCATTGCAGAGACTAACAAACCCTTCTGACAGAACTCAGCTGCCACCACTGTACTGCGGCTACGCTGCATACAGCAGAAGACTGCATAATCAGTAATCGGAAAATTCTTTAATATGTAAATTCTGGCATTTTTCTACAATTTGACATGTTACAAGCAGTCAGATGTTTGAAATGAAAGACGAGCAGACACAATTTAGAGAAGGGATGTCAAAGTCATTTCACACTGTGGGCCGCATCACTTTGATCTTGAGTGGACCAGACTTCACGAGTAAAACTATGTAATAAATTGCTAAAGCTACTAAAAAAAGTGCTGAAATTTTTGTTAACTCCGGGAAAATGCTTCCCCCTGTGAACTCACTGTAAAATACAAACAAACAATCAAATTATTGTCATTGTTTATGTATTACTTATTTACTTTGGTCTAGTATGAATTTCAGTGGCAGGGAGAGGTCTAAATCAATAGGAAAAGGGAGAAATCTATGCAATTCTTCACAATTTCTAAAGCTCAAAGGGCCAGAGTTGAGTCTCTGCTGGGCCTATTATTAAGTACACAATACTTAATAATCAATTTTTCTATGTGCTATTAATTAAAAGAAATGGAGAAAAAAGATCTTTGTTTGAAATCTACCGGTGAGGTAAACATAAATGTTTGCCCCTTCTATGATATTCAATTACCTCCTAATATTTCCACAATAATATTCCACAATAATTGAGGATACTTACAGTGTATTCTTCAGAACAATGCATGAGGTGACATCGGGTCAAAGCCATGGGAGAACACAAAAGAAAGCAAAATCAGTTACACAACATCAAAGAATATAAGTGAAGGCTACAACATATAAAAAATGTCTGTCAAATATCTGAAAACCCAAATCATCCCTCCTCACTAGAATGTGTGTTTTCATTCCCTTTAATCTGTCCTCATCATCTTGTAACACCGCTTTTTAATGATCAGAATCATTAAAGCATCACAGAAATGTTCTGTTCTGGCCACTGTGCCTCTGATCTTTGGACTCCTGATTACTGCTTGCTCGTAATATTGGTAATATTGGCTTATTCCACCGCTGTGCTCAATGCGCATAAAAAGCACTGGCGGCTGTAAGCATGTAACTATATGCAGATTTAAACGTGGTCACGCGTGAATGAGTGACACGTTCATACTTTTTTACATAGTTTTGTGTTTTGCTACCAAACTGAAACACTGGCAACCAGAAAGCTGCAACGCTGTCACTGATGTAACATCCCATTCTGGTTGACCTTGAATGTTGCGTGGAGGCATTAATGGCACTCAGGAACTTACAATGTCTGCAGTTTGCTTTTTGACTGAAGATGCTGTCCCATGTAAATGCCTTCACCTTTTATAGAGTTTAAGATTGCACTTTATTGATCAACACTGAAAATCCTCCCTCATCTTTCATCTATGGCAGTCACCGACCTTTAACACTGAATTAGCATTTTGCTCAAGTTGCTATAAAAGCGCTTATTTCCAAAGTCACTGCATCCAGCTCATGATCACTGT
The DNA here is from genome assembly GCF_000239375.1 of Pundamilia nyererei. NCBI lineage: Eukaryota > Metazoa > Chordata > Actinopteri > Cichliformes > Cichlidae > Pundamilia > Pundamilia nyererei. The sequence goes on along the minus strand of NW_005187469.1, from coordinate 2,284,171 downwards.
GCCCAAATCTGCTATAAGCCTTAATGTGGTGAAACCTCCAAATGTCCTTCAGAGATTACATATGGAGCTGCTGGAATCTGACCATAAATTACGAGTTAGGTTGCATAGTAACTTTGATGGCTCTGACCACTTATTCGCTTTTTCTTACAGTGCTGTGCAAAAGTCTTGATCCAACTCTCATTTCTTTATATATTGTAAGGAAAATGGGAAATAGGTACAGTTGGCAGAGTTCAAAGAGAAAATCCACACAACCACACATGCATGGGATTAGGTTACGTAGGTATTCTAAATTGGCAATGAGTGTGAATGATTGCCCTGCGATAGAGCCACAGTGTGCCCCAGCTCTCACCATATGGCAGCTGGGATATGCCAGCACCTGATGAATGGAAGGTAAAAAGAGAGTTTCTACAATTCTAATTAGCTTGAAATGCGATATTTGGTATAACCACAGCACAGCCTGAACTCTCTTAGGTAGGTTTTCTTGTAATTTCTTTAAGTAGTCTTCAAAAAAAGTCCTCCTGGCTTCTTGACAGCCATTCAAATCTCTCCTTTGGATGTTTCTGCCTTTAGTTCTGTTTTCTGTTAAGTTGATCCCACACTGCTTCAATAATGTTGAGGTCCAGGCTAATTTCTTTGCCTCAAACTTCAACTTTTCAGGGGACTTTTTATGAATCTGTAACAAACCACTAACCTGCGATTTTAATGAAAGTCTCCTGGCTGCAGATTTTAACTGGCACTGCTGCCTCAGACTGTGTTACATCTACAGGGGTTCATATAATCTTTCACAACTAATTAACAGATCAAGTCATCCAAATCACGAATACTCAGAAAAATTGCTGCTTTAAACTTATACGCTGCATGAACATGTCTTTATTGGTCTTTCTGGAAAAAGAAGGCTTTTAAATATGCTGCTCCCTTTTTCTGGAATAATCCGCAGACGGACCTGAAACTGTTAGAGTTGGTTATGACGGATAAGTTTGAGTCCAATAAAAATTTAAGGCAAGAAATTATTTATGTGTTAATGCAAATGAATTGGATGTTTGTGTTCACCTGCACTGAATATCGGTTGTATTTGTTTCTTTACTTGTGTTACTTTTGCTGTAATTTCAGCTTTCTTTGGGCTCTCAGTGACTTTTACCTACATTAAAAAAAAGGATATATGCTTTTGCACAATCTATTAAAACTGTCCATTAAAGATTCACAATCTGGGACCAGATTTTATCTCCAAGCTTCTTAAACCTTTATATCTTCTTTTCACACTCCTCCAGTTCACTTAAAACATGCAGCCAAGTGTTTATAGTAGCTGGCGAGTCCTGAGAAGCTGACCTTTAAAAGAAATATTGTGCTTACAATCTGACTGTAGTTCTAGGCTTTAAACACAGAGTATTAAGAAGGCAAAAGTAGGCCTCCTTCAGTTACAACAGCTAACTCAATTCTTGATATAGCATGAGCTGTGAACAGCATGACATCCTGAGAAATACTTTTAGACGGTTTACTTACCGGTTATGGTGTAAGGGTAGTAGTTCCATGCCTTCTCTGTTACATAGAAGATTTTAGGAACCACTGCTCGAGCCCAGCTGGGTAATTTACTGCAGAGAGGCATTGAGAGAGACAAAGACAGATGTGGAGCGCAACTGTGAGCTTGTGTTAGTGAAGGAGGTTGAAAGATTGAAACTGCTTCCTTTGGCACAGCAATCATCAAAAACTTGTTTTACGCATGAAAGGAAAATGGACTCGCAGAATAAAACAGTTGAATAAAAGAGTGCTTCTGTAAAGCTTTGATTGAGGGGAGTACAAATGGCAGCTTAGGATTTTCAGCCACTCTAATGTAATAAATGAAACCAAAAGACCAACAAAAGAACATACGGACAAAAAAAAAAAGTTATAACAATTTATGCTGCTGATATAAATGTGGTCTATAAAGAAGCGCTCTCTCTTTTTTATATATATATACACACAGTTAAACACATTCATTCCAAGGATGGCTGAAGCAGTTGGGCTTTAAGGACCTAAAGGGACCAAAAGACACATTAATGGCAGCAATGAGGAAAAAACAAGTGGTGCCTTCCCTTTTTCTCGTGAGCTGTGCAGCAACATAATTTTACAACATAATAATTTTATTTCATGACATTTCAACAATTCAAATCCTCGACACTGACGGATAACTTATTCCGACTTGAAACATCTCACAGCTTTGTTTCACTAATGTATTAATCTGAGTTAATAAAGCTACTTCTGGCTTTCCCCCCTTTTTCACAAGGAATCAGCAGGATGCTTCTAATGCAGGTTAAATTATGTCAAGGTAGTGTCATACTTATCCCACAAACAAAATAGTCATATAAACTCTCAAAAATGTATTAAATATCGCACTATTTATCAGTTGTAGCGGCAGACATATGAGTTTTCTGAGCCTGAAAGCACTTTGTTGAAACTTTTAATCTCGGTATCATCCAGCATGAGGTCACTGTTTCAGTACTCTACCAATATGTGTATTCGGGAGACTTATTAATGCATGTCTGTGCTTGACATTCACTTTTCTTCGATTATGTACTTTGGAAAGCCGCCACATACTTTGAATGACATACTCTCCAAAACAGGACAAAAATGGCACTCCGTGAAATACGTGACTGCTGTGAATAAAAATTTGTGAATGCTGCCAGATATTCTCTCTCTCTTCCAACAAAGAGACTGACACCCCTCCTACACCTCCATCTGTTGAGTTCTCCTATTCCCTCCTTCTTCTTCTTGTAAAGATCTTTGCCAGCCCATGTTGCCAAACGTGCGAGCGTAATGGATGTCTGCTTTATTTTATTTATTTTTTTAAAAAAGCATCCCGGTTTATCTGAACGCATCTGAGGAATGGTAACAATTGTTCATAATCAATCAACTTTAACAATAGTAATAGTAATAACAATAATAATAATGATAATAAACAAGGAAAACAGTATTCATGAGATGAGATCAGGCCAAATAGTAAAGTACTGTGTGAAGCAGATTGTGAGGGCTAATGAGGCGGTTAAAGTGTGACAGATTGGCAGCTTGATTCCCTGCTGGTGACTTAAAGTTAATGTTTACTTGTTGCAGCTCCAGATGGATGACCAGTTAAGGTAAACAGAACAGTAGTTAACTATAGTAAAGTTATGTTGTTGATTCTATACAAGCCTAACTTCCATCCATGCAGTTTCTTCTTGCCACGCTTACCACGTTTATACAAAGAACATCATTAAAATATAACAATATTACTTGTGGATTAGTTTTTTTATGTCTTCTGGTCAATTTGATATCTCAAGAACGCCTGAAGGGAATTTTATTGCATTTGGTAGTAGAGCCAAACCAAAACACAAACAGACTTCCCCAACAATGGTTTTGTTTACTTATTTATTTACATGTTTACACTGTTGGGTTCTGCTGATATTACCCAGATTTGTGTGTTTGTTTGTTTTAAGGCAATAAATTAAGAATGCCATTTCACTTCATGTGAAAGCACATCAGTTGTTTTCCATGATTATGCACCATCTAGTAAGAATTCCTTGATCATTTTTTCACTACAAATATTGTAAGACAGAGATATAGAAGGCAGCTTGAGTGGTTGACAGAGGAACGCAGCTGTTATTTCCATTGAGAAGTGAGGGTTTCGAATTAAACCACAGGGATGTTCATCATCAATATGTGGAGCTTTTGAATTCTGCCAAACGCAGACACACATTTACGCACTCATACATTTCACTCCATCAAAATGTCAGCTGCTGTGGAAAGGTTAGTGTTTTCTAGATCTCCATCTAACTGCAAATGCAAACATCCATCAAAGCTGAGAGTTTAAGTGTTTAGAATACAATTCTGTCCCTCTTTTTTCTCCTTGCCTGAATGACAATTTTGTTGGTGCGCATGAATGAACTGCTCTGAAATGAGTAAATATCGCTCCTTAGATATTGGCAAAATTTCACAAAAATTTCACAGAACTGCTCCACCTTACAGTGTGAATGAAGATTATAGCCTAAGGTCTTTTTTTTGTACAAAGCAACTGTTGCCTTTCATTTCTGTTTAAACAAAGCTCCAAGCAAGTGTCTTCCTGAACACTGTTGCTCAAAATACTCAATTTATCTATATAAATTTCTAGTTCAATACAAAGCAAACCGACTGAAAATATCTGAATGGAGATCCAGACGATCTCTGTATGCTGCCTTTGCCTTCTTCATTTCCTCTGCAGAGCAGAGGTGTGCTGACTCAACATAATTAGTTCCCTGGCATAGCGAATGCTGACACGGGTATTTGTGCTCAGACAAATGGCCTACAGCATCTCTGCCTTCTTCCATTTTCTCTCTCTTGACCTCGTTTAGGCTCTGTCATATTTTTTTCCGCAAAAAAATTTCCACCTTTTCATTTTTTAATAATGTATTTCTTGCTAACTTTCATTTTAATTTGTAATAATAATTATATATATTTAAATGACAATTCATTATAACAAATAAGTAATTAATCATTCATTAAAATAAAAAAATTAACAACAATACTGCCAGTCTTGTCATTAAACAACCAAAGATACAATGAATGGACTTGATGCTTCTCGATGCTTCTCGATGCAGAGGCCATTGTGATTAGATTGTACATCTTTGACTCAGACAAACAAGAACAATTTTAGGTCTAATCATTTTTTACCGAATTACCTGAAATTACCACATCCTGCAAGCACTCGTGTCATCGGGAAGAAATGCTGTAAATATAAGCAAATAGTTCATCACCAGGAAACACTGCAAGCGGTGTTTAGGCAATTTGAAGTATTTCTTGTTAAACTATATCACGATTTTAACCCCTGCATTGCTTTTTTTTGGATTGACTGCATTTAGGAACAGGGAATTAGGTCCCAGGTGGCGAGAATAGCCTTTAAAACAACAATCCCACAAGCATTTGGCTTTCTGGTAAACTTCTACAGAGTTTAGTTCTGCCAGTCAGTGTGGGAAGTTTTTGATTCATTTTGATTCATTGCATTCACTGAGTAGTCTTTTCTGTAAATATTCAACCATAGGGATTGAATTTGTTCGTTCCATTTCTGAAACAAACAAACAAAATATGTTCTGTGGGCAAGAAGATTCTGCCAGAGAAAGACAGCAAACAGAAATGTTCAGGAACTGGTTGGAGACCAAATGAAAATTAGATTAGATTAATGGTGGCCAGCATATAAAAGTAGCCCACACACTACTAATTAATCACATGTCGGGCATTCAACTAGCAGGAGAATATTCCACTGACCTGTTGAGGTAGACTCGTTTCTCTGTGTACTGTCCTTGGCCATGTGCCGGGTCTTCATACGGTTCGTTCTGGACAACCTCCACCCCTTCCCCTCGATCGCTCTGCTCATGGCTGTGTTTACTGATCATGTACAGCTGCCCAATCCGGTACTAAAAGACAAAACGCACAGACAGGGTGAGTTCACACTCCGAAGCAACCAAAACTGTGACAGAATCAGAAAGAAACACTGATAACAAAAGATTTCACCGAAAAAGTTCATCCACAGTTAAATTACAAATGAAAAGGTGCACCAGTCGTATTTTATTTTTTATTTCTAAAAGCAAATATCCAGTTGATAATGTCATAACACCATTACCAGAATCTAATAACACTAACAAAAAGTACAAGAAAAAAAATCCACAGTTTGTGATTCACTAATGACACCTAAAAAAGAGCCTCGAACTGTGCTTCACTAACTGCACCCTTGACTCAGTCTAATTTGCTGTTATCACTGCAGCCGCAGAGAAGCATATGCCAAAAGCAGTTATGGTCACCTTCCTTTTAGTCAGCGATTACATATGTAGAGCTTAAGAGAAATAGAATCAAAGGGAACTCAGCAGGGCATCAAAGTACCCATGCTAACAGCAAACTTGGCTTATACACTTCTACACCTTTTGATGCACAAGTTACCTCAGTAATACGTGCATGGTACTTTTTTTCCTGTGGAGTTTAGCACTGTAGATCACCTCAGAGAAATGTTACAAGATGAAGCAGATAAATACATTCTCTTAATCCATTAGCCTTAACATTTGAATTTTTAATTTTATAACTAATTAATAGCACATGCTATAGTATTGTGTGGTCTGTGATTTCAGTCCGTTGCCAGGTGGCTGATAGGCAACATGAGGACATCCTAATATCTGATCTAGATAAGAACCTTCAGGGCCTAAGATGTAGCTACGTACCAATTTGGGTTGCTCAACTCCTGCTCATGTGGGACTTTCTGGGCAAACAACCAGACCAGACAGGGACTGTGTTCTAGTAAGATGGCGTCAAGAATTTCTACAAAGCTAAAATTATAAAAGAGTAATTAAACTGTGACTGAAGAGACACTTTAGTCAATCACGAAGTAAAAATTATATGTTTATGCAACAATGAATTCCACCTGCTTATCTTGCAGTCAACAATCATTGTGTATTTACTGCATTTAATGTTACTCCTGATTTCACTGAAAGCAAACATAGAAAACAAAATGAAGTCTCAGATGCTTCTTCTGCAATAATGGATCTCTGTACAAAGGTAAAAATTGCTGTTGTATGGCAAAGCAACTTCTGTTCTATAGAACAGCGGTCTCCAACCATTTTTGCACCGCGGACCGGTTTATGCCCGACAATATTTTCATGGACCGGCCTTTAATGTGTCACGGATAAATACAACAAAATAAAACTAGTACCAGTACCGAAAAAAAGAAAATTTATTCATAACACGCGTGAAAAGACCAAGGAAAACCGAGTAAACGATAACAAAATAACGCTGAAAACCGATAAAAACCATGAAAACTATACATTTCACACCTGAGCCTCAACTCTCGCGGCCCGGTACCAAACGACTCACGGACCGGTACCGGTCCGAGACCCGGGGGTTGGGGACCGCTGCTATAGAACATGTCTCTGCAGCACACTGGAACGTTTTTAATTAACCAAATAAGTGTAGCTATGCATAAATCCAAAGCATTGTTCTGTGTAAAAAGACAAAAAAGGAGAAAGACTGATTTTTAAAGAGGAGGTCAAGAGCTGAGTGTGAGAGAAAGACTGAAGAGGATCAAAGGATGGCAAATCAAAGAGATACAGAGGATACAGACAACTGTAAATTCTAGAGTGATTATAATTAAATGAATAAGGAAACATAAAGGTGAGGCATAAACAGTCTGAGCTCTTCACTAAGAGATACTAGCTTCACAAAAGATTAAAAAACCAGGAAAGTTTGCCCTGGTAAATCAAATTAACCATATTTCTGTGGATTCAGCTGCCCTTTTCCAGCCTCAGCTGTTAGCTAAGCTGTGATGTCCTGTCGAGGGAAAATGAGAGGTGCTCAGATAGTCGCCCAAACAAACTCCCAGCAGGCCTCTAAATTTTCTTTCTTTCTATTTTTTTAATAAACAGGCATAAAATAAAACGACATGAAACGGTTAAACCAGAGATTTGATCGTGGAGGCTTTGCGTGTGTGGTTTTTAGAAAGTTAACTTTATCACTCGCGTGATGAATATTTAACACGGAAGATTTTCTAGTTCGTTATTTCCAGGCCGCCATATTTAGTCAAATACAGTACATATGTACTTGCATACAATACCTCAAAGTAGCTGCATGGGGGTCAAATAATATACATACAACATATTATGTTAGTGTGAGTGTATATTTCTGACTTAATTAGCCCAATTAACTAATAGTCTGGTGAAAACATAAAATACAACACCGTGTTATTATCGCTTTACAAACATGTTAATTCCCTGAAACTAATAAGTCTATGTGTCCTGCTGAGGAGAGGTGATGGTGATTGTTATGCTTAACAGAGCTTTCAGTGGCCAACAGAGCCTCAGGGACAAGAGTGTAATCATTTGAAAAATAGACACTCCCACCAGAGCAGGACACATACACAGAGTAGGACACAGATGATGAATTAGTATAGCTTTTGATTAGTTCTGATTAAGCATGGGCCACGAGGAAAGAAAAAATCCTCCCTTTTGAATTTTAAACACTTGAAACCCTCATGTAATGCTATCGATTTAATGAAAAGAAGACTCTGTCTAAGATCATGATACATGATGTCGTCAACAGGGGCAGAAAGCCACATAAATATACGCAAAACATGTAGACACATAGGTAAGGCACACAATAAGCCTATTTTACATACATTTTCTGTTATGACACCAAAGCAACAATTAAATAGAGTGCTTTTGTTGAATGAAACCTGACATAATGTGTTTCCCGTGCTTACATTCCTTAGCTATATCACTTTCCCCCCCCATGCATTCATGCAATCTATGCATTAAAGGTCACAGGCACAGCTGCATCACCTTGGCTCTGCATCCTCTGTGGTGGACTAGTTTCACTGTGAAAGTAACACAATGACTCAAATCCTTTGTGGCTGTTTGGCCCACACACTGCTCTGGGCAATGATATGTATTCGTTGTTTCACACAGATAGAAACATGCATGCATGCACGTACATTACATCCGTGAACACACACACACCATGCACACATACCCACTAACCATAAAGATAGTTGTCTAAGCACAACACTAGCAGAGTGGAGATCTGGAAACAGAAGCAGGCTACAGTGAAAAATTAAGACGTACGGGCATTCTCCCTCCTTCCACTGGTCAAATAAAAGCCAAAATGAAGTGAATTTTATTTTAGCAAAAAAACAAAAAACCCAAACCTCTGTATTCAACATAACACACACTGGCTCAGACGGATGGTTTTGGTTAAACACTCTAACCTAGACTACAGTTTAAGATTCCTCATAAAAACTTGAAACGAGATGAAGCTAAGTTTAAAAAAGTATTCCAACCACTACTACTGCAGCACTGATAAACAGTAAGAAAAAAAATGCCTTGTACTGCGTTGCTCTCACATTAAAGCCAAAACAGTAATAATTGTGTATAAATCATAGTTTCACAAAAAAAAAAACCTTCCTCTCCAACATCTCAATTTACAATAATACCACATTTCACATTTCAATTCACTTTCAATTTTCAAAGTACTGGTACTGCACAGTTTTTGAATTTCAGTGAGCCATGAGGAGAGACAGGCCAAGCAGTGAACCAAACACCATGTGACATTTAATTCATTACATAACATACTATGGTCAATGCCTCAGATACAGCTCACGTAATTAGTGTTAAATGGACTGGCATTTAGATAGCACATTTCTAGTCTTGCTGACCACTCAGAACTCTTTTACACTACAAGTCCTTTTCATACACATTAACACAGGATTGCATTTTATGACATTTTTAAGTCATAAAAAACTGGTTCAACACTTGCTGAAGAACAGCAGATATGTTGAGGTTGGTGGGATTGAACCGCCAACATTCCAACATTCTGATTAGTAGGCTATCTGCTCTTACCTCCCGAGTCACCGTCGCTCATTTGGAGTTGGGTTTCTGGTTACCTACTGAAAGTTACAGCCAATATTAAATCTCTTTTTAGCTCTGGAAATATATGATTCTAACTGTTCATGCAGCTCAGCACTAACAGCTGCACGATGTCCATCAAATAGCCAAAGTTGCTTTCAACTGACAACAGTATACATATAGTGAGTGTAATGTAATGAAACAAACAAAAACTAAGCTGATAATAATCACAACACGTAGCCATTTTAACAGCCACTTACATCTAAAAAGCACCACTGCTGCTAAGCCCACTTTAGCAGCAGCGGTGCAGAACCCACTAAAAAGTTCAGTGAAGTTCAATGAAGTTCAGTGAGTTCAGTCTAGCACAGGGCTGTCATGTTGCAAGATTATGAAATTCATCAGGCATAGGACATTTTCTGCACTCACAGCATACCTTCAGGACATTTTGACATCAGGCTTGGTCCTGAAATAACCCGTGTACAGTGTAGTGCTCTGTACTGCACAACCTCTGAAGTCCTGAAATGCATAGCCAACCTTCAAGTGTTATGCAAGGGCAGGCCTATTCAATCTTATGTAAACAGTACTTAGGCATTTATTTCCTTGGTTATAACACTTAAACGAGTCAATGGTTTCATTTACTCTGCTTGTAATATGTTGACTTTCAGATAGCTCAATCACAGACAATAAATCTGTCATGGACCATGTGTATACACCGTGATAGACTAGCTACCTGTCCAGGCTGTACCCTGGCTCTTACTCTATGACATCTGGGAAAGACTCCAGCAACCCTGAATTGGTTAAGCAATGAGAAAACAGCTGACTAGATGGAATGTCCATGAGATCAGCAGTGACAATGGACACTATATGAGTTTTTGGGCTATAGAATACTTTTTACAAAAATAAAAAGGTTTGTGTTAACTTATTATTACAGCATATACCCAAAGCTGAATCATCTAAAGTTATTAATTACATTAAGTTCTTACATCACTGTCAAGAAGCCATTACTTTTGCATCATATCAGTTTTGTCTCTCCTAATCTGAGTCATGGCCTGCTTTATTAATAAAAGCTCACCTCTTCAATGAAGTCTCAAAAGCTTCTAAAAACAGCTCTGGGTTGTGGAAGAGATCCAGCCTGATAAGCTAAGAGCTACTGTAAATAATGCATATGCACTCCATTGCTTTCCTGTGCGCCACACAAAAACCCAGTGAGGTGAGTAGTGTCAACTGAAAGACACTGTAGTGGCAGAGGACAAAGTAAGGGGAGCGTCACAAAGATATCTCGAGTTTTGTGAGTAATGACAAACTAAAGTAAATGCAAGTGAGGTACTGTCACCTTGAAATAAAAGCTTTGAACACAAGTGTGACATCATCTTAATTCACTATTCGTTTAGACAAGACGTGCCTCGTCCATTCATTTTGACATTGATGAGTTGTAGTGGCCTTTAAAAATATCAAGGACTAGCATACATCATCTTGCCCTCTTTTGTGGGTCAGTGTGATGATTTTAAAATATTAAAAAAACACCCCACCATTAATAACCTTAATCACGAAGAAGCCAAAAAGAGGCTACCCAGTACACCGAAAGGTTTGAACAGCAACAACAACAAAAACAGAATAAAAAAGTCTTGTACTGATTAGTTCAGTAACCTGCTATTTTCTCCCTTTGGAGTAATCACTTCTGTGAAAGCTGTTCTGTTGAGTTACACTCATTCTTTCCCTTTTCTGGAAATCTTCGCAGCGTGATCAATCATTTAGCTTTATGACACAGCTGGCCAGTGCTTGCCTTGCCTTTATTTGATTTGTCTGATAACAAGGCACTCTGGTTTGTTGTTGCTCATTAATCAATAATAATAAACTAGAGTGTGTTGTCATCATCGCCCCCAATTACGAGGTCCTGGGCTAGTTCACTGAAACCCAAACTCACAAACTAAGATGACTACATTCTTACGGACGTGAGATGAGCCAACTACGGCATCTTGCTTGAGTGCCTGCATGTGCAAACTGCATAATCATCCCTAAATTTCCATGTAAGGCAAATAATCTAATTTAATCTCAATTATTTAGCATTCTACAATTAAATGAACATGATCGACCAATATTGGAAATCTGCCAATAAAAAATCACTACCTGAAGAAGTGCCTGCATGTGCTATTTACAAATGTCCCCTTGAAGTTTCCTGAATGTCGTATGAACACTACATCACAAAAACGGATAGTCAACAAATGATACCACTTAATTATGAATCATTATTAATTAATGTCTTTTGTCCCTTCTCCCTCCACTCAACCCAACCAGTTGTAGCATATTTCGTCCTGTTAAAAGGGAGTTTTTCCTTCCCACTGTTGCAAAAGTGCTCACTCAAATGGTGGTTGTCTGATTGTTGGGTTTCACTGTATTATTGTAGGGTTATTACCTTACAGTGTCCTCGGGATTCCCATATGCTTGTTTGCCATTCACCTAGGGACCATCTTTGAACCGAGGACACCACAAGGGTTACGGGCCTCAAGGTAACTGTTGTTGTGATTTGGCGCTATATAAATAAAACTGAATTGAATTGAAATTGAATAACGTACCATCGACACGAAAACCAAATGTCTGGCATAGCAGATAGCGGAGACTTTGTCCCTTGAACTTGATCGACGTTACTGGAAAGTTAGTTGTGTTTGCACCACAAAGCAACACAACTAACTCATTCAACTACCTGTAAACAGACCACAAAATGGCACTATAATGAAGGCCAAAACAAACAATACAAAGGCTGCTAACATGAATCAATCCAACATCAGCTCAAGTGTCCATAAAAGCAAGCCTGTAGAGCACGTCAGCGTATCCATCAAGACGCACTGAAGTCACCGATGCAACTGCATTCCATATAGTGCCCAATGAAGGAAAAATAGTCAACAAAATGGGCAAAAGTTATGTTATATCTTAATGGATATATTATAACTTTTGAAAAGTAGCGATATCTGCACTGAACATAGTAGGAGACATATAGAAGTATACAGCCATTGAATACTTTGCTATGAGTTTTATTTACATCCATAAGCTACAAAGAATGGAGTGACAGACATTATTTTGCTGTTTCTTTCATCTAATGTAAAAGAATAATAACACAAATATCTAGAGGGGAATCATTGCTGTGAAATAATAAAATCACTGTCATTGATATGAAGTTCTTAATTATAAAATATGAGGAGTCGTTTAGCCCTAAAACATCTAGCGCTAATTTGCATTCAGCATGTCTGAGCTCACCCTCAGAAAAATACTATTATCACTTGATTATCACATAATTTCAAATATGCATTCTTCTTTTTTTCCCTCCCTTTCCCCCCCATCTTACTTATGCTTCACTTTTCTTCTGCCAACCTATTGCCTTAAAGAAATAACAAAAGCTTTATCCAAAGTTGCAATATCTAAAGACACCATAAACCAAATCCCTCATTAACCAAAAAAGGAGTACTACTGCTACCAGTCCTAACGGCTTAGTGTCTAGACTCAGACATGCTTCTGCAGTGGCAATACTGATAAAATGGTTGATCCTTGTATCGTCTGTTGCTGAGAGCGATTGGGAGTGGACATCGGATAATGAGGGAGAAAGATAAAAGAGAAGAAGAGGAAAAAAGGGGAGGGATTATTGAAGTAAGGGACAGGGAAGGGATAGGGAGACAGCAGAAAAGGAGAGAGGGGGTATGATTAGCAGTGTATGTCACTCTGTTTCCAGGCCTCTGCATATAGAGTAGAGGGAACTGAAATGAACGAGAGCAATAAATAAAGGCCGACCAGAATGGATTGGGGAAAATATAGAATTATTAACTGTCTGAGAGATTATCCCCCTCCTGTGTGACAACATCTCTCATCAAAGACGTGGAGGTCTTGAGTACTTTGGCTCCGCTTGCACCCTCAGAACGACACAGTGATGAAAGATCTTGAACTTAGCTTTTAATTAAAGATAAGACTTAGGCTGTAGCACTTAAACAAAAGACCCACTGATTCAATTTAGCATGAAAGTTAAGTCTAATGTTGCTGTTAAGAATTAGTTTTAATTGTGCTAAAAAAAAAAAAAAAAGACTAAGTGTAAGAGTAGCAAAAACATCACAGAAAATTGTTTGTCATTTTCTTTGGCCTTTTGAAAACAAATGTTCAGCAAAAGGTCAACAGTTGGATTTCGAGTATCTACAAAGCTCTTGCAGATATAGCAGAAATAAATAAATAGCTTGATATTATGATTTTGATGTCCAGTCAACATCATCATTGGCACAAAATAATGTTACAGTATAAACCCTGATTCATACATACCACACATATCAAATTTCCAAATATGTGATTAATAAAGCTGACAATTCATTTAAAGGTGTGCTTAAAATAAAAAAAAGACAATTAACTTAATGTACTAATATTACATTACATATAATGTAATTAAAGTATCAATATCCCTTACTATGTAATAAATACTCAGTCCACCTTTGCAAATCTGATTTTGTATGATGAAGCTTACAAAATGTTATTATCAAGCAGTTTACTTACCCAGACAGGATTTCATTTATTCCATGATTCGTTTAACTGTAATAAAACTAGGCACACGCTACAGTATCAAGCTCAGTATCAAGCTTGCTCTATTGAGTTGGCTTAAAGAGCCTGACAAATGAGACAAGTTTAAATCTACAGCACACTTTACCATCGTTGCGTAATTAAGATGAATCCCATTATTCAATTGAACCACATAATACGCTAGTTTGAATTATACTTTGCTTTCCAAGCGCAGATTACTGGTTAATCTGATGTAGTGCAAATTATGTTTTGCAGAGAAAATGAAATTTGCCTTCACTTATGAGACACACGGTGATTTATCATTAGCTGAGTAAGATAGAAAGATGTAAGATGGAAATATGTAGCCTTTCCAAACACCAGACTCCCATCAGATTGAGACAACAATAACTCGAGAAACTTCTCATTAATAACACAAGGTCGCACTCGTTAAAATGAGACGACTTTTTGTTACATTTAGAAATCTATAAATCTTTTAGATGTTTTTTTTTCCCAGAGCAAGTAAAATAAATGACCTTCCACAGAGAGCTTCTGACATTAGCCAAATACTCTTCTAAATGAGTATGGAATCAGTGAGCACATAATTAACCTGCAGTTTAACAAGGCTGTTCCTCGGCAGCCTTGTCAGCAAACCTCTCAATTTGAATGTCAATGTGAGGTAACAGTCTACACTAAAAGCTCTGATAATCACTGTGCTCCACTTGCACAGGGCCACGTTAATGCCCTCTGGGAGTACTGTGGCAGCCAAAACTGAGAGACCATTTTGTGCTTGGCAGGTACTACAACACTACAACTTTAAAAGTAGGGTTGTGAGCTGATTCGCTCAGTGTGTTTCTCTTAGCTGCAGGGTGAAAGAGGCTGTGAGGAGAAGTGTACGTGTAAAATAGTGACTGCATATTAAAGACCTGTGATTATGTAGGCTTCAATGTGGGTTACTCACTTTGTGAATACTATTGGGATCTCGACAAAAAACTAAGAGTTTAGTGTAAGTCCTGTAATTAGTGATGCACTGGCTGCAGCTTTCTTGGCTGTTTTCCAATTTTTTCGTAAGCATGAGCTGCAGACGTTTATTTTTCCCGATTCTAATTTTCAAAAGTACGTGCAAACAAAAATCAACTATTCAATTGCTCATAATCCCAACATTTTTTTTTAAATATGCTGGAATCCACAGAAGTCATTCACATTTGTCCGGTATTTCATTGCTCCATTTTTACACAATAAACAAAAAAAAGTTTTTTTCTTCCTTCTGTTTTTCAGCTTTGCAATTCAGCACATTTAGATAATTCTGCTCTGGGCTTCAAAATAGTTTAATTTAGTTTTCCAGTTTTCTTAACCCGTAAGAGAAAATGTCATTGTACAGATAAATCACTAAGACGACACACACATCTGGTACACACACACAGAAATACATACATCCACAATCCTATACTGCTGCCACACCCACGGGGCCATCACTTTGCCGTTTCATTACCTATCATGGCAAATATACACAAACAAACTCACATTGAGCGACAGACACATGCAGCCCTTCTTGCCCTGTTCTGTGCGCATTTAATCAACTGGGTGGCAGTGTGCACTGCTCTGAGCTGCACTC
The DNA here is from genome assembly GCF_000239375.1 of Pundamilia nyererei. Classification (NCBI taxonomy): domain Eukaryota; kingdom Metazoa; phylum Chordata; class Actinopteri; order Cichliformes; family Cichlidae; genus Pundamilia; species Pundamilia nyererei. The sequence continues at coordinate 2,268,670 of NW_005187469.1, read as the reverse complement.
TCCAGATAAGATTATCCTTTAGCTGTAGGCCTGACAGTCAATAGGTTAGACAAGGGGCATAATTAGTGTTTGTGTGTGTGTATGTGTATTAGGCCAAGGGAGAGAGGGTAAATGAACAGCACAGATAAAGATGGTAAAGATAGAAATTGAGTGAATAAGAGAGAAAAGCACAAAGACAAGTTATCAGTGTTGCCCAGCAGAGCACTATAAACATGAGAAATCAATGTGAAGGATGCAAACACATCTGCAGTGCCATCTATGCTTCTGCTTCTCCTACCTTCTCTGCTCCCTGTTAAGTGGGCACACGGAGAATGTGTACTGTGTGTCTTTGTTGGTAAGAAGTCATTTTTTTCTGCACTTGCACTTGTTTACAAAAAGGGTTTAACAAAGGGGTTAACTCGCAAAATTGATCAAAAGTATGAAATGAATTTTTGAATCCGTTTGTTTTGAGTTCGAAGTTTCCTGTTATTTGGAGGCAGTTGGTAAATGTTCTCGATGTGTGCCGAAGTTAGAACAGCGGTGTTCTTATTTCGTTTTCAGACTATACGCTGTTTGCCTGACAACCTCAGTCATCAGTCAAAACAGAATGAGTCACAATTTAATGCCATAAACAAGGCGCAACATCCATCTATGTGAAAATGTTGACATTTTTCACATTGGCTGAAGTGCACAGATGGAATATTAAACTATAGAAAACAGGAAGAACGGAACAAATGCCAATTCCATTAAACCCTCCTGAATTTTCATTAGCATTTAAAAAGTAATTATTTAAAAATGTTTCAGTTGTTGTGCATTGCTTTCGAAGGCTACTGGCTTGACCTTTAAGTAAAACAAACTGAGCTGAGGTGTCCACCTGTGACTTAACCTGATACCTGTCAGCTCCAAGTTCCCGCTAATGTGGGATAAAGTGCTGTCCAGCTGAGGCAAAGGAACAGGATGCACGTCTTGCTGCAGACAGTATGATTAATCACCCAACCTATTATTATTCATCATATCATCACCTAAGCAGACAGGCCTTAGCACCCACATGATGCACTGTAACATTTATACACACAAATCCAATGCCAGAGACAGTTAGATGGCTGCTTTTGCTGTGGCTAAGATGATGGCTCTGACACAATAAAGAAAATGAAGAGTCATGGAAAGTGCAGGACCAGGAAATGTTGTCGACTAGTATTTTTAGATAATTGTTTTTTCCAGAAACAGAGCCTGAAGCATTAAAGAGATGCCGGATATTTTGGCTGATATTTCTACATTAAAATGTCCCTAATTCAAATGCTGGATTTCCTAGATAATATTACCGCTGGACAGAAAAAAGTTCAATATATTAAGGAAAGTTGAGTCGAATCTCGAGATGGGCAGGGTGAAGGTCATGGTAGTGTGCCATGAACTGCACTATTTTCCTGTCACATGAAAATAGTGCACTGCAGTCTCTAAGGTCACTGCTTTGAACACTGCTGTTCATTTGACTGTGTGTCTGTATCTGTGTGTGTATGTGTGGTAGGAACGTCATATTTTGGCAGATTAGGGCAAAATATTTTCACTGTGTTTACTATATTTAAGTGTACTCGACTCACTGTCCGGTTGGGTTAAGGCAAAACTTAGGAACTACTTTTTTAGGTTTTAGTTAAAAATTCACCCTTACAAAGCATTACCACATGCATAGGAGATTTATTTTCTTGGTGATTTGATTCGGGGGGGTGGTGTTTAAATCAGGACAGTGCATGTTGCTAAATATCAATATAAAAATACGATAGAGATATTTAGCAACACTGCAAATTTATATCTGTGACCTGCCTGTGGGTAACATAACAAACATGTCGAATGTCGTGATTAAAGGGATGATAAAACAGCAGAACCCAGTAAGTTAAGCGAGAGTGTATATTACTTAAAATTATTAGCAGAAATTCTAAATTAAATGCGTTATCAGTCATTCTGTCTACGGGTGATTTATACCAGAAAAAGGTTGGCCGTTGTCTGTGCCTGTTCTAAGACATCAGCAAAACATCAAAATAAACTTCTTCTGTGCTGTTTTCGGTCCCACAGAGATGTCTGTCATTCTTAATTGCAAAAATGTAATTACTGACTATTCTGAACTGGCCTAAATAAAATACATTTAATATTAGCTTGCAATTTGCATGTCATAATACGGTACTCTATCCCTTTACTGCACGTTAATCGCACTCCTGTAAATACTGGGGTAGAGAATTGAAGATTATCACTGGAGCAACACAATGTCAATATTGTATTGTGGTTGCTGATTGGCCAACTCTTTGGAGCATAATGTTTTGTGTCTTAGCCAATAACAGATTAGAATGACAAAAGTAAGTAGACTCAATTGATGTTAAAGGTTACACTGGGTGCCGGTTTAGCTCAGTGGGTAAGGAGACCACCACATGCTGCATGGCAGGAAAGCAGGAAGGGAGATGGGTCGACACGCAGCAAAGGGCTGCAGATTGAAGTCCGACCGACTCCTCTCTATCCTGTTTATCTTCACTTACTGTGCAATAAAGGCAATAAGCCAAAAAATAATAAGAAAAAAAGGAGGACCTTACCCCTTTGCACGGCTTTCAACTCTGTTGAGATATTTAATCAGAGTCTCAATAACAGATTCTTCAAAAAAGGCAGGAAAAAGCCTCATCTCATGTGGAGAGAGAGAGGGGAACTGAGGAGAAGCATAAATCACGATGGAGGAAGAGGATGCAGATAAGGAAAACTGTTCTTGATTCAATGGATCCTTCCTCCTTGTCCTTTCTGGCCAACATAGGGACTGTAAATCCCCCCCGAAACTTGAGAGGATGTAAACAAACCCTTAGCTCTGTTTCAAACCTGTGCTTTTGCTGGGAAACACTGTCACCTCACAACAAGTTTATGTTAGCTTAATTGGTGAGTCCAAATTGGTTGTAGGTGCAAATGTGTCTGCCTCTCTGTGTTAGCCGTGTGACAGACTTACGAACTGTGCAAAGCGCTCTAGACCCCTCCCCATTGGACAAGTGGTAAGATGGATGATTATCAACCAAATCAAATTCTCAATTGTATATAACCAGAATCTTGCAAAAGAGCTTTGTAGAATCTACACGATTCTAAGATTGATGTTGTTTTAACCATAAATATCTCAAGTTCAGAAGCAATCCATCCCACAGTTTTAAATAAAGCAGTGTATTTACAGCTCCTGATACACATATACCACTCGTAAGTAAGATTACCAACAGCGCCAGAGGACTTTGTACCATGAGAATAGCAAAAAAAAAAATGTGGATTGGCTTCAACACTGAACTTGGCTTTAACCAGTACAGCACTTCTGGCGAAATACAAATTTTTAGGGTTAAATATATTAGGAGAATGTATACAAATGCTTCCCTACCCTAAAGGCATTTGTTCTCTATAAACAATTTAAGAAATGATATTATGTTGTAGAAATTACATTAGAAAGCATCTAACTTCTTGAAATGTGCAGTATTTTATCATTATTCCAACTACAAACGCATTTCTTGGACAAGAATAAAAAGCTTTGATTCTAACGACGTCACGGACAGTTGCCATGAGAGGGCATCGAATCCAATTTTAGGGGGCATGAAGCCTGTGTGGGAGTAGATGAGGTGCTGACCAGGACACCCTTGGTGTCATCTGAGCTTGTCAGTAACTATAAGCTAAAACTAAAACTATCTATATAGTTTATATAGTCTATCTCTATAACTTACTATAATCATATCATCGGTCTTCTGTCACTTCATTCACTCCACTAATATGTCTTTTCACCACTGCCCTATAATCTAATTCGATTCACTTCCATGTCAGTGAAACTCTGAATCTGTTTTTCATTTTCACAAATTGGTGCTTTGCTCTTCACACTGTCACTGTGCAGATGGTCAAGAGTTCTTGGAGTTGTGAGAACTTCCTGAACATGGAGAATAATAGTTCATCTTGACATGTTTATTTTTACTCTCCAGACTAAAAGAGCTAAACGTAATGTATGAGCTGCAAAAACACATAAATGTATGCATGTGTGAAAGTACTTCCTGTTCACTGCTCAGAGACATTGCACACAGTAGCCAAAGAGGTACTACTGCAGACTGACGACAGCAGCTAGACAAAGCTACAAAGTGACAGCTGACTGCAGAACAAAGGTTTAGAGGTTTACCTGCTTGTAATGTCTTTTTTCCACTTATAACAATACTTCTTACATATAATTATCTTTATGTAATTAACCTTGTAAAATGCCATAGTTTTACCTGAGATTTACTTCTGATTTACAACTTACCGCTGGTGTTTCAACCCTCTATGCTCTAAGTCTCACTGAGTGCACCTTAGAATTAGTAACGACAAGTGAAAAATAATAAGTGAATTGTGACTGTAATATTGTTACCGTAACAATCCAAAGCAGATTTTGAAGCGATACAACAAACATAAATAGAGTTAGACAGAGTGTGAGTGCAAGCACCCAGGACAGAAAGAAGCTGAGAGTGAAAGTGTCATCGCATACTGATATAGCCTTGTTCTGCCTGGTTCTGCTGGAGGTTTCTTCCTGTTAAAAGAGAGTTTTTCCTTCTGGCTGTTGCCAAAGTGCATACTCGTCTGATTGTTGGGGTCTGTCTGTATTATTGTAGGGTCTTAACCTTAAAATATTAAGTGCCGTAAGGCGACTGTTGATGTGATTTGGCGTTATATAGATAAAACTGAAACTGAAATTAAAATGTAAAGACAGTAAGCAGAGAAAATCTGCCAGCTGGGCACTTTTCAAAGGGAATCATTTCTGCCAATCAGCACCTGTAAATCCAGAAACATCATACTAATGACAATCCTTCATTGCTGACAGTGGTGTTAATCATAACATCTATCTCCAAGAAAGATAACATGTATATTTTATTATTTCCCCAAGTGCAATAGAACTTCTTTAAAGAGAGACTTTTTCCTTTGGAGTGCAAAATGTGTGTATGTAAATTAAAGTCACTGTGAAGTAATATTTTTACTGCCAGACAAGACGAGAAGTTCAACAGCTTACGAAATAAGCATTATATTTCGAGCATTTGCAGATGTCCAAAAGGGTCCATATTATGTTTATTTTCAACTTCATACTTGTGTTCTTGGACTAGCGTCTTTGCATGAGTCACAGTTCAATTGAGTGATTTTTTTTTTATATCCTATGCTGGGCCTCGAATAACTGTTCTAACAGAAATCATGCAGAGTAGAAACAATGTGTAAAACTGAGCCTAGATATAGACACATAAACACGCACACACAGTTTCTATAATAGCCCTAAAGTGATGGCGATGGCTGAAACGTTAAATTTTTCAAAATGAATTATCAACTTGAAGCAACAAAGAATCCCCTGGGGCTTCACTGTTCTCTCCCATTTCCTTGGCTATACATTGCAGAGTGGGCTGTGTGCTCATTTAAGATAATTTGCCACTTTGCTTTCTCTTTATTTAAGCATTGTCATTGCAGTTTACTACATGTTGAGGGAACTAATATAAAAGCAATTCAACTGTATTTTCAAAGAACAAGTCCGCTGTGGAAAACAGTAAATCACAGGCCTCCGGCATATAGGCAGGGTATGAATAAAAGAATAGCAAGAAGCCTGTGTGCGATTGCTTTTGTGTCTGAATCCGTTAGTGTTTATGAATGTAGTGGCTGGGTGTAGGAGTGCAGGTGAATGGTTTGTATTGCATGGGGAGGTTGTAAATATGAATGGTGGATTGAGAGAGTGAACAAACATAACTTAAATGAAAAGGTCAGGATGGCAGATAGCAGCTTTGATGGGAATCCCCACTGGGGTGTGTGTGTGTGTGTGTGTGTGTGTGTGATATCAGCAGGGCCACTCACTGTACTATTTTTAACCTTGCTTGTTGAGGTTTTACTTCATCATTGGGGACTAAAGACAATCAATTTCAGCCTCCTCCACTTTCCTTTTCCTTCGTCTTCCTCTATTCTTCATCTCACAATTTTTCTCCATATTTGCCTCCATCTCTAAGACTTAAAAAAAGTCATCTTAACCCTGTTAAAAAACTGTGAAGTATGTGTAAAAAAAAGAAGTCTTAACATTAGAGCCAGTATCTCTAGCTTAAGAAAGGAAAACAAAAAATGACTATTAAGCTGATAACATCTCAACTCACAGCTGATTAGATTAATTAAGCTGTTAAATGTCTGATTAAGTCTGAATGAGATCTGACAGCGAATAAAATCTAAATAACAGTCCTTTGCCAGGATGAGCTTATTGATTTCTATGAATGAAATCAGGAAATTTATTGGCACTTTAGCAAAGGCATTTATCCCTTTAAAGGTAAGAATAGGTCTTTATGGATATTGTTTCTTTCCACTTGTGGGTTAGTCACAGAGCAAAAATAGCACAGCAACCTCCTTCCCACTAAATTTGGTGGTTGCCCAATGATTGCAAATAATTTCTTTAGCATTTGGCAACCAGTTGCAAGCAGCTTGCCATACAGAGGTTGCACTTGCAAATCCCGATACATTTTTAGACATAAGTTGTAACGGCCGCCTTTTTATTTGTGCTGCAGGGAAAAGCCTGTTCTAACGTTTGAGTCTAAGGTTTATTTTTAGCACCTGGCGGCTTTTTTACTTCTCATCCGTAAATAATCTGCTCTTTCATGTGATTCAGTTTATTTTGAAAAGTCTCAACAGGATCTTGAGCTTTATCGTAAAAGGTTTATGTGGAACATAAACAAGCGGACACACGAAGGTGTTACCGTCGTTGTTGCTAACGACAACGCATAAAAACAGGCGCTTGTCCGTCTGTAGTGTGGTTATATTACATATAAGAGAAAGAGAGAACTTTAAGAAATTAATATAGCCACTACAGTGACCATCAGAACGATGAAAATATATTGCCGTAAACAGTTTATTTTGCGACACCACGAAACAAACGATAGCGTAAAATGAAACGATAGGCGTTTTTATATCGTCATCCGATATATATCGTTATATCGAACAGCCTAATTGCATGAAATTGCTATTCGGATCCATCGAAAACAACCAAGCCATCTGCTACAAATAAGATCGAGTAAAATGTATTCATGATCAGACGATAAGCTTTTTAGTTGGGATTGATTGCAACTGAAATTTCTGACACATCATCCAACTGTAGTGGCTGCTGTATAAATGAGTGAATGAAAGGGTTTATTCTGAAAGAAGAAAATTGTGTAAAGCTTCTGTGAACTGATTCTCATCTGTGTCACTCTCATTCATCATGAAACTGATCTTTCCAGTTGCTTTGTAACATCCTGAAAGTTTACACTAGTTCACAAACTCTGCTGCACTGCATTATCCACCAGTGCAGGGAGAGTAACGCAGTGAAACTTTGCTACAAATCTTATTTCTGTTGCCGATGTTTGTTCACCAAAAATCAAATCAAAGTATGCCCATCAAATAAAAATCCCGGTCTTCCGTTTCTACAGTAAGCAGACAAATTACACTGGAGAGACAGATTTACTTAAGAGACCACTGCACTGGCTGATGGAGGCTTTCAGGTCAAATCTAATGAAAAACAGACAGTCCATGTCTTTGGAAACAAACTGCTGCATTCAAATCCTTTTCAAGAGTAAAGATTCACATTCACTGCCTCATTCATGCCAACAGACTGCTCAACACTGATGACTCTCAAATGTTGCTCAATATTTATTATTCATTTTACACACTGACTTTGCTGATGAGCTTATGACAGATTTAGCAGGGTGTGATTAAAACAGGATGAAACAAAACTATTAATGGTAACATTTAATTCTTTAAGACTTAAGTATTTAAGACTTTTAGACATTTAGCACACAGCTTTTGGCATTTTACCACAGAATAGGATTTAGGAAACGATAAACCCTGCTTCCATATAGTGCGGATACAGCCATGTGAAAACACTTTTACCAACTTCTCTCCTGACTTTAACGTCACCTCTTATCTGTTTAATGTGATATTGCAATAACAATAACCCCCCCCCTGTTTATATTGCTATATTCCACCCCCTACCATCTCCATGCCTCATACTTTCATCATGCATTAATGCATATGGCACCTCACGTGACCCGCGCATTACTGATTCAGTGTACTTGTGAGTGGCATGCTGGGCTATTGCATAATGATGGTTCAGATAGCATTACTGTCCATGGTGGTGTAATTCTACACACGTTAATGATTCCCAATGCAGCATGACGGCATAGCAAGTTAGCCGAGGTGGATTTCTCGCCACCCATGTTCACTTACTCCTCGGTCATCAAAGACATTGTTTTCAAAAAGAGAAAGGGAAAAGAAATTGCCTTTCATTAATGTACTTTCTACCAATGCTTTATTTATTTATAAACCACATTAACTGCCTGTACTTCAGATTTATTTTCAGTGCAAATGTAGAAGATTTTGGTATTTTAATTCTCACCACCTCAAAATATTAACTCAACTGTAATGGAAGAGTTCATAATGCTTCATATCTGTTTGATGCCATGCCAAATCTACCACACAATAAGATCTTTTAGCTGTGAAAGGCCAGTCAGGACTTCCGTCTCCATTTTTAATTGTGCACTTTCCATCTGACCTAACCACTTTAAACCAGCAATGTGACCAGGTGAGAGAATGAGTATTAACAACTACACCATTCCAAATTATGTCCAAATCTATCGATGGATATAATTTTGTGCTCACATAAAACATTCTGTACATGGTTCAGTCTCCAGTCACACTGGTGTGTTAGTGCAAACCAGCATTTATAAATAGTTTCCATTCCCACAAGTAGCAAAATTATAGGAGAGTAATCTGGCAACCGGTCGTCCTGGCATCAGAAGGGAACGTCAAAACAAATCTGACTCCAGTTACTGTAACTTAAACTAAACACACTGACTTGTCTCGCCTGTACTCTGTCGTTAATATTATGTCAGTGTTAATCCCAGGAAGGAACATAGCAGAGGCTCTGTGCAGTTTGCCTTTTTTTTGTATTGTGCTCATCTTTCCAAGCCTAAGAAACTGCTAGCATGCTTTAATACTAGTCTCGAGACACCTACAAAACCCTGCATGTCAGAGTTTTTTTCTTAATGAATGCACTGTGGCTCTCTTGGATGAGGACCAGATCCTTTCAGGTGCTTTATTTGAGTAAAGTGACACCAGAGTTTAACTGGCACTACTCCCAATAACCTTGGAAGGTTGTGAAAGTGCAAATAAACTGCTACAAATATTACTGATGTGAATTCACTCTGTATCTACTCCAATTGCTGAAATTGCTCAAACAACTCCCAGAAAAAACATTTCCTTAATCAGTCCAGTTTCATCTTTCTGCTGTTGTTAACATGAGCATCACATGCTACCCCGAGAGCAGCTTGGCTTAGTCCCTCATGCCACATATATATGTAAGCACGCTGCTGAACAATAAGGGGAAAATGCCACAGCGCACTTGTTAAGGCAAATCCGCTCACACATTCACACACAGCCACAGTCACAAGGACTTTGTGGCGTTACCAAGGCAACCAAAACACAAGAGCTAATTATAGTTACAGCTATAGACTCTGGGATAAAACTCAGGCACACTTACACGGACAAGCACACAAACCAGCTGTCAATACATCCCAGTCCTTACAGGTTTTAAGTCAACAGGCATAGTGCTTATGTGAAAATGAACACAGCTGCTCAACCTCATACTATAAAGAGTCACATATACATGTGTACAGACGATTTTAATGATTGCAAGTACACATGTACAATGCTTTCAACATATTCTCAAAGTATTTTATTTTACTTGCAGAAGTTTCTCCTAGAACACAAGCACACATCTGAATATTCCTTTTGCATATTCTAATAAATGAGCTGTACTGTGTAATGTGGTATTTTTGGTAATTAGGAGCCATCTGTGGCAATCCAAGCGCATGTAACTGTTAAATTCTCTGATAATATGCTAATGAGCATCCTATATTTCTTCTACATGAACAGCTTAAGGAACAAGTCACTGAAAATAAGTCACGTATCCTCGCTGAGCTGTACTGAAGGCATTTCATAGATGGAAATGGATATAAATAGCATCAAAATACAAAGGAATACGAAGACATGTAAGACAGGGTCCAGAAGGACTCGAAAAAAAACACAAAACAGTTCCATATGTTTAAACTATGGACGTTTTTTGTATATACTGCAGCCTCAGTACTAGAATGTGGCAACAATATCAATCCCATCCCAAGTATATAACCAAATAATTTCACAATAAGTGACTCTGATGAATCAGAGTGTGTAATTGAGTTTTTTTATTGCCCTTTCAAAAAACTATTAAGGCTGGGCTTTTCTTTATAGTTACTTTCAGCTAATGGGGCGACCGTGGCTCAGGGGGTTGGGAAGCATATCCGTAACCGGAAGGTCGCCGGTTTGATCCCCGGTCATTGTCCTGGTCGTTGTGTCCTTGGGCAAGACATTTTACCCTACCGCCTACTGGCATTGGCCAGATATGTCAGCCTTGCTTCTGTCAGTCTGCCCCAGGGCAGCTGTGGCTACAACCGTAGCTTGCCTCCACCAGTGTGTGAATGAATAGTGGCATTGTAAAGCGCTTTGGGTGCCTTGAAAAGCGCTATATAAATGCAATCCATTATTATTATGACATTATTAAAAGATTCAATAATGTAAAAATACTTAAATGCAGATTTCTGACAAAATATGCCGGAGGTGCGTTAAACTACATCGGGGTGGGCGCCTCGAGGGCCGGTGTCCTGCAGGTTTTTGATGTGTCTTTGATCCAACACAGCTGATTCAAATGGCTAAATGACCGCCTCAACATGTGTTGAAGTTCTCCAGAGGCCTGGTAATGAACTAAACTAATCATGTGATTCAGGTGTGTTGACCCAGGGTGATATCTAAAACCTGCAGGACACTGGCCCTCGAGGCGTGGAGTTGCCTACCCCTGAACTACATAAACAATCAGCATTTCACAGCAGCCACAAAAATAGTCCAATCATCCAACTTCTGCTTGTAAATTTCAGGAAATATTCTTTTGGGTGCTCAACATACATAATACATGTTTATTACATTTAAATATCACATTTTTAGTCTTTACTGCAATGGGCCTCTGCCTTATGGCACATGGATCGCCTGTTTAACCTACATTGGCACCCCAAGAAGAAAGTAAATATTAAATCCACAAAGTAAGTATTAAAATAAATAAAGCAGCTGGAAGATTTCTAAAATTTTTCTACTTCTTATTTTCTGCTGAAGCACACATTACCCGTGGTTACTGCTGACAGAAATACACTAATCAATGTTGAAAAAGGAAGTGCAGGGATTGGATTAAGCACAGCAGACCTTCAGACCCTTTCTGCCTTTAATATCCTCCAACCAGCCAGAGCAGCTGGACGTAACACTGTAAGAGGTGCGATCAACCCACAAAGAGAAAAAGAGAGCTGGCATAAGAGTTACGCTAAATCAGTTTGGACCCAAGGCAGGAAATAAGGCTATTTCCTCTGACCAGCCTATTTCTGCTCACTGTTATCCAATCTCTGTGGTGCTTTTCCTCAATTTGCATCTTGAAGAATGTAATCAGCAGTAGCTCAAGACAAACCACATGGCCAACATTTTATCTCTGAAAACTGCACATCTAGTAAACACTTCCCCATCTTGCTGCATAACAGCAGAGCATAAGTTCTGTCAGCATGGAAACTGGAACAGTGAAATAGTTTGATCTGGGTTATTTTGATAGACTTTAAAGCTTGAATTCTTAAAGTTGAGCATCTGGTGAACATTTCAAAAGTATCAATTTTTAATTTTTTTTTAAAACTTTTCATTTTATTTTCATTGCTTCTTCTTGTGCTTTTCCTCTTTTTTAATCTTTGTTTTCTGAAAGAGCTGCATTATGCCACAAAACATCCCCTTTTCACATTTCATTACATACCCAGTGTGCAAGTTTTTCACCCTAAGCCAGAGTGTATGCTGGTTGTCCTATGTCTCAGTTGTTCTCATATGGCTGAGGTATGCTTTTCACTAAATAGAAAATAAGGACTGCGGGAAGGAATGTGGATGGATGGATGGATGGATGGATGGATGGATGGATGGATGGATGGATGGATGGATGGATGGATGGATGGATGGATGGATGGA
>NW_005187469.1:2234944-2256590 GCF_000239375.1 Pundamilia nyererei | reverse complement strand
GATAGATAGATAGATAGATAGATAGATAGATAGATAGATAGATAACATAACAACGATCATCACATAACACTGTTGATTGGCTGGAGGTTCTCAGTTTATACTACAAGGATCTGAGTGTGCCTGTGTTTGTGTGTGTGTGCGTGCGTGCGTACCAACCCCTTGGGCTGTAAACACAGTTCAGTACCTTGGACAGCTACCATTATCTTCTGATGGAAAAGTGGGTGCAGTCATCCATAGCCATCTTCAACAAAAACCTCTTCGCTTTATATAAACTGGCATCTGCGCAGAATTCAAACTTGTTTTTTAACTTTTAAATAAATCCATTGCCTTGCCAGATACAGATGCAAAGTGTGATCTACTACTTAGGGGAGCCAGAGTTTCAGTATTCCAGCCACTGCTCAAAGCTCAAAATGGTACAGGGATGCATTTACACATATACGCACAGTGATGGCACAATATGTTGCTCAGCCTTAAAAAGGCACACTTCTGCACTGCGGCAGTGTCTATTTGAGCGCACTGCTATTATGGGAATTATAAAAATTCTAAGTGGACCGAAAACCATTAGGTAATTTGTTTAGATTTGATATGGCAGATGCCTAGTGGATTACAGCTGTGGATGGATTAATAATAATTAAAATTACTGAGCCCACTATGGTGAATCTAACCCTGTTTAAATTGGACTCACGGATGAGAGTCTCCTGATGGAAGTGCAGCCAAACAGCACTTTGATAAGTCCATATATAGAGTCTGAACATAAGAAATGAATGGTTATGTTATATTCTCTATTTCATTTATTGACGTTCATAATCTTTCATTCCTCTTAAGGCTACACTACTCAGCGTAATGTAGCCCTAAGAGGAATGCTCCCACTACTTTGCTTAGCTTTGAATTTGCTATTTTATTAGCTTAGTTTTCAAGTACTTTACTCACTGGTTAAGTTTATTTATCTAAAGGTACTTGTTTAGATTAAGGAATGAAAAACTACTTCTGAAAAGCGCACTGGGACATTAATCAGTCCCAATAATTTAGGTTACCCTGTGTTTAAAAGTGTAAGTGTGAGATCTGTCTCACTATTAACTCAGTGTATCACAGAGCGAACACTGTAGGACACCTTCAGTATGCTGTGGGATGCCAGTGGGTTTGACAAAACAGCAGATATGTAACCTGCATAACACACGTATTAATATAACAGTACTGAGAGAGTTTATTCATTTCTCAGGAAACTTAATTAACAATCTGTTACCTGTTTCAGTCGGGTTGGTAAAAAATTCAACTTTAGCCTCTCAAGTATGAAAACTCACAGCTCTTCTCAGTTTTATGTTTTACATTTCAACAAAAAAATAATAATAATAAGCTAATTAATGAAGTAAAAGTAATAAAAGAAAACATTCACTGGGACCTTACAGATAAATATTTTAAAATGCTTCATCGCAAACAGTCCCAGCATGCACTGGTGCTGACCTTATCAAATAAATAAAAAGCTGTACCTTCTAGAGTCGGGGTGTGCCATTATATCTTCAAAATTAGATTAGAAGGACATTTGTAATAACCATATTTATAACAATATTTTTTTTCATTAACGAGGTTTCATTGGAGGTTGTAGTTTGCTGGCAGCAGCTTTTATTAGCACAAACAAAATGAAAGTAATTTCCCATTCCTTTCCAATAACCCACTGTCTTTGATTACACCTAATTCCCACTTTGAATTAACCTAATTCAAAGTGAGAATCTATTGCCACACCGGAGTAGCAGCAGAAATGCTATAGTGACACAGCATACAGTGATACAGCATAGTGACACAGCTACTGCTTAACACCCTATTTTAACAATAATAATCACTGAAGTATCTCTTTAGTGAGAAGTAACTTGCTGCACAATATTGTCATATAATAAATTTGTAATTGAAAAATATTTTCTGTTGTTTTGGGCTGGGTTTTTAAACAAGCTACTGAAAGCCCTCTTTTGGCACCGTGTAACTAAATCAGTTACTTCCAGCCACTATATTTCCACCTTAAGCAGGAGCAGTTTCTTGCATCTTTTGTAAAGCTGTGTGCTTAGTTGGAGGTTACTGTGGAAGTAGCTCACCTTTAAGGTACTAAATCATCATCGGAGGCTGAGACGTTGCAATGCTGCTCTTGGTCTCAGACATGTCTGGGCTTATGTTATTGTAGAGCACCATAGGGAATGGATGACACTATATCACTGATAATGCAATATTACACTTTTACATCACATCAAAATTACTGTGGACAGTAGGATATGGCACAGCCCTAGCAAAAATACCACGAACTGATCCAGTGCCAATATTAAAATAAAAAGAAATAATAAGAAAGTGTGGATCATTCTTAAATGTATAAGGCAACAACTGACTCAAGCTTATTTTTAAAGTAGCAAATGAATCAACCTTAATGCATACATTAAGTGAAAAGGGTATTTTACACAACAAACATAATTATTATTGAAGGTCATTTTAGCTGAGAGTGAGTCATTAGGCTACTGCATACTGATGTCATTTAGAGCTGCCCTAGTTTACTTTTTTCCCTGTAGTGTCACTGTGAATTGTCCTCATGCACATGCATGGTGGATGAAGAAAGTGGTGAGCATACCAGTGTCTTCTTAAAGCATCAAAGTGACACCGGCTTTGCAGAGATCTGTAATTTTGGCCATTAGCTCTGATTGGAAGTTAAAGGATTTGTATTTAGGTGAATTTATGCACAACTAATGATTGTGAGCAGCCATGTGGTGCCAGAGCAGCTTCAATTTCTTTGATTTTTGATATGTCTGTAGACTTTACCTGAGGGATGGAAAAAATATATTTTCTTTAAAGTACTGTCTTATCACACTCATGAAATTCACAGCACTGGACTTTTGGGAGATGGATGTTGTCCGATGTAGGATTCTAGCTGTCTTCTTTGTGGCATTTTCCTTTCATGACATACCGCACATTTTTTGTTAAAGATCGGGACTGCAGGCAGGAGGGTTCAGCATCTAGACTCCTTTACTATGGAACAGATTCAGTATGCAGTTTATCATTTTCTTGCAGAAATATGCAAGTCCTTCACTAAAAAAAAAAAAGTCATCTGGATGGAATCATATGTTGCTTTAAAACCTGTATACATCTTACTGCATGGATGATATTTTCCAGATGTGCAAGGTGCCACTTCCATAGGCACTAATGCTCCTCCATACCATCAGAGATGTAGGCTTTTGAGCTGAGTACTGATAACAAGCTACATGGTCTCGCTCCTCTTTAGCACAGAGACTACAATGTTCATTGTTTTATAAAAAGAATTTCAAATTTCAATTCACCAGACCACAGAACAGATTTCCCACTTTTAGATGAGACATTCAAAGTCTTTGGAATTTTAAGTTGGAGAACATTATTCTGAATTGTTCCACTATTTGCAGGCAGTTTTGGTGAACTTCTGCTTATCTTTAATTCTAAGAAAATCTTCCTCTCTAAGATGTTCTTTTAATACATAATCATGTCACTGACCCGCTGCTAATTACCCTAATTAGCTGCATAAATTGTCTTTTTTAGCACCACTTACTTATCCAGTCTTTTGTTTCCCCTGTACCAACTTTTCTCAGACGTGTTGCTGCCATGAACTTGAAAATAAGCTAATATTTTTCTTAAAACAGTTCAAACATTCTGTGTTCAAATCATTTTATTTTAATGTATATTTCACACTGTGTCCTAACTTTTTCAGAATTAGGTTTAAGTTTTCCTATATTAGTGGTACCAGCTGTTTTGTATTTCTTCTGACTCACCAACACCGCACATAATGCAGCAGGAAAAGGAGGCAGAGACCAAGCCAGCCAAAGTCTTTTCAGAAATAGTTCTTTTAACGCCTACATTTTGTCAGGATCCTGGGTCTCCTGACCCAGCATTTTTAGTTCTTTGTGATTCTTGTATTTGTGTGATTTATTCTATGGTTTCTTGTTTTGATCCCTTGCCCTTCATGTTTCTCTGTGCCCCCTCTGTTCTGTGTACGTCTGTGTCTTTGCATGTTTGAGCTTCTTGTTTTCTATTGTGAATTATGTTCTCATGCTGGTCTTTTGTTACTCCCTCGAGTCTAGTTTCTTGTGTTCCAAGTTTAGTATTTCCCTCTGTGTATTTTGGTTCTCAGAGTCCTCTGCCTTATGGTTTATGTCTGTGTTTCTTAGTTGCTGTCTCCACCATGTCAAGTTCACGTCTCTGTGTTATACTTCCTGTTTTACTTTGAAGGTTCGTGTCTTATGTGAATGTGTCCTGCTTTTCTTCCTTGTCTCGTCTGTTCTGATTTCTCCCAGCTGTGCCCTCCTTCTGTGTCTCATTCCCCTCGTTACTTCCCAGTGTATTTAAACCCTGTTTTTCTCTGAGTCAGTGTCACGTTGTCCCTCAAGCTGTGTGTTTCCTTGTGTGCCTTGCTGTAAAGTGTGAGTTTATATTTTCCCAATTTAGTTTAGTTTTGTATGCTTTTCCCCTGTCAGCAAATAAAGCTGAGTTTTTTGAGTTCATCCCTCGAGTCTGAGTGCCTGCATCTTGGGTCCAACTCCTGCCTGCCACACAGCGATTCATGACACATTTCCACTGACAACCAACTAAACTCCAAACTTTTTGAGCTTCACAGGACCCACTGCCTGGGTAACTGAGCTACAAACAGAGAGCACAAAAATCCCCGCCAATGAACGACGAATAACAAGCCCTGAAAACCGAGGAACAGTGAAAGCACAGAAATGAGCTCAGCTGGCGGTGTATCAACATGGGAACCAGAGCGTTTCCAAATCGCCCTTCTTTCTTTCCCTTGGAGCACTACAGAGCTTTCTGGGAAGCAATGAATGACCTGATTTTCCCAGAACTGCTAATTGGAGGTTTATGCCAATTGCCATGGTAATGGGTGAAGGTCAGAGGTGAGGAAAGGTGCCACAATGTATGAGTGAAATCAAAGTGAGGATGCAGAAAAATGGGACAGTAGCTTTACAGGATATAACTCTATATAAGAATAACAGCAAAAAACTAAAATATGCACGCTAATCAAAGCCTGTATAGGCACAAAGCCCATTCAGTAATGCCAGTCAGCAGGGTTAAGGTATGCTGGGAATCTTGGAAAACAAGATCATTTTGAGACATGCACTCCTCCTCTCCCTTCCCTGTTTTAAAGGTTTCTCGATTTAAATCAGGACATGTTTTTCTTAAATGAAACTTTAATTAAGAGAAAAACAAAATTACAATTGGCTGGAGACTGTCTTGGAACATAGCAGAATGTGATGAATAGTAGCAGCACATGATTTCAGTCAGTCAATGCACCATGACAACAGCCTCAGTGTCAGTCACTAGATGATGCTGTACACGGCTCAGGCTGAGTGACAGGACCGGCTAAGTGCTACAGAGTGTGTACGACAGGCCGACACAAAGTGAGACTTTGTTATTAAAGCAGTAATGGGGTCTCTTTTACCTCCCCACCAGCAGGTAGATCAATAGAGCTCTCCTCATTGAATGTCCACTGTAGTGGCTCCCTGAGGGGCAGTGATCACGTGTGAGGGAGGATAAGAAAGGCAGAATCTTTGTGCGTTTCTGGGATACGAGTCCACACATTTCTCTATTTTAGAGTCTAAACTGATGCAACAAGAGCAACAGATATTTCTGTAATGGACTAGAAAGAGCATAAAGTGCCTCTGACATTATGCTGAGTAACAGAAAAATATAATTTGCAAATCTGTCTCCATTCCAAGCTGACCAGTGATTCCCCAGTGACTCACAGTGGGTAAGCCACTGATGCTGCATTTTTATCATTTGACACTGCCGTTTTCCACTCACGAGACACCCGTTAGGTTTTTATGAATGGAATTTAACTATTTAAGGTCCACAGCAATACTTGCGTGCATTTAAATAACTGCTTCAAACTTATGGGATCAGTATTACATGAAATTTTAGAAGAAGTTTGAATATGCACATCAGATCAGAACTGAAACCAAAAACAGGACAAATAATGTACATTTTCATATCTGCTGTTTGTGAATATTCTATCAGCATTTTCCATAAAATGAACATCTTTCAACTTGTATTGAGATTCTGCTGCCAACTACAGGTACTGACTGAAAAATCATTAATGCCGACAACTTTGCTGCCTTCCAAAGAGCAGAGGGCTTCTCCATGTTAACCTTCCACAAAGAGTGACATTTCATACAATAACATTAATAACAGTCCTGCTGTGATTTAGTCTATATATGGAGCAGAACGAAACAGTGAGAGCTGGAGAGGGAGAGAAATGCGACATGGGCATAAGCAGACTGTTGGAATCCAAGAATTACGAGTGTAATGGACTCTATCTATGAACCAAAATGAATTAAATAAATGCATCAATTAATAATTCAAATAGGAAATATACATATGTGTGTGTTTGTGTTCATGCGTGTCTGTCTGAGAGGACAAAATTGAAAGTTATAGTGGCATGAAAGGCATGAGGTCATGTGATCAGAAAGGCCATCAGCTGTTAATTGCTGATTGTGTCATCAAAAACAGTAATAGCCTGGAATCACAAAAGGAGTAAAGACTTCAGTAATCTTGTGTGAGAAGAGAGGCTGGAATACTTTAACAACTAAATCCTGAACAAAAGGGTTTATTGTTAATGTTATAAACAGGAAGTGACAGGCCCAGTTCCCCATTACAGCGTCTGTAGCCAGTTACATGGGGAACAGTGCTGAGTGTTACGCTTTACTATAATCACATTACATTTTTCTGTAATGTCATAATGCAACTAAATTCAGTAATCCCATTACAATTCTTAATCACAAAGTTATCCTGTTACTTGGGTTACATAAATTCCTTAATCATCTCCAAACTGGGTACACAGAAAAAAAAGTAGCTGATTTTTCCCATGCACACTAGCACTACAGTCAGATGGTTTCAGTTTGTGTGGAGGAGGAAAAAGATGGCAGAGTGGCAGACGCTACTTTTAATTTGTCTTTTTACACAAAGCACAAGAATGTGACGCTTAAGTGCAAACTGCACCCAAGCCAGAAACAAGTGTGCGTTACTGCTAACGTGACAACTCTTTGCAAGCATCTGGAAAGACAGTGATAACACAGAGCTAGTAGGAAAGAATCCCAAATGTCGACTCAAGCCAAGCAGACAAAGCTGCCAGCATTTTTAACACGAAACAAAAGCAGCCAGACTTGTAGCAGTGTAGCCTCCATTTCTGTTTCTAGAGTTTTATCTCTATGGCCACAACACTTTTTTCTGTGGACTGCTCTTTCGTCTTGCTTTCAACTTCGCTGTCAGTTTAGTATTAAGACTTAAGAACAAAACAAAAGAGCCCGTGCATCCTCACTGGGTCACAACTGGTAATTATAAGAAATGAATCTCAAACCATGTTGCAGAGAGATGCAAAAGTAATCTGAAGAGTAGTTAAACAAATTACTATATACGGAGAGTAATTAGGTCATTTCATTTGCATTACATAACTACATGTAAGTACACTACGCTGTACATTTGGTTGAACGTACAAAAAGTCATGCAAGCACTAAAAAAACTAACTTACTCACTAAAAAAGCTTATTCACCTCCACATTTACTTCTGGATGTAGGTGAATGTAAAGTACAGTAACACCAAAGAAATGTTTGGAAGATGTTGACAGCACTAGACCACGGGAGAGGTACTTCAGTTGCAGCATACAGGTGCTTTCAGAGAGTCAATATCCGGTCGTTAAGTGATGACGTGACGAATCCTACTTCCAGGCCTAAAGCAGTCTGCGTTTAATATGGCTTTTGTGTTGTTAACATGTTTAATGTTTTGTATTTTCTTCTATTTAATCTCAAAAAGCTCCTAAAACAGTCAGTGATCCCTGTTGACCTCCCTCGGCTTTTATTAATCATTTATTTAAGCTCAGTTTTTAAAACCTTAGGATGTAACTACAGCCCAGCCCATGCAGCAGTATATGAATGACTAACCTGGTATTATGGATGGATTATCTCAGTTGTTCTCCTGGCTGAAGTTTGGTCCTTTTACAGCATCCTGCCATGTGATTACATTTGTTCCTGACCACTCATGTTAACTTTTATCGAGTGGAAAAAAAAGTTAGCTTGTTTATATTATGCTAACATAGCTGTGTCGCTAGCGGTCACGTAGTACATCATTATATACCAGCTAGCCCAACTTCAGTAACCCTACAAACGTCACTGCTTTTTAGTTTTCTGTCTTCATTTATGCTGGAAGTGATAACAGAGCTGTACGTTTTAATTTGTTTCTAAAACCCCGCAGTCAGGACATGCTATATTGTATTTAGATAGAAGCTAGCGAGCTAACTTCCTACTAATTTCTAAATTAAATGTCATAAATTCCATTTTCATGGATGCCTGGATGTAAAACTCAATTGTTACACCTGGTAGAGCAGAACGCTGATCATTTTATTAAAGATGAAAGACTTTAGACATTTTTTCAACTCTCAGTAATGCCATAGTGATCGTTTGATATATGGACCTGCAGCGGAGTTTAGGCCCAGACACGGCTAGTGACGTCAGACAAACGCAATGGAGTCTCATGTTTCCCCCCGAAAGTGAAATGCAACACATTTGGTTTTTGGGGGGTTTTGCACACACACACACACACACACGCACACACACACACACACACACACAACAAGCTAATTGCAGAAACTTTGGCTACTGATTCTACTACATCAGCAGGAAGCCATGTACAGAAATCAATATATCTCCAGCACTACTGTATCTATTATAGCAAGAAGTACTAACCAGCATCAGTGATTATTTTTTGAATTTTTATAAGACTCCCTGCTTTGTTTGGTCAGCAAGCAGAAAGAAGCTGCCTCATGAAGATATTTGATTCTTTAGCAGCAAAAATGTCTGACAAACAGCTGCTGGTAAAGTGTGGTGACTGACTTAAAAGCTTTCTGTCCACTGGCCTCGACCTTCTGTCTGTTGATTTTTTATCTGTCAAGCTAACCATGTTTCCATAACAGTGTTGCTAACCAGGGCCATTGTTCCAAGGTCAAAAACACTAAGGAGGAAGAGCGTAAGAAACAGGCAGTTAAGAAGTCCAAAAATATTTTTAGAAAAGAAATAGAGCAGGTTGACCGTGTGCAATGGTACACCCTCGGGCCTGCACACTTTTGTGGTAATATATAGTTTGTCAAAATATGTGATTAAACGTAAACTAAAGCCTGTGTTCATCGTTCAAAGCAACAAACTGTGTTTCAGCAAAACACTGGCTTAGGCTGTGATCTTTGTTTGCTCGAAATAAAAGGAAATCCTAAGAAAATAATTTTTACCACAAACCAACATTCATTTCCCTACCAGTAGGACTAAAATAGAGACCAAGATTCCAGTGTCTACAGTGTGTTTCTTGTGGTTTGAGGAAATGTGTTTACAGCAGACTATGCAAGAATGATGTTTATATAACGTTTAGAACAAGCAGAGAGGTCTTCAATCTTAGACCACATTAATAATTCTGAGACAGAGTTTATTCTTATGTGACTATGAAACTGCTACAGGGCAACAATGTGTTTAAACATTGTCGTGTTTAAACAGGTTTACAAAAGTTCCTTGCCATTAATCGCATCTCGTTTATCCAAGTCGCATTAATAGTTGATAACGTGCGAGTCACCAGCTCACTCTCTCAAAATTACATGACAGCTTTACATCCCTAAAGGCAATTCCTGAATATGCCCACCCTCGTGTGCTCCCCTAAATGATTTTCCATGATGCTGAATTAGTGGCTTCATAAATTGGATTGTTATTTCACACAGATCATCGAGGCCTTGTGGCCATTGCTTCAGCTTTCGCTGTGTGACGACAGGCCAATAACCACAAACCACACACATAAACAATTATTGCTCAATGCACGTATCTCATCTCTCCATTAAGTATTGGCGTCATGAAGGTGGCGAAAATAATCTTCTGGCAGTCACAAATCCAAGCATCACTTCCTTCTTCTCAAAACCCAGAGCCCACAAACTTAAACTAACCCCAAACTTGAGGAAATCATGGGCAAATGCAAAAAACAAATCATGTCACAAGAAGAGAACTGTCAGTAAAGAAAGAAAGCATGCTTTAAGACCTTAAAGTGGGGTTGATCATTTTCCAAGTAATCAAGCCCAAAGTAGAAACTCAGGGTAATCATTTAAGTGAAACACTAACAACCTCCTACAAAACCCTTCAAAAAACGGTTTCCTTTTTTGCTTTTTTTCTCTTCACAAATCCCCCACCCAATAACTTCACACTGACCAGCAAGAAAACAAACCCCAAAAAACAAAAAAACAGAAAAAGGAGCTTGACATTCAGAGTCAGCACTCTGGCACACTTCCATAACCAACTGCTTGCGTCATCCTCCGCAAATGCAATGCGACTGTGCTTTGTACCACAACACAGTCTGTGAAATGACGACCTCAAAGTTATTATAAATCCATCTACTTTTGTATGTAATGTTATTTAGGTACACAAGATAGTCAGACAAAATTCTGGATGCAGGATCCTTGATCAAATCTACTTTTATCAGTTAAAACTTCATATCAGTGTGAAGTTAATAACTGACTAAATTAAACTTGATGGCTACTGCAATGTGTTCAAAAGACAAACAAATGTCACTTTAACTACAGGTTTATTAAGTTATAATGAAACTGTTACCTCACATCGTGAACTTTACGTTTGCAGTTCAAGTGCTTAATTTCAAGTGCTGTTTTTACACTTTTGGAATTCTGTACAATCCATTCATAACAACGCTTATCAAGTGCTTGACAAAAATACTGGAAACAGTAACAGGAAAAAAAGAGAATCCAATGGATCATCCACTGAGGCCTCTGGGTCCAGTTTTCAGAAATGCGTATCGGAGTCCAATTTCACCTCCCACTGACGTCAAGTCCCTGCTAAGGCCAAAACAGCCCAGCAGCAATGCTTCTCTTCCCTTCTGTATTTCGAGGAAATTACTCAGCTTTTTCCAAAGTATCTGCACTGTTGATCCTTGGCCAGCATGTGTGAGCATGTGAGTTTGGATGTGTGTGTTTAGCTGCGTGTGGCTCTTTGCAGTGACATCAATGGGGGTGCAAAGGGGAAGGAAGTTAGAAAATGTTTGGAGTTGGAGAAAAGACAGAGCCGATCTTTGTAATCACAGAGCAACAGTCTCAGAGTGAGCTTAAATGATGGCTTGACTCAGTTTTATTGCCTCTGCATATCTCAAACTGGTGCTAGAACCAGTACCGAGTTATTAATACTAATATCTTGGAAGACATTACTGTGTTATGCAATACATCATACTACAATTTATGTTAAGAAGATCAGGTTCAGCAGGAACTTGACTGTATTACCACACCACAAAGTAAACTCCAAAAAAAGCATGGTTAAAAATGATTTCTCGAGCAAAAACAAAACCTCATCAGTTAGTCTCAGACGTTCCCCTCTTGTGTTTCCCTACTTTCGAGCTGATAAAATCACTGTTGTGTCTCTCCTCCCAAAACGGAGCAGACTTCGACTTGACGTCCATCATGTAGGACTACAGCTGGCAAGAACAGCATTTGTCCTCAGATGTAAAGGTTCAGTTTAACCAGAATCTGCAGGAAGCAGAGAACTAGCTCATATGTTGCTACACTGAGCTCACTGAGGCTGCAGGGCATAACAAAGACTGCCGTCGTTAACTGCTCTCCGAGACTGTTCAGTTGCCGTCCTCATGGAGAGACAGCTCATTATTGCTCTGTTGTTTAGTTTTAACAACATGGGCCCACCTGTATTATTTATTCACCCTTTTAAGAAAGGACCACAAATAGAAACCAATTCTGGATTCTCCATGAATAATGCATGGGTAGCATTGTCAGGAACATGACCTCAGTAATAGGTTACTGTTATTTTGTTAAAAAAAAAAACAGGCTGATAAGAAAGATCTCAACGCCACAGTCTTATATTTCTTCAGCAACTTCTTCTGACTAATTGCAACAGTAGCAGTTAATTTGTGATCAATATTTATAACACTGATCCTGATTTTCAACAGAACTCCCACATTTCCAAAAGAAGCAACACACCAACTTATATTCTGATGTAACTAAAACAACATTTGATTAGTGCCTAACAGTGTCTGCATGTGTATCACCTCTGTTTTCAGCTACCTTTCTAACCTGATAGTGCAAAACACAGCCCAAACACTGTGTGAACACTGTGAAGCAAAACACAAAGGACATTTGCTGTTATGTAGTGTTTTTAGAGATTTAGCTCAATACAAACTGAAGAAATGAAGACCATTCTGAGTTAGGCTCACTGGTATCTCTTAGATGTAGTCCTTTATTTGTATGATTAGAAGGAATGCCCACACACATTCCCACAGAAACACAGAGGAAAGCCTTTGTGATCATTATTAAGCATGTAGAAGATGAACTGGCAGCCTGATAGTCAACATCCTTTGTCCAATATATCCACTATCCCTCCTCTGCACATGTCAAAATCATCTCAGCCTTGCCTCTAACTTTGTCTCCAAACCGCTCAAGCTGAGCTGCCCCTCTAATCTACTCCTTTTGAATCCAGCTCCTCCCAGTTACTCCCAATGAAATCTTAATATCTTCAACTTTGCCAATTCTGGCTCAGAATCCTGTAGTTTTGCCAGTGTCACTGCCTCCAACTCATAGATCATAGCAAGATTTAACTACAACCTTGTAAACCTCCCTTTAACTCTTGTTCACCCCTGACACTTGTCTCCAGCCACCCCACCCTGTCTCCACTCTCTCCTTTACTGTCCTTTACCCTGGATGGCTGACCCCAGGCATTTAAACTCACCTACCTTTACTGTCTCCCTACTCTCACAACAGATCACAATGTCATCTGCAAATAAGAGCCTCCTGCCTGACTCATCTGTCAACCTGTCCATCACCATGGCAAACAAGACAGGGCTCAAAGTAGATCCCTAATGTAATCCCACCCCCGCATTGAACGCATCTGTCACTCCTGCCGCACACCTCATCACTGTCTCTCTGTCCTTTGCATGTCCTGCACCACCGTCACATACTCCTCTGCCACTCCTGACTCCCACCTACAGTACAAGAGTTCCTCTCTTGCCACCCTACCATATGCTGTCTCTAAAGTCACAAAGATAGTGAAGCCTCTGACCTTTTCTAAACTTCACCCTCAACACTCTCAAACTAAACATCATATCACTAGTGTGCTTCCTCTGGATAAAGTCTTACTGCTGCTCACTGATTGTCACCTCTCTTCCTAACCTAGTTTCTGCAACTCCTTCCCATTTCTTCATGGTATGGCTCATCAGCTTTATCCCTCTGTGGATACTGCAGCTCTGCACATCACCAATACCAGTACACTTCTTCTCCATTCCTCTTCATCCCTTCACTCCTCAAAATCATGTTAACATGTCCACTGCCCTCTCTCCTAGTCATCTGGATCAACTGCCTTCCCAGTTCGTCCTCTTCACAGCTGCCCTCACTTCCTCCTTACTAATCCTCTGCATTTCCTGATTCACTAACTATCCTCCATCCATCCTCTTTTCTCTCTCATTTTCTGCATTCATCAGCTTCTTAAAGTAATCCTTACATCTTCTCAGCACACTCTCTTCACTGGTTAGCACATTTCCATATTCTGTCTTCAATCACCCTTAATGCACATCCTTATGACCTGTTTATAACCTGCTGTACATCTTCTCTGTGTTTGTATATATGGAATTTATACACCTGTCAGCATGGAGATTTAAATATACCAGTATTCATGCATACTACCGTGTGGGTTTCTCTATATAGTATTTTATGTTTTCTATACTTTCAAACACCAGAATAAAATCTAAACTTGCCTTTCTTTCCCTTCCCTGTTGAATTCTGGGATTGTGGTAGTGGACTTTGAAAAGGGGTTGTCCTTTGAGGAGAAGGATGTGGGATGAGAGTGAGTCATGCACATACAAACACATACGAGCGCGCACACCGAGAAAAGAAATGTGTGGGAAGTGATCAGCAGATGTGTTAGCACCAAACAAACGCTACACTTTGGGGGCCAGAACGCAACAAGCGAGAGAGTCAAAAATTAGCACAGGTTGATCAATATGAGATGAATCATCCCAGGAGCCGGTGAGTCCATGTAACCTCTATAAGTCCTCAAAAAAGACTCAGGACTGAAACCACGGAGACTTAAAGCAGCAAGAACTGGAAACGCTGTGTAAATATAGATCAAGGATGTGACATATGCCATATAAACCTTTACCTAGCAGGCTGAATCTACTTTGTAGTAGACCTGCCCTTCCCACACTGCTGGCTTGTTCAATCAGTATTAGAAGTTCACACTTGCGCTTCAGTGTTTGGACTTTGTGGGCATTACGTACATGCTGGTTTTTGTATTTACACCAAATCAATCACTTCTCTGCTTGTAGCAACAATTATATTTCCTTAGAAATGGCACCAGCTGCTCTACAGCAGACAGATAACAGGTGTACTAGAAGTTATGGTATTAAAAAGGGAAAATAAAGTAAACAGAAAATAAATTACAGCAACTGAGGGGTTTGTGGAATTTCTGAGGGGCCATAAGGGGCAACCAGACTTTAACAAGAGCCAGAGCTAAGTAGCCTGCTTTTTAAGGCCTCTTTAGGTCTATTTAAAGAGCCTGCACATCTGCCCCCTGTTTGCCTTTCTGGGGCTGTAAAGCCTGGAAAAAGAAAGGAGAGTAAATGGTGATAGAAGAGAAGGGAGATAGTCTTTATGAGATGCACACTTGGATGGCTTGAACCAACAACATCAAATGAACAGAGTGACTTGGGCATACAAATCAAACTTCCCCAGTATTTTTTATTTTTTTCATTTTCACCAGGTGCTACACTGAGGGAGGCTGAACAGAAAAACTGCAGTGTTGTTATGGAAATTCAAATAAGAACGAAAATGAAAAGCACACAGTAGACAACTTAAAGCAGCATTATGTAATTTTTATATGTTAGTGATCCCAAACAGCAGCTGTTTGAAACAGGAGGACATCTCTGCAAACAAAGCTGGTAGTTACCCCTTTTTAAACCATTATGGAATCATTTATTTAAGAAAATGATATTTAATGTCGAGATTTTTTTGGTTCTGGTTTTTGTTTTGGTTTGTTTGGGTTTTTTTTCTTTATACTGAACAGCTTCCCCTCCATTGGATGTTCATAATGACCTATACCAGTCTCCAAAATGAACCGAAACCACCAACATGTACACTGTACAGTGGTGTTTACTGTATCACTTCCATTTCTTATCAGTAATTCTGATTCTGTGTATAGGTGTATGGTAACATTGCTGGTCATGATGTTTGCTATATTTTTCAGCAAAAATTCAAATTTCAAATTAAAACCTCGACGTATAGATGTTCTCTGTGTCTAGGGTGGTGGTATTTGGTTTAGGTTCTATCAAGCTACATCCAGACTGGAAGCTTTGAAGCTGATGCCCAGTCGTTTGCAGACGTTCCAGGCTTTAGTTTCCTAGGTAACCCTGTCGTGCATATACTATCAGGTCATATGTCAATCAGCTGTATCCTGTGCTGGTAGCTGCTTCGATTGCTCACCTTCAAGGTGAGAAACGTTCATTTCAAGTTGTGCCCACATGTCCATGCCAGCAGTTATTTTCCCTGGAATCACTTTTAGTCATCGTACGTCTGTCGCTTGTCTTGGTCTTTGGTCGCCACATTGCTTTGAATCACTTCCAGTGTGGACACAACTTTAGATTGAAAGCAGTTAATTCATTGTGCATTGCTTTGAAGCTGACAGCTGGTTACTTGTCAACATTCTAGGATCGGGTTGCCAAACCAACTAATGTATTTACTACCAGGTCATGTGTCAATTAACAGGACACTGTGCTCTCACTGGTGATTATTGCAAACGCTCGTCTGGAAGCTGAGAAAAGATTATTTCAGGTCCCCCCCCTTGAGGTCAAATGTCTCTGGTCACCACATTGCTGCAAATCTCTTGCAGTGTGGACACAGCTTTATAATTCCACCGTAAGAATTTCTCTTTGCATGGGCAATTAAAATTCTTGTTGCCATCTATCATGCCATATAATTGTTGAACAACTACTTCTAGGATTTTTCTTTTTTTTAAATCTGAAGTTTAGCAGAGACAAAAAAAAAATCCTTAGAATCATTGTCTATGAGAATGCTCAAAAAATATGAGTTTTTAAAACATGATTTAACCGTATATCAATGTTGTTGCAAACAGAAAAGTCTAAAAGGGAACATAAAAGTCTGTGAGAATTACTCTGTGGCTACGTCCATTTGTAGTGTAATGTAGAAATTATTCAAACTAAACAACAATAAAAAATAACACGTTTTTTAAAGCTTGAAACAAACAGACAACAGTCTTCTTGAACCCTACTTAACTTTCCTACATATACAAAAATAAATCTTGTCCGCGTTCCTTAGTAATCCCTTGAGAAATGTTACACAGTATTGCTATAATTGCATTCCTAGGGGTGGGGGTAGGGTCTCTTTGGGTCATTTAGCTTCAGCTGCCATGTACAGTCCTCATCGCTGATTATCCTAGCTGGGCCGAGTCTGGTGATTTTACCATTGCAGAACTTTACAACCCTGTCGTAGCACTTTCATCCATGCAGGGCCTCCACGGGGGCCACCAGCAGGTAAAATATTAAATTCCTAATCCTGCCAATTATAAAACATACTGGATGAGTTGGCACAAAAACTGGTATGACCTCAAAGGACCCACCTGGGGAAATTGCACTACTTCAACAAGCTCAGCTGGTTAGCGCCAGTTAGCGAGCATTAGCAGGCTAATGTTAGCAAGTAGCTCCAAACCACTGCTATACCCATGTACAGTTTCACAGAACCACTAACATGGTTCTGATTTGCTACAGACTACAGTCTCTTTAAAATGTTACAAAACAAGCCACTTATAGGGTTTTCAACAGGCAAGATGACCCCTTTTTAGGATAAAAGCTACAACTGTTAGATTAGCTAATGTATCTTATTAGCCCACCGTTGCCATTAACTGTTTTTACACATATAATTTAAAAAAAAAAACAGGTCAAAAGTCTAATTTCTTTCCTTACTGGGGTTCCATTATCATTTTTTTTCTGTTTGTTGTCAGAAAGGAGAAAAAAACATAGAAATATTTATTTAACCAGGAGCGTGACCTTCACACATAAAAAAAACTAAAACAAAATGAATACTAAGTGTTTAAAACACAATCAGAATGACAAAAAAGAGAAAACAACTTCTTAAACCAACAATTGCCAGCTTTACAAAAGAGCCATGCTTTCAAATATTAAATGCAAATATATAAATAAAAATAAAAATCATTATTCTTATTATCTGTTCTTTACCCACATCTTTTTATAAAACTGCACAGAGAAGCACATGTGCTCAGTTTCTAATTAAAAACATCGATTTCCTTTTGTACTTTCCTACAAGCTGACTGCCAACTATCAATGTGATCAACCATTCTGTTATCTAAATGATTAGACAAGCACATCTCTCTACTTGCTCCTCCAAACATTATCCCCTTCATCCCCCTACTCTCAACCATGTAGCTTCCATGTATGCACGCACACACACACACACACACACACACACACACACACACACGGTCAATGCATCTTAGCTGGCATTTTCGCTGCTTAATCCTGCAAATCACACAGCAAATCAACCGTGGTCAGGGCTGACTCGGTGGAAGAGGACACTAAAACAGGGGAAAATTTACACACACACACGCACCTGCACCAGTGAGGGAAGAAATCAATACCTACTCTTCTTTTTCAAAGGAGGAGTTCAAAACATGACCTACCTTTACAATTACGTGGGGAATTGTAACTCGGTGTGGAAAATAATTTGCCCTCTCTCTCACACTCAGGCAGTCCCTTGCAGAGATTGCCTGAGCGTCATTGTGAGCCCATTAAGATAAGACATGAAGTTTATTAGCTTCATTCAGCAAGTGATCTCTGTGTTCCTTCATCAGAATTCCTTCATGCAGAGGCGGCAGGGGAAATACTGGCCTTACATCTAGCCCAGGTTAGTACAAGACAGCACTCCCTTAAAAATCTTGTACCCAAGGAGAGCTCAGCGTACTTGGACAAGGCTCATTTTCAAGTTGAGAAGTTCAAAATGTGCACCTGAATAGCAGTTATTGTGCTGAAATATTCAATCAATTATAAAACAAACTGCAGAAGTTGTTCGATGCAGAGATGATGGTAAATATCAAGCCTTCATTATAATCACTTAAAGGCTATGTAAGCTTTTATTTCACATCCAGATAAAAGCTCTTACCATCTGAAAGCTTGTTTTACTCCTGTGGCATTTCTTGTCAGCTGGTTAAATAAAGAATCATCTCTTGCAAGTAAAATCTAGTGTCGGAGTATTGCAATGTCATTCAATCAGTCCAACACTTTGGATGCATCTAGGATTTCTACCAGTTTAATCACAAGCGGGAGGACCCCCAGCAAGCCCAAAAGCCTTTTAGCACAAAAATATTGATTCGTTCATGTATCTTAGCCCACTGTTCTCATTAACAGTTTTCATGCACATTAACAACCACTTGAACGTCTCATTTCTTTCCTCACTGGGGCTCCGTCATGCGTTGTCTTTTTGTTGTCAGAAAAGAGAAAGAAGCTTATGACATTTCATGGTTCATTTAAATTTTGCTGCGTTTAGAGGTATGTGCTGGATTGAATATACACCCTGCTGAAACATAACATAAACAAATGCTTAAAAAAAATAGCAGAGCCTATTAACCTTGGCATCAATGTGTCTAAGCTGAAATTATCCACACTGCAAGCAAGTGATTGGTGCTAAATCCCAGGTTTGGGGTAAAGTAAGACTCATTCAATTGCCTCATTATTTGACAGTTATCCTAGGGATAGCCTTACACCATAATCACTATAATCCAGTCCGCGATCAGGGTAATGGTAGGGAAGGATGGTGCTGGTTACCATAGAAACCAGAGACGATAATGAAGCGTGTCAGCATATAGCTATCTATAGCCTGTCTAATTTGTGTGCGTGTGTGTATGTATGTGCGTGTGTAGGCTGAGATGATAGTTCTTCCAAAGATGCGTTGCACCTGTGTGTGGGCTGCAGGCGTAGCAGCACAGCATGATGACCAGTGTGCGCAAGTGTATTCTTATCCCGAGTGTAAAAGCAGCTCAGTTACACATGGCGGGAGCAAGCTGAAACTTTTCTAAAAGCGATAGAAATAGATTCACTCATAGCCTCATTAATGCCAAATGCGTTTTTGCACACACATGGACAATGACGCACCTGAGAAATTAAGCCTTACTTATTTCAGAAGACGGCAAAGTAACTGACGGAAGTTTGCAAAGTGCAAAAAAACAAAAAACCAAAGCACATTATATTGGTAAAACACTCTTAAAGCTGCTATAATTTCAGTGTCAGGCAGTGAAATCATCCTAATGTAGCAGCAAGCAGCACTAAACCAAAGATGACTTTTTAAACGTATCCTTCCTTCTCCATATTTCATGCAAGTACACCATCTCAGTCTATCTTTGTTCTCCCCCTTCTTCCTCTTATTTGCATGTATTTTACTGAATGAAAGCCTCTGGTGAACCTCCACTTTCCATCTCCATCTTAATACCCTAACCCCATCTTGGTAAAACTTTCCTTCTCGCCTCTTCATGCACTAATGGAGAAAAAAAAAGGCAGAAAAAAAAAGAGGGAGCGGGGAGGGGTTGTGGATTTATATTTTCCATTTCTCTGTAATCCTCTGTTGCACTTTCTGTCTAAGTATCTCTGTGGAGAGACAGCAGGGACCAGCAGCTACTGTACAAATACAGGTTCAGCTCTATGCCTGTATACACATACACAAATACAAAATACACACGCACAACATGTGAAACTACAGACGGTGAAAGAGGACCACCGGAACATTAAATTGAATCAGATGGCAACTCACTCTTCATAGATTATAGAGCTAAAGGCTATTCAAGAAAGAAAGGCCAAAGACCTAATCAGGGCAGAACACACAGAACACAGTAAATAGCCAGCCACAAACAGTGTAGCCGAACAAGCACGAGGCCACTTTAAAGCCACTTTCATACTAAAGGTGATAGCGTTATCAGTTTGGCATTTGCTTAAGTATTGAAGATATAAGCCTAAATCAAGCTTTAAGCACCTTGTTGTATTTATTTGGAACTTGTGATAGAACTTTCCCTCTTGCCTCTCAAAACCAGAGCACTACAGTTCAAAAGGAAGTGATTAAAAACATCGTTTAACATGTTATGTGATGCCGTCATTTTTATTTTGCGCTCTTCTGCAGCAAAACACCAGTCTGTGCTGTAACAGGTCTTAGCTGTCGACAGCAACCAACGCTAGTCTATGGTCATGTGAATTTAGACTCATTATCCACAATATCACAGTACAAGTGCAAAGTCTATATTTGAGTTGCTAAAGTGTGTTTGTACATATTCAGTGGACCGTGAACAAATTCAAATCTGACAGCAGAGGCCACAAGTCAATAGAGGTAACCTTCCCAGATAGCAGTTTACTTCATGTAAACAGACAGTTACATTTGTATAAAGTTAATGCTGGCATGTTATAATTCTTGTATAAATAAGCACTTGTGGAATATAACTGATTTGAAGACATTGCGTGATCTTGAAATTCAAAACAGATTGTTCACAAAGATGGGACAGCAAGTCTGTTAATAGTATAATGTTAGATCAGCATCACAACTGGATTTAGCACCATGTAGCACTACAAAACACATTAAGGAGCTTCCTAAAAGGGAAATCAAATCACCCTTGAAATTTAACAGTGCTAATAATTGTCCTCTCAGAATCACTTTCAGCGTCACAGCCAGAATCTAGTTTCCTGTGTGCGTTTGTAGGATCATAATTTCCAACACTTTACTCAGACAGAAGTGATGTGTTTACTCTGTTTATCACGTTAACCCCCCCAACCACTCAACCCCTCTATCCCCCACCCTGCACACCCACACACACCCCTCTGCTTTTGGCAGGAATCTACTCAATAATTCATAAAACACAAAAAGGGGGTGTGGAAATTCGGTTGTGGCAAGATAAATAATAGAGCGTGTACGAGCTTGGTTAAAGTGATCATTGGGAAATGCAGGGGTTGCTGTGGAGAGCAGAACCCCACTGACAGCTCAGACATAAGCGCATGTGCGCGATATGACTCTGACACTGCCGTACAATCAATCAGTTTTAATCACCCATTCCCTCATATCGCCTTAACATCGAAGCGAGAGCGACAAAGTTGATGTCTTTTGAATGAATGGGGATGTTTTTGGCACCGATGGTAAGACAGGGGGGGACATTAAATGGCGCCAACTCGAGTGCAGGAAAAAAATTAATGGGAATTTTCCACTGTTCGCACAAATGATTTGGAAAAATGGACAGATTTACTAACGAAATAATATTGAGTGTCTGCCCTAAAATCTATTATTAATAAATACCACATATTGTGTGTTTTGAGTAGTCTCTCGGGACACTCTAGAGGCTCCACAAAGTTCTCTGCTACACCTAAGATATAACAAAAAAAACCCCAGAGCTGAGCTACATCATATCGTCTTTAATAATGTAGGTATACATTTTTACGTGATATAAAAAATGTCATACTGTGATATTGTTGCTATAGCAATGTGATGCATTTACTTCCTGCAGTGCATGCAATAATGAGATACAGTGGGGCAAAAAAGTATTTAGTCAGCCACCGATTGTGCAAGTTCCCCCAC
>NW_005187469.1:2198263-2233491 GCF_000239375.1 Pundamilia nyererei | reverse complement strand
TGTACCTCTGGTGCAAATTACTGACCTCTGTCATCATTTTAGGTGGGGGAACTTGCACAATCGGTGGCTGACTAAATACTTTTTTGCCCCACTGTAAGCCCAGGCACGTCTGGAAGCAAGAGCCACATCTCGTCCTTCAACGACAATTTACTACCAAAGAAAGGAGCTAATTTGGGCACCAGTTTAGCTCTTGGGGTGAGCGGGCGACCATAAACTGTTCCCCTTAAAGGTTTCAATTTCAAATTAGTTTAACCACTGGGGCAACAACCTCCGAGTAAAACCAGGCTACGAAGAAGACGATATTAGCAGCTGGTGATGTGCAAACAAATGGCTCAACCAAGAATCGCTAGCTTCATCCCACATGACAGGAAGAGCAAATGGTGGATGGAAATTACTGACGTGTTGGAAAAACAGGATTCTAAGCAGCTGTTTAAAAACTCGACCCAAATGCAACATCCCAAAACGATTCTTTAGTTTTTTCAGTTTTCAGTTTGTGACATGCAGCTCCTCAAGACTTACAAAGTTAAGTTGCTCAAGCTATTGTTAAAATAAGCTGCGTTAGGCAATTATGTCATACTTTTATTTAAAATTTGCAGCCAGAACACTATCAGGGCTACTTTTGCTCTTACACCTGACTTGTGCTGTGTCACTGCTTTTGCACTGTAATTGACACTGATGGCAGCTTATTGGAAAAGGACAATTTAAATGCCCTTTATTTACTTATCGATGCTGCTATGTGCAAGCTGCAAGCATCAACAAAATGCTGTTCAGTTTTGGGGGGTTTCTGTACTACATTAAATATCGCTATCACAAATTCTTTCTGAAATGTTGTGGTATAGTTTTGAGGCTACATTGTCCACTCCCAATAAAGAGAAACTAAAAAGGAGATCTTCACATACGTCAGCTGCTGCTATAGTGCTTCTATGTGTATGCATATCACTTCACGACGATGAATGCACACACTCCACGCGACTACATTTGCGTTCCCCATGTCTCCATGCTTTATTAGTAGTACACATCATGCATATCAACACTACATCATCATCAGCTCGCCTCTCATCCTTAATTTGTCATACATTACTTCTCTGATGCCCTTGCTGTCTGCTACTGGCACTGACTAATCCATTCACGCAGACCATTCCATGTAATTCCTGTCATCTTTCCTGCAAAATCTCTTCAACCACACCCCTGCGAAAGCTCTCTCGATAAACAACAACGAAAATCTGCGCAAACCCACTTGAGAGCAGCAAATGAATGCCTGTAATGTCAAGTGCTGTAAAGAGTCTGTGTATATTAATTTACACTCATCTTCTATCTAGACTCTAGCCTCTCATCCTTGTATCACATTTGTGCATATTTTGGTGATTTTATACGAGGCAGCATTCGCAATTACACTGAGGGCCAAAGAGAAGAGCAACCCTTTCAACTCTTGTAGCAGGATGTAGAGCAAACAGTAAAAAGGAAGTTTACATTTTATTCTAATCTCAGCATGTTTTTTTTTTCTTTTTATAAAGCATCTCCGAGACACGGCATTAGCATATGCACCCAAAGTAGCAAACAGTAAGCATTTTCAGTGACATTTCCCAAATTGAACACAGCAAGAAAGTTGCTTTGGTGTAAAGAATCAGCTGCTTTGTCTCTATTTATAGCCACATTTTACAGATTTAGCAGCCGCCTTCTAACTGTGGCTGCAAGTAGAAAACGTCTCTTATCCCTCCTGTGTGATTTGCTAGCGCGTTGGAAGAAATCCTTTTTTTCTCCATGGTGACACGAGGTTGTTTTATGCCAAGGCTTGATCAAAAAGAGCCTGCGCTGCACTCATTTAACTCCATTACTTATTTTTATGTGACTTTATGGGAAAACAGAAAATGATTAAGCAATACTCCTAATGATATCCGAGTGGGGTTTTTGTGTGTCGTGCAAATTTCCAATAAGTGATCACTCTCTCTCAAAACGTTTGGAACTGCTGTCCATCATTTTGAGCTCATTATCAGTCTCGCATAAGCGTCTCAGGCTTCGAGTGCTTGATGCTGCTATAGAGCACAGATCACTGAAGAGCTTGCAATGATCATGTGCCTTACTGTTGAAAACAAAAAAGAGGCACAAATACACTCATTCCAACTAAAAGTATGGAACATAAAGGAGAGGATCGGTCCAGGCGAGGCTGTCAGTGTTGCATGACGACATCATGGAGCTCTTATGTTATGAAAAGACCTTTGTCTCAATACAATCCAGATACACTAGCACACCGGCACACAAACACACACACACACAGCCATTTAGGAAATGAGAATAGTCTTCATCCGAGGATAATGGTCCGTCACAACCCATGATGGTTTCCTCTAGAAGAGTAAATGGCAGTAAATGAGACGCTGATTGAATCATAGCATTGTCATGTATACCAGATGGCAAAAAGGTCTTGCACCTTACCACGAAACCAACTAAATAAACAGCATGTAATGGGCCCTGTTTCCCAAACAAACTCTGGGGTGGTCTGGAGGGATCTAACAATGAAGTGCGAAAACAATATACTGAGTAAATGTGCAGCTCTGCTTTTGAATTAAATACTGGTGTTTTGATACAGGGATATCATGGAGCTTTGGGGTCATCTTGAGGTTACGTTAATATACTACGGAAGGCAGGTAATGAATCGAAAACTCAAACTTCCACCTCACTCATCTAACAAGCGCAAAAAGAGAAGTTCCCTACAGCAATCACCAATATCTCACTTTGCAACTTTATTACATTATCCATTCAAACCACAGGAACACCAAAGAAGCATTGCTGTTTTCATTCAGCCATAACAGATTTGTTCTTACATATTTTCTGCCTTTCATCCTGTGGACACATGGAAAATAACTGCTAGTGTCATAAAAATTTGCTCTGGGCCAAAGTATCACTTGACAATGGCAGCCAATCAAGTTAAAGAGACTGATCTTTTTCTGTTCCTCCAAAACAAATTAGATATCCTGGGGAAACAGACAATATTTCCAACACATGTAACCCTTTACTGTCTATTGAACAGTTTTACTGAGATAAAATTAGTACATCAAGCGATGGAAGCCAGTGTTGCGTGAAATTGTTCAAACTGCCAAGCTCGAGGGCTCATACAATGTCAGAACAATATGAATGCTTCCATGTGCATTTACAACTGATATTCATCAGTCACAAAATGACTCAGCAATTCAAAATCCTATCATGGCGCTTTGTAAATATCCGCTACATTACAGCTAACAGATGCTAACTGCACTTCTGTGTCCAAGTTGCTTTTAGTCAGCAACATCAATGGTAATCTCAGCTGTGTCGAAGCAGAGCAGGTGTTCAGCTGAAATTAAGCTATGCAAACATAAATTACACTACAGTAAGGTATGCAGGTTTCCTTTGGCAAGTATGTGGGCATGCTACATCAGGATATGCATTCTGTAATGAATTTATACAAAACTGGTAATTGCAAACATATGAATACCACGAAAAAATGTCGAGTTAGAAAACCACCTAGGTGTCCTTTGAACCTACCATCCAGACATCCCTTCAAGCAGTCAGCCAACCCTAAGTCTTCTCATTTATTAAGTCACCCTTCTATATATCAAGCCATCCATTCTCTCTAGCACCTAAAAAAAAAGCAGTTTCTGCAAAATCTGGCTTTACTACTCCCTCCAAATGATAAACATGGCGGTCAATAATGGATATACCTCTGGGTTTCCTCTAAATGTGTCATTCTTTTCCCAAAAAAGCTGTTATCCCAGCTCAAGTCTTTCAGGAGATTACAGCATTTCACAATCAGATGCTGTCATAATCCTTCAGTTACTGCCAGCGCTAACACCCCATCAAACAGGCATTCAGCCAAAGGGTACTACTGTCTGTCGACTACACCAAACAGACTAAAAACTCATGGATATTCAGTTAATTCAGTTTTGAGAGGGTGTGTTTTTCACTATCCTCTGCTGAATGTCATTATCCTCTGAGTCACTACAGTTAATAAGGAAAAAAGAGGCAATGAGGCCCTGCATCATTTTGTCTTTTCCCTTGAAAACATCGTGCGCTCTTGTGACAACCTTATTCAAATGATACGGTCTAGGTCTACATCTGAGCACAATTCAAAGAGATTCTCCGGTTCCCTTTTCATGACACAGATAAAGCTATTACAGTGTGAAATTGTACTCGCAATGAAAACTTTAAATTCATCCACCAGGGCTACGATCTCAAACAACTGTGCCGATGGTGCCACATAGAGACTCGGGTTAGCCAAAGGTTGACCAAAAATACATATCAAACAAAGACACTGAGGCACAAGTGAGAGCTGCTGCAGAAGGAAAAATATATAATGGCAGACAGACAGAAAGAGGAGAAGGAGGAATACATCCATCTGTGTCCTATCCTTTACTGGAAAGGATAGAGAGGTGGCTGATGAATTGTTGAGCGCCACGGTGGCTGATGAATGGCTCAGCTCGTAGGAGAAGAGAGCAGATTTATTCCCAAGGCACTTAAAAGGGAAAATGATTATTTCTTGGCTAAGTGGTTCTGGTTAGTATTACATGTAAATCTTCTGAGATGGAACTTTAAACCAAAACAGAGAAGCTACGCTATGAGTGAACTGCTTCAAAGGCTTGAGTTACACCGAGTCATCCTGGCCGTTATTATTACACTGACAAAATTAAAGTTAATATGAGCAAATCTTTTCATTTGCTAGGTGAGTCCAATCTACAACAAGGCTTGTGAGCATTTAGTTGGAAACTTTTGCCACTGCAATTTCAAGACTTATGAATACTTACTTATAAAATCTAAGTTTGAGGCTAAAATGAGCTCATCTCTGAAGCAAATCTAACAATATTACCACTTGGAATGTGTATGAATCCAAGCCTGTGATAAACACAGTTCTCTCTTTCTGCCCTGACTTGTCCACGCCACATGTTTCACTTTGTTTGTCCATCGGCTATTCAGTCCACTGACTAATACATGGTGCCTGACTTTAATCTCCTCTAACATCACGACGCTCTTGTCTTCCAAAAAGACCCTCTTTCTGTCTATGGCTATTGCTGACAAAAACCGTAATTTATCATAAAATTATACAAGGGATTGGTCTGTATTATAAATGTGTGTAGACTGACTTCACTTAGCTACATAACACAAAGCAGTAACAAGAACCTGGATATCAAGATATCCTTTTTCAGGAAATAAGATACTGCTTTTAAGAGAACTGACTGGACAACATGTATTTTTATGTGTCATTTTCTTACCTCGAAAATAACCTGCACCAAAGAAGTTTAGGTTTACAGAATAAGTTACTATGGGCGTGTAACCAAATAAACTAAGTTACCTCACCAAGACTGAAAACCCCGTGCAAAAACCTTCCACTAACAAAGCTTCATAGTACAGGCCTTGGGTGTTAACATCTAGATGAGAAGCAGCAGCTAGTGTGACTGATCATAAATACTGAAATGTCTAGTTAAAGTTCAGCTAGTATAGCCAACCCGCCGTCTGGTAATGTCTATTTCTTGGCTGAGAGTTGTGACATCATCTGCTGCCTGCCACTCAAATGTGTGGTCAAAAGATTAGATTTGAACAGAGAAAATAATCTCCTATAAGACCACGATGTGCTGTGTTTACACTTCATATTTGAGATTTTAAAAAATGGTAAAGATTGGAAATTAGTGAGCTTTAAAGGTTCTGTGCAAACTGGATTTCTTTCCTTTCTCTCTAATCTTTAAGCTAAGCACAGGAAAATGTTCGCGTGAACATAATAAGGTGTTCTCTGTGTGGTTTCTTTTTTTCTAGTTTCGTGTCCAAAGAAATTGGGAAGACCACTTTCCTCTGTTTAAAGTTGGAAAAAAGAATGAGAAAGGCAGAATATGGATGGAAAAATGCTGCAGCAGTAATACGTCAGGAACACACCCAGACAGGCATCTTAATCATCACCCAGAGATGATTAAGAGGAAAGAGAACTGAGCCTCACAGAGCAGCTCATACACTCTGGTATTGCTAAATGATTCCTTCAGTGCGCATGATGTTTGTTAAACTTGTATAAACACAGCACGGATAACCAGTCCAACCTCCGTAGTAGGGCTCGAATGACGCAACACAGCAAGCAGCAGACAGTGATCTCTTCCCAGAGACGACACACAGAAAGATGTGACCTTACATGTCCCCACGACTCTAAGAATCTAAGTGCACGTACGTACGCAGTATCGGTTTATGACACAAGGGAGCTTATAAGGGGAAAAAAGATCTCCCAGAACTTCCCCCATTACCCCCACTCCACTCCACTCCACTCTTCTTGTCCTCTCTGCCATCCTTTCCCTTCTGCTCAGCACATCAACCGGCAGCACAACGCGGTTTGTCCTTATGCCTCATCTGTCTACTCTACCCTTCCGTCTTTCATTATCTTAATCCATCCTTCCTATCCCTTTGGACTGGCAGGAAACTGGATTTTCAGGAGCGAGGGGACGACACTCAGCTCAATGTGTGCAGGCTTGATAAGAATAGTAAGAACAAACAGGCCAAACTACAGCCTAATATGTTTTTCCCCCAGATCATTAAGGAGGTTCCTTTCTGTAACAGGACTGTCAGCAAACAATGGTGCCCTGCTTCCTGTGTTTCATCCAAACATGGATTTATCTTCACAAATAAAAAAAGAAGCAAAGCGCGGGGCCTGTGTGAGCAGTAGTGGATGACCACTCTCCTCCTTGTTTGCTGAAAAGTAAGAGTAATGTCTCCATCCCTGTTTTCTTTTTAACTATCAGATTCTGAGTACAGTACAAAAGCATCAGTGTTTTTGAGCATTTTGGTCCATATTATTTTTTTCTTCACCTTTAACTACATACACGCTACACTCCTTATACTTCCAATTTTACTGTATTTCTAAGAGTATATTTAAGTATTTTGTTTAGCTTCATTGCACCTCATCATACAAACCTCAATAAGGGTTTTAAAGCTTGACAATAACCATAAATAGCAGGGTTTGGGGTTTTTTAAGTTCACTCTGAGTTTACGTGTGCTTTTCATAGTTTGGGTCTAGCCCGACTGCAGAGGAAGGAAAAAATAGCAACAGGAAGTTAAAACAGCAGGTGCCAAAAAGTCAAGCCTCACTGTAACAGCATTTTTGAAAGTACGAACTGGTAAATTAAAGTGTCATTGGCTCAGCATATTCTCATAAATATACACATAAGCGGTTGTCAGGTGCTCCCACGTATCAGCAGACTTGTAAATAAAGGGAAAAACAGCAGCATCCAATGTGGTGCTTTGAATTTTTCGTGCTAGGGTGACCCTCTTGTTGAAAACGCGATTGC
The DNA here is from genome assembly GCF_000239375.1 of Pundamilia nyererei. NCBI lineage: Eukaryota > Metazoa > Chordata > Actinopteri > Cichliformes > Cichlidae > Pundamilia > Pundamilia nyererei. Next base: position 2,226,205 of record NW_005187469.1, on the reverse strand, counting down.
AGATTGAGCCTTTGATTACACTGTTCTTGCTTCTCATAACTACCATCTGTTCACAAGTTAAACCGACGTGACAAGAAAGTGCTCGCTATTCCTCTAAGCTTATAAAATGTTCACAGGAAAGGCTGCTTTACTGAATGGAAAAAAAAGCATGTGTGAACGCTAAGACGCATTATCACCGCACACACACACCACAAAGGTGTTTAAGAACACAGGCATGAGCACACTGTCCCTGTAACACCCTTGTGCAAGAAAACGACTTCTCCCTTTTAACCGCAGGTCTCTACATGAATTGTTGGTGTGAAACTTTGCGTAGTCTCTGTGTTGAGAAAACTGCTGCTGACCATGGCAAGAAAAGTGAACTTATTACATGCGGCAAGATTTTCCCAGTGAATCTAAAATTACTGTGTAAGGCTGTACATGTAAACGGGAGATGCGTGTAACTGCACTTCAGTGCAAAAATCCTCTCTTCCTGCATCTCTAATCATGATTTCCTCAAATCCTGAAGGTGTCAGAAAACAAGAATATAATGAGGGTTACACACATTTGCTGTTGGAGAACTCAATCTCCACATCCATGTATGAATCAGAGAGCAAAAATGAGGGAAATATGAATGAATGAGTTCCCCGTAAAAGGCCTGACAAAAAAAATGGTCTCATTATCTGCTCACGCTTTACAATACTTGTTTCTTTCCTCAGAGATGACCAAGTCTCATGTGGATTTTACTCTTAAAGTCTGGGGTTGAGGAGATGCCACTGGAAAGCATTGTTCCACGTGACTATACCAGCCCCCAGCCATAAGAACACCACCCCCTACACCCACACATCACAACGACAAGAGGGATGGAGATGAATGAGAAAAACAAAGGCCTGGGTGACAATTGATAAACATGCTGTTGTGCTGTACAGCAAGCATGCCAGGACAAGAGAGCAGCGATCGTCTTCACCTTCTAATTTTAGACTGTGTCACGGGACCAAACAGACAAATAGGTTGAATACAGACAATGGACAATTCTTTCTGACATCGCCGCGTGCGGCACAAGTGCATGCAGGTATCAGTGTGCCGACCCCTGCTCTGCATTGTGTTAGTGTCATCGTGTGCAGCATTACATCAATGCAATGTAATATGCATGTAATTGCCTGCATGTGAGCAAGTTAGAGTGTGCGGCCGTAAGAGGAAGAGTGAGAGCACACTGCCACTGTACGCAATTCTACCACCAGCTGATCAAACAATCGGATCTATAATTGGTTTTATATTTGATGGAGGCGTTTTACGAGCTGTGCAAAGGCACCTGCTTGTATTGGGAGTTCTTTGTGTTGCTATGCGTTATCAGACAAAAAGTAGTGATTTAAAGTGCGAGTAGAAAAGTGCCGATAAAGGCGGAGAAGTGTGCATAAAGCGCAGATAATAGATTAGTCTCCAGTGAAGTTAACCTGAACGCATTTCTCACTTCATATGACCTCCTGCCACATGTCTGGGACAAGCAAACCCATGGCGTTAGCCGCTAAGGTCGTCCGAACAGCACTGAACCCCGCTCGTGATTTAAAAAATAACAAAAGAAACAAGTGGTGGAGAACTTACCTCCTCTACTGTGAGGGGCATGCATATCCTGTACTCCTTCATCAGCATCTTCCCCCCTCTTTTCTGTTTATTCACAATGTGTCAAACCAGCCGAGTAAAGGTTCCCTCCGCCGACCGACGGGATGTGTGTACAGTCTGGAGACGTGTCAGAGCATGTGAGGGGACGTGTAGCCCGAGTTATAAAACGCTCCCGGAGTTCCGGCTCACTACTTTCATCAGAACCAGAGGACGCAGTCTTAGGCGCTGAACGTGAGAGGAGAAGTGAACTCGGTTCTGGGTTGTTCCCTCCCAACACACTGATGACGCGTCAAGTTGAAGCAAATGACGCTGGACACAACCGGAAGTGAGCATATGGACCATTAAAATAAGAGCAGAAGTGTGCGACTGCAATTTGAATTGATCCCGTTTTCTACATATACACATCATTGTTGTTGTTTGGCGACATATTTTTCACTTAACTATTTATACTTTATTCTATTTTGTATTGCCAGAAAGTGGAACGCCATATTCCAAAGGGTCAAAAGGCACAGGTTACTTTTTTTGCAAGTTTCAATTGGAAGTGAGTTTGAGGACAACATTAGGAAAGGTGGTTTGGGCATGTGCAGAGGAGGGACAGTGGATATACTGGACCACGGATGTTAACCATGGGGCTGTCAGGCAGGAGGGGGGGGGGGGGAGTCCACAGAGAAGATGAAAGTAGTGAAGAGTTGATGTTGGTTTCACAGAGGAGGGTATTTTATTAAGAATAACAATTTTTTAAGAACTTGCATCACTATGGTGTTACATGAAAATGTTGCCCTGTGTGCGGCTTCTTCTTCTTCTTCAGGCTGCTCCTTTTATGGGTCACCACTCACCACAGTAGACCATCTGCCTCCATCTCACCCTGTCACTAGCATCTACCTTCACTACCTCTGCTCCTTGCATCTTCACTGTTTCACCCGTCTTCCTCTCAATCACACACATGTATTCTGTATCTGATGCCTGATGTAATGCCACACCCACTGTCACTCCTACTGCACACTCACCACTGTCTCACCGTGCTCATATGTATGCTTCACCAACCCTTACATCTTTCTCTGCCACTCCCGGCTTCCTCATACAGTGCCACAGTTCCTCTCCTTGCACCCTATCGTGCTTTTTTTTTCTAGATCCATTAAGACATAGTGCAACTCCTTCCTCCTTAATGCCTTTAATTTTTAGTCTGAATGTGTTTATATTATGCGAGTTGTTTAATAATTCTGTTCATCATCAAACTGCCAAAACTAATTATATCTGTGGGCATCAAACACTGGTCGAACTTAACTTTCAGTTAATTTGTAAATGACTAAGTACAAAGATGCAAAAGCAAATTTCTTATTTGCACTGAAAACAAAAGATATTTAATTTATATTTTTAAAGAAAAAGAAAAAAGTGATTATTCAAGATTTAGTGGATTACATTTTATTTCCATTAAATAAAAACCTGCTTTAAAGTTTAGGGTGCGATTATTTAAGCTATTATTTTGAAAAAGCTAATTCACCGGATGTGGCATTGCCTTTTGCATGCTGGCTGCACAGCTTTCTGTTGGGGATGCCACAAGAAGTAAAAAGCTAAACTGCTGACGAGTAAAGCTGAAGGCTTCTTAAAGCAGCGTTTGTTAAGCAGCCTTCAGCTTGTAGGCAGTAAAACTGCGGTTTAAACGAGTCCTTCAGTCAGATGAGAACGAGGCCCTCTGCAACCCCCTCCGCCCCCCGACACAAACACACACACTTGTAAAAACAGCTCGCAGGGGTATCGGAAAATGTAAGCACTTAACAGCAGTCTAGGCCCCCCTTCTTTCCTCTGCTTGGCCGGTTGAAATACGAAGCGGCTTGCTGGAAACATCGGTCTGCTCAACCACAGCACAGGAAACATCAGCTCACTGCTGCACTCCCCCCAACCTCCTCTCACATGTCTACATAGTGCTTTTGCTTCTCGATCAAAGACGCATTTAGCACATATGCACAGACCACTGAGAGTGAGCTATAAAGAGTTTTAGATAGTTTCAGCAGGGTGAGTATGGTGGGAACATTTTGAGAGGATCAGACACTACAGCATTTTAAAATGAGTTAGGGGTTATGCTGTGTACTGCGTTCTTAGTCCAGATGGCTTCAGATAGCTGGAGAGGAACTAAGGAGAAGCTAAATACAAGGGTTATGGTTCATTTGTTGTTTTCAGTAGGACCATCATGATACCTGAGAGCCAAGACAGCAAACATGTGTCTTATAAACTGCAGCTACTAATGTTGGCCTTTCAGTGGGATGTAAACGAACTGTACAGTTTGCACAATTCACCCATTAAACACACACACACACACACACACACACAGGTTTCACAACATATCTGAAGAGAGGAAGTCAGGATTGTTAACTCACTTGACCAAAAATTTGGCCTAAAGGATCTGGGAACTATTATTATACTGTTCCATAACCTTCATTTATTATTTTAACATTGACAGCCAGTGCCCTCTTTTAACACACGCACAGATCTTTGTCTCATCCTAAGTAAGGGTTGAAGGGAAAAACTTTGCAAGACCTTCAGAATATTGGTGCTAATATTTCTGACTCCAGTAGAGTTCAGTAAGTACCTTCTGGTACTTGTATAACACTCTGTATTTGTAATTGGATTTCTGTAGTTTGTGAGTTCCTTTTGAAAACAAGACATTTTGTCAGTGACAGTAATGCTGCTGTCCATTAGTGTCAGCTACGCCTGCTAGAATCCGCCATACTTTAACACAGAGAATAAATTCAAATAGATGTCGTACATTTTTTTTTTTTTTAAATGTTACAGCATTGTAAGAATATAAAAAAATTGCAAATGTGACCAGTTTGTGCATGACTGTGGCCTCGTTAATGTTAAATGGCCTGTATTTATATAGCGCTTTACTAGTCCCTAAGGACCCCAAAGCGCTTTACATATCCAGTCATCCACCCATTCACACACAGGTGATGGCAAGCTACATTGTAGCCACAGCCACCCTGGGGCGCACTGACAGAGGCGAGGCTGGCGGACACTGGCGCCACCGGGCCCTCTGACCACCACCAGTAGGCAACGGGTGAAGTGTCTTGCCCAAGGACACAACGACCGAGACTGTCCAAGCCAGGGCTCGAACCGGCAACCTTCCGATTACAAGACGAACTCCCAACTCTTGAGCCCCGATCGCCCCAGTTAAAGTTAAAGTACAGATCACACACCTAATAGCTAAAACATTTAATGCTCTTAAAGGCATTGCTTACAGGGATACATTATTAAGTGATCAGTTAACATTAACTCAAAATATCTGGTGGCACAGTTGCTACAGAAGAGCTATATGAAAACAAGCATCATGTAATGTGAGTTTCCTCACAGCAATGTAAGTTTTTACACCATATATTAGGAATAACAAAAGATAACTTTAACACAAAGCTTGAGCTCCTCATCAACTCAACTCATCTTTCTTAATAAACTTAACTGAATGAAGATTCAAGTGATTAACATTGATTCAAAACACTTTTTTGAGAGAAATGTTTACAGTTTTCCTTGTTGTGTTCTAGTTAATGGTCTAACATTAAGTAGCACCATTTTACTTGGGCCTTATGAACAAAATGAGTCACATTTTCAAAGAAAGAACTTGCATAATACAGCACTCAAGAAAATTAACCCCGCTGGCACAGCAATAAAGCACGTGCCACTTCTTTGTGAACCTGCAAATATTAATTTAAGTGCTAAATTTACCTGAGCTTGCACTGAAAAGAACGTCTTATAAAATACATTGTGATTCAATGTAACTGTGTTCACATATTTGGCTTTCAAACAGCCCAGTAAGGTAAAGGATTATTAAACCCAAAGCACAGAAACACATCCATGGCTGCTATATTAATAATGGATTGCATTGACATAGTGTATTTCGAGACCCTCAAAGTGCTTTACAACTCCACTATTCATTCACTCTCACACACTGGTGGTAGGCATAGCTGGCCTGGGGCAGACTGACAGAAGCGAGGCTGCTATGTCACGCCATCGGCCCCTCTGGCCATCACTAGTAGGTGGTAGGTGAAGTGTCTTGCCCGAGGACACAATGACCAAGACAAACAGTGTTGGGGATCAAACCGGCAACCTTCCAGTTACAAGATGAGCTTCCCAACCCCCTGAACCATGGTCCACAGTACTATAGTACACTAAATTGAATTTAATCATTGCTGTATTCGAATTCTGTTACCACTCCAGAGATGCATGGGTGGTATTGTTTTTTTTTTTTTTATGGATTTCAAAGGGGAATACCAAAAATGTGCTTCATGCCATTAAAAAGAAGCCTAAGATACAACTGTGCAACTGTTTTATAGCCATGTCCTGGGTAAATATGACATTCTTTTAAATGCCTCAAAACCATATGATAAGACATGTCTTAAGACAGGTCCTAAGATATCACAAAACTCATTCCTTGCATGAAGCACAGTCACACAAAGGTTTAATTCATTAGTCAGTGACACATAAAACAAGGAAGAGCTTCTTAAAATCCAAAGCCTGTATTTAATTTCTGACAGTCTGTGTTTATCTTAAACCCCTCCGGCTGTCGAACAGTGATGGTCTTTCGCGTAACTACTTGACCTAAAGACGGCCCAAAAATTTCAATAACGTCTGTGTTGATTAGAAAAGAGATTAGCGCCCGATGTCATCTGATCTACAGATGACATCAGGCGCTGCATTATTAACACAAAAATAAATAAATAAAAATGTGAGCTTGGAAAAAAGCACAAATTTTACTCACTGCAAACTAGTCTGTGCATTCAAAGCAGTGGCGTGTGTGGGATTTGGACGTTTCCAAGACATTTAAATGGCAGCACAGGTGCTTTTATAATCTTATGACCCCTCTAAAACTCTCTTTTGATCTCTGTTTTAATCTCAGTTCAGGTTGTTTTGAATTTGCTTACTTTTACAGGTTTTCTTATATTGTGGGTATTTGTGCCTGCAGGTTCACAACAACAGAATAGTTTTACTGACCACTTAAAAGGCTTCCGACTGCAAGTTACACTTTAATTACACAATTCAAGAACCTCACATCCACAGCCAGTTTAGAATCACCAATTAGCCTTACGTGTATGTCTTTGGTCTTTAGTAGGAAGCCAGAGTAACCACAGGACACCCACTTGAAGTACACTGGAGCATGCCACCCCATTTCAGAGCCTTTCAGTACCTTTGTCAATGCACCCTCTGGCCTCTGTATGGGCTCTGTTCTTCATGTGCACCACATATGATCACTTCTGCTGTTTTACTGTTACAGTGTTTAGAGAATCTGCCACGATCCTTTAAAGACCAGCAGATGCCTGTTTCTGTGGGATCGTGGGCAAGTATGGTGGGAATACAGTTCTCATTACAGTGTCAAGGTACCCACTGAACTCTGTAATCACTGTCCTATAAAAATTATACACAGGCATACCGTCTAAAGTTTCACAGTTTCAAGATTCCTTAAAAATACAATTTTCCTTGATTTGACCCACACTGTTGGATCTAAAATCCTTCTCAGTAGATAACGATGAACTCTGATCCACAAAAATATTTTGCACTTGTACAACAGTATGCTATGTTAAAATCGTCAAATGTCTGGCTAAAATAATGACATTTACGACATTTTTGTTGCTGACTGTACTGATGATCACAATAATGATGAGACCATCTGAAGCTCAATCTCACGCTGAGCTCTTCCTGATGGTTTTGAAGTCTGGAAAGTATGCTGAGATTATTTTTATGCCTTCGCAATCAGAGCTCTTGTTCCATATTTGATCTTTCTCTCAACAGAGCCGAGTCATGTTCAGTTTACCAGGCCTCTGAGGTCTATGCTGACTGAGCCTGCCCTGGGATCAAACTGATTCTAGTTCAGGGCTTAGGGGCTTTCTCTGCCAGGAGGAAGAAAATCACTGACCCACATTGGCTCTATTTACTGGGAGCCTTTCAAAGCACACATCAACGCACACATTAAAAGGACACCTCCTGGTGGACTGCTGCAATTACACGATGTGTTCATTCAATCAAATCCTGTCCATTCACAAAGTTCTTCACTCACCCTGACCATTTGATTGATGATTGCCAAGCACGTGAGGCTTTATTCTGTGAATGGTAAAATAATGTGTCTGTTCCATTTCAGTCTTCACCACCGACATGATTTCCACTATTATTCTTTAAAGTATGGCTTCTTATTTCCTCTAAGCTATGTGGTCAGTGGTGATTCCACCAAAACGCTCAACCATTACTCTTAGCCTTGTCACCATTATAGTCCTCGTGTCTAAGAGCAAATTAAGTAAAATATATGAACAGCAATGTAAAACAGCATAGTCTTACTGCCACAGGAGTGTTTTTTTTGTTTGTTTTTTTGTTTGATTGATTGTTTTGTTTTGTTTTGTTTTTACTGTGGAGGGAAAGCCATACCAGGCAGTTCATATCCACTATACTTTTTTCACTTGATGCCAGCGGCGGACAGATATGGCAGTCTCTTTCAGTCGGCCACATAACAAATATACTGAGCATGTCAAACATATATGAGCAGGCTTTTTGCAATATCTATGAAATAAAGACTGATTAGTTTTACTAGTATGTATGCCAATATGTGAGTATGTTCTTCAGTTAAAGCAACAGCAAGCAGCTCATCATAAGGAACTATTCAATCACATGAAGCCAAATATTTAAACGGTAACAATAAGGTTTTAATGGAGTGTCCGGAATAAGTAATTAGTGCAGCGACAGGTCGCCTACACCCAACTACACCATACAAACACTTATGTCCCAATTTAAGCACGTTTGGCTTCATCATTAATGTAATAAACTCGAACTCACTCAAGATGTTATTTTGCGGTTTGCTTTGAGTAATGAATTGAGCTATAAAATGGTGAATCAGCACATCCTGCTGGTGATGCATGGTTATATCGTCTTTTTTAATGTCAAAAGAACAGCTTAGACAGATTAAAATGACCGTCTGAGTAAACGTATTTGAATTTAAATTGTATTATTAATATTATTCCGAGAAGGTCGTTGGTCTAAATCTAATCTGGTGCCTTTCTGTGTAGTGTTTACATGTTTTTTCTGGGTACCAGCTGTCCTCCTCCTTCAGGCATGGGTTTAAGCTAATTGTTGACTCTAATTTGACCATAGGTGTTAATGTCTGGCTCTATATATAATATTAACACTGGGGCAGACTGGTCACCTGTCCACGAGTCCCTAAAATCTATTATTAAGGAAACTTTTATTCATTTATTTATTGTATTCTGTCTCTGTAACTAACATAAATAGATTCGTATTCATTCTTCTGAACTTTAGTCAAAGACTAAAAGATTCCACTCAACGTCAGACTCTTTAAATTATTTAACTATAAACTTACTGACCAACGATCAGGGAAAATCAGGATTTTACCAGGTCTGCCTGACAAATACCGGGGTCCATAGTCGGTCCTTCAGGCGCCTCGGACAGAAGTTTAGTTCTCGACTTTGATTGGTCGCTTTCGCAGCATCGTTCGTTTGACAAGTAAAACAGTGGTCCGCAGGAAAAGAAAGCTCCGTGCGCTATCTTCATTTGTACACTGCAAAGATGTCTGAGGAGCGATCTGAAAGATCCGATGGGAGGATTGTCAAGATGGAGATCGACTACAGTTCAACTGTAGACCAGCGTCTCCCGGAATGTGAAAAAATGGCTAAAGTAAGCGGGTTGTAAAAGAGGCCAGCGCCGGCTGAGTCATGGTGCAGCGAGATCAGTGTTAGCATTCAGACTAGCATCTAGCGTTACTGGCTTTGTCTGGATAGCTCTTATGACCAAATATACTGTAAATATACTTTACTTTGTAATTTGAGGATTTTTTTACTTCCATAAACTTCCAGTGTACTCTGTTTACACACACACGCAGGTATTTATTTGTTATTATACTCGCTAGCATGCTAGTATTCTTAGCGTTAGCTAAACCTTTAGCTAGTTTGCTAACCTGGAAAAGTGACTTAAACATTTTGCTGGTACAAAAGCAGGACTTACCTGTTGTCAGCTTACAGCAATAAATATATCTGACACTGTATTTGTGCATTCTTCTGTCGCAGGAGGGCAAGTTGCAGGAAGCTATCGAGAGCTTGTTATCATTGGAGAAGCAAACCAGAACAGTAAGTCGATGTACACTGTTGCAATTTGTGTTCTTGACCATTTAGCTTAGGAAATACATCTAAGAACTCGGGTCCGATGTGACAGTAACATAAATAATATAAATTGAGCTTAAAACACATTCTTAAGTTAAAGTTGTTTTTCCATTCTCAAACTATTTGTAGATGTCAGATTCAGACCCAGTCTTTAATAGGTGCAGCTGATCATAGGAGTGTAAACGAATGGACACGGTTAACCAGAGAACAGTGTCGCATAATTCTCTTTGCAAAGTCTTTTTTGTAAAACTGAAAGATGTGTTGATGAAATAAGAAATTAATTTTTCATGATTGCAATGTATATTGGTTAACATGTATTTTTTTTTATTGCTGTTGTTTTTGGTTTGTTTGCTTGTTTGTTTGTTTTTTAATCTGCCTTTAACCTTTGTGCAGGCATCAGACATGGTATCAACCTCCAGAATCCTTGTGGCTGTGGTTCAAATGTGTTATGAAGCCAAGGACTGGGATGCACTCAATGAAAACATCATGCTACTCACCAAACGGAGGAGTCAGCTCAAACAGGTTACATACCTCTTTTGTCTTGATTCCTGTTTTGTATCAATTCTTTCCTAAAACATTCTTCTGAATCTACAGTCTTAATACAGAAACATTTTATCATGCTTCTAAAGCCTTTTTTCAAATTGTATTACAATGTATAAATATATTGCTCAGTTACATGAGCAATCATAATTACTGGTCATGTAACTGTTTTTAATGAAAACATGCTGCAATGTTATCTATAGTGTAAGATCAGGATCTGTTTTGAAATGATTTCCTCTGAGGGGTAAAATGCTAAATACACTTTTTTGGAAAGTACCACTCCGACAAAATTTAGTCAAGACAAGTCCTTAAATTCAGAGCTCTTTTAATAAGCTTAACTTAATAACCCACAACCATTCTTTGAAAGTTAATACAACCTGAATCTATTAGTTGTTTTTGTTTATTTGTTTGTTTTTCCTCTATTAGGCTGTTGCCAAAATGGTCCAAGAATGTTACAAGTATGTGGATGCTGTGACTGATCTCACCATCAAGCTGAGGCTAATCGACACACTTCGCACTGTGACAGCTGGAAAGGTCTGGAATATATGTGATTTAATGTTGATATCTGAAAATTTGTATAGATTTGGAAAGCTATCAAAGAAGTTACAGCTAAATAATGAGAGATTAGGCTAGCTTAAGCATTGCAGGTTGAATACGGTCACAGTTACCTAAAATCTGAAAGGTGAATTTTTTTTTGTAATCAATGAAATTCTTGAAAAATTCAGTTCAGTGAAAAACGGAATGAAAAATTCTTTTTTTTTTTTTTTTTCACATGCCTAAACTTCCAATCACAAATTAATGTGGTCTGGTTTACACACAACTATTTTGCAAATGTCTGTTGTCTGTTGAAGGCAGGTCATAGTAACTATTTGCTTAACTAACACTCTAAATTTGTCCACGTCACAGATCTATGTGGAGATCGAGCGTGCCAGGCTAACAAAGACCTTAGCTAATATCAAGGAGCAAAATGGAGAGGTCAAAGAGGCAGCTGCCATTCTTCAAGAATTACAGGTAAGGAACAGATGGTTTCAATTTTATACCTTCAAGATGACGAGGTCTGTGCAGTAGTTGTTGTTTCCTTATTGCTGTTGGGTGTATGGGGGAGATTTTATAATTTGTATGACTATAGTTTAAATATACATAGATTAAGATTAAATAAATATTCCCATTCATTACTCACGCATGTTCTGATCAGGTGGAGACATATGGCTCAATGGAGAAAAAGGAGAAGGTGGAGTTTATATTGGAACAGATGAGGCTTTGCATTGCTGTCAAGGATTACATTCGTACCCAGATCATCAGCAAGAAGATAAACACCAAGTTTTTCCAAGAGGAGGGCACAGAGGTATGAAACAGACCAGGAACTGGGAATTAATTAATTAAAGATGGCAATGAAATTATATTTTAATGTATTTTCATGGGTGGCATCTGTACCCTCTTGTATCAGTTTGGTAGGTTTTAGCTTCAAGGGCTGACCTAATCAAACTTTTTTCTCATGAACAACTCAGGAGCAGAAGTTGAAGTACTACAACCTGATGATTCAGGTGGACCAGCATGAGGGCTCCTACCTGTCCATCTGCAAACACTACAGGGCCATTTATGATACCCCTTGCATCTTGGAGGACAGCAGCAAGTGGCAACAGGTGTGTGTGTGTGTGTGTGTGTGTGTGTGTGTGTGTGTGTGTGTATTACTGTCAAGAGTATAAAGGTTGTTTTAACGGATGTTTAACTTTGTGATTAGCAAATTCAGCTTGCTGACTTGTTTACAAATAATGACAGGGGTTTCCTGTAGAAAATGATACTGTTTTTTTGTGGTTTTGCTGTTTTTTGTAATATTTGCAGGTCTTAAAGTGAGATAAATACAACCTCAGATGAGCAATAACAGATGACGTATTGCATCATGTAATTATTTAACAAAAGTTAGTGTGTGTGTGTGTCTGGGGAGGGGGCACAAAACCCAGTACACGCACCCCAGTACGCCCTAAGATTCAATGGGTAGTAGAACTACTTTTGACAGGAATAACTTGAAGTAATAGTTTCTGTATAACTCAGTCTCTCACGGTGTTGTGGAGGAATCTCAGCCCCCAAAACTGCTTCAGATCACTAAGCTTTGTGGGCATTTGTTTATGCACAGCTCTCTTAAGGTCACCCTGCAGCATTTTAATCTGGACTGGACTTTGACTGGGCCATTGCAACACTTTGGCTGAAAAAGAAAAGCGTCAATCTGTTATAGATTTGCTGGTGTCCTTGGAATCATTGTCCAGCAAACCATCCACCATTAAAGAGGTGATCGTGCTTGCTGATGATCAGTTAATCAAGTGTATTTGATTAGCAGCACCTGGCTGCTACTTAGACACTTAATTCCTATGCAAGCAGTAGGGATGTACTTAATTTTTCACTCACTGCTTCTGCATTTTAACTTGTTGAATAACTAATGAGATGGTGTAGTATTTCCTGTGGTGGTGTTCAGTTGAGGTTGTATTTACCTAAGTCTAAGACCTGATAAGGACCAGATAGTTTGTTTTTTTACACATAAAACTTAGAAATGAAAGAAGGAGATCAGTTAATCAAGTGTATTTGATTAACCTGACTAAATGTGTCCTAAAGTATTGGAGGGAGACGTTCTCTTAGTCCTGTTACTGAAATCTGTATTTATGTGTAACAGTTAATTAGGTCTTTTTTTTTTTTCTTTTTTTCTTCCTGTATGTCTAGTTTGCTCGTTGCTTGTTGAGTGCTGCAGCTACTTTTTTGTCTTTCAGGCCCTGAAGAGTGTGGTGCTCTATGTGATTCTTTCACCCTATGAGAACGAGCAGTCAGACCTTGTGCACAGAATCAGTGGAGACAAGAAACTGGAAGAAATCCCGAAATACAAGTGAGAAATAATTTTTGCTTCTTTTGGTGCTGCTGTACTCTAAAAAAGTAAGTTACAGATGTGTTGTGGCTAGATAATAGAAAAATACAAAGAAAACACAATATATGTTACAGTATAATGTAGCTTGCTACCTTTTCTCAATTACTATATGAATCTTTGTGGACAGTCCCACACACAGTGGGTATTTGCTATTTTAGCGAAGTTGCTAAATGTTTTTATCTCAAGAAAATGCTAAAAAACTATTTAAAAATGTTGCTGTTTGCTGATGATGGTAATATTTTCTGCTCTGGTGATGATTTGCTGGCTTCACCTTATTTAAGCTATTGTGCAGAGGTCTGGGGCAATAACTACAAAAGTACATCACATCCACTGTTATTATTTATTTATTTATTTTAAAGGCAGTAATGATCATTTACAATTCAGGTTATAAGGACTTTATAAATTGACTATTTTTAAAGATTAAATGATTAAAATTTGTAGATCTTGTGAAATTCTGGACAGCACTTTTTTTTTTTTTTTGAAGAGCAAAACATAATCAGCTACCAGGAAATTTTCAAAGCATTTTTTTTCTGAGAGAATGAAGTTATAATTTATGGGGTTTTTGCAACTTCAAAACTGAAGGTGTATACTACCAGGAAAAGTTCTAGTTTGAGTGTGTGGAGTCAGACAGTTAAAGGTTGAATCAGTGTCCAAACATGAAGCAGGTCAAAAAGAGAGGTATGGTATGGATATGGTCCTCAAGAGATGTAAAGAAGGGGACAATGTTGAATTTCAGTGAATGTCTCTGGTTGTTACTTTGTGCTTATTTGGATTTTGTAATTAACATTCCCTAAGTGGAGTTACTTGGCTTTCATGTGCAGATGTGAACCTATGGAGTTGTAAATATAAAGATGATCAGATTATTATTTTGTGTATTTCATTTTGTTTATATTCTGTGTTATTGGAAGTGTTTATAATGTTGTTGAGGTTTATAACAATAATTAAGTTGGTTAAATAGTATCTTATGAAGGAAGAATGTGATTAAATAAGTGTGCACTTCTTCCCACTTATTTCAGATAAGTAAACTGAGTCAAAAAAAAGAGGAGCAGTATTGTACTGTGTTTTGCTTCATTTTTCTTCTTTTGCCGTTGTTTTCCTACATAATTACGTAATCAAACAATCCAAACAAATCAACAAAACAATTCAAGGCAGTACTTTTTCCTAAGCTACTTGGGAGAGCTAACCACAGCAATGTTCACATATGTTGATACTGGGTGTTTACTCTCCGTAGCAAGGCGTAGATACAAGTTTTATTGGGAGGGGTTGTTAATAAATATTCTTCTTGTCCCAGGGACCTTCTGAAACAGTTCACTACCATGGAGTTAATGCGCTGGGCCTCCTTGGTGGAGGATTATGGGAAAGAGCTGAGAGACGGATCACCCAACAGCCCTGCAACAGATGTCTTCTCTTATACAGAGGAAGGGGAGAAAAGGTGGAAGGACCTGAAGAATAGAGTGGTCGAGCATGTAAGTCCTATTGTCGAGAGCAGGGGCTTCTCACTTGGAGTTTGAACACACAACTGTGACACTTTGTTAGACTTGTTTTAGTTTTGACGGTTTTCTGAGTGCTTTCTTAGTTTTAAACTTGTCAGTGGGTGACATGTTTTCCCCTCGTTTTTTACTAAAGTAAAGTAGTTGGCAGGACCATTCAAAACCTTTTTTTCTTATAATGATCAAGAGACTGAGTTCAATTTAAATAGATACAAGGACTAATCCCAAAAGGTTGATTCTCTTCATCTGGACGTAGCGTTTTCAGTGGGAGAAACATTTTGTCACTCATCCAAGTGACTTATTCAGTCTCAGCTGACTGCAGGTTTCCCCAGCCTTATAAACACTACATTTGCACAATGACTGAATTTAACCCACTGAATGAACAATGGGCTGTGAGGTCAGTTCCTTGATCATTAATATGTAATAGGACTAAATGGAACACAATTGGACATACAATAGAAATACAATGGAGGCAACTGAGATAAAGATGACTCTGAAGCTTTATGCAGATTGAGTGGATAAACTGTCTGGCTCTTATATTTAGGTACATTGTATGTGCACTGATAACCGTGATATGATTTTCACGTGTTTTCTGCTGTCCCCAGAACATCCGAATAATGGCCAAATATTACACGAGAATCACAATGAAAAGGATGGCTAACCTTCTTGACCTCTCTGTTGATGTAAGTAAAACAATATAGCTAAATAACTCATTTAAATGTAGTTTTTGAGTGTAACTCGGAACTGCCGAGTTACACTCAAAAACTATAAATAAGAGGCACTAACCCAGTTCTCTCTCTCTCGTTAAATACTTTATCAGGAGTCGGAGGAGTTCCTCTCCAGCCTAGTTGTAAACAAGACCATCTACGCCAAGGTTGACCGGCTGGCTGGCATCATCAACTTTCAGCGGCCCAAAGACCCCAATGACCTGCTCAACGACTGGTCACACAAACTCAACTCACTTATGTCTCTGGTCAACAAGACCACACATCTCATTGCCAAGGAGGAAATGATTCATAATCTGCAGTGAAACAAGAACAAAGTGCTTTATTTTATGTTTTGATTCATATTTTGTTTTTCCTTCTGTGGAAATGTTTTTGACTACACAGTATAATGGCAGCCTGTGAAAGCAATCTAATTCCAATGTGATAGAATTAGCAAAAAAAAGTCTTCAACACACATGAACATGCAAACACTTATCCTTTGCATCTCACTCTGGACTGGATATTCAAAGTGTTACACATTGCCATTTGATGTAATATATACAGTAGTTTAGCCTCTGTTTCTTTATAAAAACCTGGTTTTCAATGTACATCTAGCAATGTAAACAATAAACTTCTGACATTTGGTTAACAGTTATATATGTAGGTGTTATTGTAGAATGACTTACATTGATTCTATTATGACAAACCATGAAAACATGAGTGCATAGTAGGTGATAAAAGGATTAATGTGAAAAACACCAAGGGCGTACAGCGCACAAAGTTCAATGAATAATATGTGCCGATGCTTTAATTACAATGGGTTATCCAGATTGCAGATCCCTCTCTTCACTTTGATTTTAATTTCCACGGGGCCCAAAATGAAATGTTTGACACATTCATACACCACGTAAAAAGATTTTTTCCACCAGCAGATATATTGACAAAGAAATTGTTGGCATCCAGTTGTGCACCAGTAAACACCACAGTAGGCATTTTGAGTGGTAATAGCACAAAAGCACAGGTAGAACTAATGACATTAAATGTGGCTCGGGATAATAAAATGTCAGGGGTGCCATAACAATGAGCTAGCATGCATAATAGCAGAATACTGGAACTTCTTATTTGAATGGAAAACTGCTTTTAATCATAGCAATTACCTCTGTGCTTTACTTACTATGTGTATGTGCCCTCATTTCTTGGCTTATGAGTGCAGAAAATACAATTTTAACTAGCTCAATTATATTTTCCCTCTTTTTTTATGTCCACAATGTAATGTGGCAAGTCAACATAAAGATTCAAATGTTATTATTGTGGAAATTTTCAATACATCACAGTTTAATCTTACACACACCACTTATTGTTGTGTGTGTGGTCATTTCGGGTTTTTTAAATATGTTCTATGAAGCAAATGGATTAATTTTGGTCACCTCGAGGACTTGATTGGATTTATTAGAAACACCTCATCTGTGTCACAAAATCGGCTCATATCATTGTACATCCCTGAGAGTTATAAAAGGCTTGACTGGATGGATGAGGAAAAATACCTTTAGGTTAAGGGAAGATAAGTGACGTTCCTAAAATGTCATAAACTCAAAATGCTTTTTAGTTTTATACTAAATTTTTTAGTTTAATAAACATAATTTGATGCAGATTTCTTTTTTAAACCGTAATGCTACATTTCAGATTTTATATTTTCAGACATCCATCCATCCATCCATCCATTCGCTTCCGCTTATCCTTTTCAGGGTCGCGGGGGGCGCTGGAGCCTATCCCAGCTATTTTCAGACATATAGGAGTCAATCCTACAGTTGTAGAACATTGTCTGTCCCACTCATGAATTTGAAAATATCTATAAGCTATTAAAACATGTATTTGGGGGTTAATTATATCTGTCCTGGGACAAAATGTAAACCTAGTTGTTGATAAAGTGGTTCCAAAATTATTATTTAAAATATAAAATAACTCTTGAGAAACCCCTCCCCCAAAAGAAAATGGCATTTTTCTCTTATCACAACTTCTTAATAACCGAATTGCATGTCAAATACAACAATTAAAATGTTATAAACGCACTTTTTTGTTTTCATTTTGTTGGCATGTGTGTTACAATTGTTAAACAACTTTTTAAAACACCAACATACTTTAAAGAAGAGTGATTGTATCCCAGGTCATTTGTTCAACTATGCCCATTTAGCCTGGAAAAGGAAAAGATAAAGTAGTTAGAAGGCGACAAAAAGGAAGTAATAAAGTAATATGAACAAGTCCTGTGATAATATTATGGATAGTCCAAAGGTCAGTTCTCTTTGGCAAATTTTGTATTTTTCCAATCTTTTCTGACTAGACTGTATCACTCTAACCAATGCAGCACTGTTACCTGTATTACAAAAAGAAGATAAATTAATTTTGGTGTTTCCTTCCTTTTTTAAATATATATATTCACAATCATTCATGACTGTTGCAGTCCATTATGTTACTCAATTCAATATATACTCAATATATATATAGATATATATCTATATATGTGTGTGTGTGTAATAAACTTTCTAAATATATTAAAAGTATATAAAATATTCTCATTATTATTATTATTAAATGTGTGAACAGTGTATTTGAGATAAATACTGAAATTAAATGAAAACGTTGGGGAACGTAGATTTCAAAAGTTGCTTAAATGAATATAAATTAAGTCTTAAGAATGTATATTATATGCTATAAAATATGCTTTTTCATATTCCAGAGTATTGGTGTGAGCTGTACCAAGCATAGCACACAGCAACTTAAATGTCACATAAAAGTGTACTTTTGATACCTGAGGTGGATAAATCTATATTTTTGATGTTTTTTTAAAATGTGTTTTTCTTAGAAACATAACAGAGAATTATGAAATAAAAGACCAGTTTTAAAAAACGATTCCTAAATTGTGCTCTAACTGCAGAATGACCCGTAGACTAACTTTACTTGAATTTTAGTCCCACGTGTGTGCTTACAAGGAATAAAACGAACTACTATGACAAAAAGGATGCTTGTCATCACGGGCCATATAGACGCGCACGCAAACACACGTTTCGGTCCCCTCAACCTTCAGATCTGTACATCCCACTATGCTTTGCGATGACGGTCTGACAAGTGGATCCAAGATGGCGTAGAAAGTAAAGCTAGGTAAGTGTTGACTTCCCATTTTCAGCCCTTTCAGTTGTCTTTTTCATCTCAAAGGCACTGCCACGAAACCCCACCATAAATCATTAGGATAATGGCGAATGCTTTGAGTTTATGCACGAATAACAACACGATGTCATACCAGTTATATGCGTCCAAACACCGTGGCAAAATCACAGGCCCGAACCCGTTTTGTTTCGGCGAACCTAGCTAGCTAGCCCGCTAACATTAACAAACCAGACAGCCATTCTTGTTGTGAGCTTCCCAGTTTGGTTCCAAGAAAGGCCGTGTTTTGGCTAGCAGGCTAACTGCTAGCTACGCATACTCTATTTAGTGGCAACACTGTGTGCCCTGTGCAAAGGCGAGCGATAAGTTGACCAACACTTTGAGTGGGGACATTTTTTTTTGTTTTTTTGTTTTTTTGCAAGGCTTTGTGACGCTGCCGTCATCGCTCTTACTTGCAGCAGTCATGACAAGTTTGCTGGACAAACAATAGCTATAACTAACTACTGAAAGGCAGATCATGTCCACTCCAGTGTATTTGGTATTTAGTGTATGCACTCTTGCTGCCTCCTGCCAGTTAAGCTTAGGGAAATAAGTTTTTACAGCCGTATTTTGCACACGTTGCTGCTGACGATACTGTCAAGCCAAATAACGTTATCTGAGGACAACGGAGACAGTCGCGGTTGCTCTACAACTATTTTCCGTTATAAATATTAGCGTTTTCTTCCACTGTATATTGTAATCGTGGAGTCCCACGACTGAACACGAAAAATAAGACAGCTGCCCACCCGCTGCATCCCGCCAAACTATTTTTCGTTGCACCAGTGAAGTGCCAAGCACTAATATTAGGTAACGGATATCCCCACAGTAACAAATAGGGCTGTGAATCGCTACATTGGTTTTAAACTAACCCTACTTGATCGTAGCAAGCACTGTGTCGTGCATCTCTTTTGTTTTTTTGTTCTACAATTCTGTTGTTCATCTTCCCATAAGCCATCATTCTCTGGTCAAGCAACTTTTAACTCTCAACTACTTTTGGATGATTACATGTTTTTTCCTTAGTCTTAAGACTATTTTAATTATTATATTTGCAGAAAGTTGTTTTACAAATACAAACAGCTACTTTAAATTCAAATCCTAGAAGTTATTTTAAGATTTTCTGACATTGTGGATGAACCATTTTTATGCAAAATGCTCCAGACAATGTGTGATGACGAGGTGTGGCAAAATTGGTTAGTTTCATGTCTGCATGATGACAAAAAACTAGTTATACTAATCAAAAATGCATCTGTATTTTTTTATTTTATTTTATTTTTAAAGGAAGCGTTCACACCACGAGTTTACTTTTTGAAGATCAGCAGACCTATAATGTGTCATATTCCTAAATGAAAAGGCAAAGAATTAGCTGCTTATGGTCCCCTCCCTGCTTGGTTAGCTTATTTTTTTCTGACTCATGGAATATCTGTCCAGGCCAATGGTGACGATTGTGGTCTTTTTAGCGTTAAAATTAATATAAGTGCAATGACTGCATTATTTGCTTCACATGTGCTTTTTGCGACAGTGAAAAAAATCCTTCAAATACATTATTGTGTGTCATGTGTATTACCATGTACTGCACATAAGCTGAAAGACTTGTCTCTCTATGGTCCTAAGAGACATGTTGAGCCAGAGCAGCTATTACTAACGTAGCTGTATGTTAGTAGATGTTGAAGAAGTGTCTCAAACACTGTTACAGGGTTAACAAACTCCCCCACTGCACCCACCGCCTCTTGCATGATTGATTTTGATTTTGAAAATATTTTTTTAACAATGTGTGAAATGTCAAATCCTTTTGTTTAATGTCTTCATCATGCGATGCAGGTATAAATTGCAATTTCACAGCTAGCATATAGTAATTTGGTGCCTCCTCTCTCTCTTTCAAGGACACCCTGTTCCAAATATGCCTAAAATTACTGTGCTGTAGGTGACAGCTTCCCTGTTCCTCTGAGGTAGTCAGAATCAAAATCTAAATTCCATACTGTGGTGAGTGCTTGGATTGAAATTGAGCATCAGCTAACTGCTGAAACTCCGTTTGCTTTGCACATAGCTATAATAGGGGCTTTTAGTGTAGTATTTTTGTGACAAAAGCTCTTTATCTGCCTTCCTGAGATAAGTTGCAGTTCTGGTGTTGAAACCAGTGTGGTTGGAAACCGGGCCAGAAGTTGCTAGGCTGTTATCCAAGGCTAAGCATTTGAGGCTTTGGCGTTTGACAGGAGTTCACAGTGTACCCTCCCTATCCTGGAAAAAAAAAAAGCCACTTTCTTGTTTCTTACATGTTGTTGTATAAGATATTAATTAGAAGTTGCTAGAAAAACTACTGGTACCATTACACTCCTAGTCCCAAAATACGCAAGTCTCAGCAGGACAGATTGTGATGAGGTTTTATCTGAAACATTGTAAAAATAAAAGTACTGCTAGAAATTCAACATAAAGGTTATATTGACTTTTCCTCTGCATACTGTCCAGCATGTCCACTATCTTGTCTCAGCAATGCCCCTTTATTCTGGATGATCAGTTATGCCCATTATGAGTCAGTTGACACCAGACAGCTGACTCTACTACTGACTTCAGAGCTTGATCATAAAGAGGAATGTCTCTTATATTGCTTAAGACATCTCACATGACTACATCTTTCTCTGCTCTTTGCACATGTATTTCAATTTACACTGTGTAAGCACAGGCGGAGGTTGAGGTATGTTAGAAACACTCCAAGGAGTCTTATCCTCTGTTCTTGTTGATTTATGGCAAACATCAGTTACATGAGAACTTGACTTTTGCTTGTTGCCACTGTAAAATGACATTTTACTGTAGAAAACCTTTTTAAAAAAAACAAAAACAAACTTGTTCCAAATCAAAAGCCACAATATATAATTTATTATTAAAGTGAACATAATTTAATAATTTATGACTGTGACGTTATGTGGAGGGGAAAAAAAACATTTACTTTATTTAAAAATAATGTTCTGTGTCAACTACATGTACAAGTAAAAGCAAATAAAAATGACCTATCAAATCGGGAGTTCATTGGAAGCAACAGACTATCTTACCCAAATAGCTGAATTCAGTTTTCAGTGGAAAGTTAGGCAGCTGATGTTGGCTGCGTTTTACATATTGTTTGACAATAATCAGGATGACAATTTCCGAGAGGTTGGAGAAAAAGAAAATTGTTATCTTTTGTCTAGCCCTGTTTTTTTTTTTTTTTTTTTCTTTTCTTTTTTTTAAGTGTTCTTATTTTTGTGCCGTTTGTGTTTTATTTGTAGACGGTTTGTCCCTAAGTCATGGCGGACAGGAGAGCGGAGAAGTCATGTGAAGAAGCCAGTAGATCGTTAGCCAGGCGGGAGTACGAGGCGGCAGTCAGCCATAGCACGGATGCCCTGGTGGTCCTTGCACCCCAACCCCCATCCTCCAGCAACCCCATCCCGCTGAGCCCTCCATCTCTTGTCGCCGCCGCCGGACCCCTCCGCAGCCGTGCCCTGCTCTACCGAATTGCTGCCTTCTTGCAGCTGGTGAGGACACGGCTGATTTTTACAACTATTTAACATCCCCCAAAATCACAATGTAGAGACAGAACTCATTAACAATAATAATGTGAAATATAAAATTATCATCTAATACTCATCTTGAAATTATTACATTACATTGAAATAACTGACCATTGTCCTTTGAATCAACCTTTGTGAAATGAAGAGAAGATTAAAAATGAGGAAACAGAAGTTTCTTCCAGGGTACTGTTAGGTCATCTTTGCTGAAGACTAAAATTAGACCTGTTGCTTGAGGCTGAAGATTATGGAAACTACTTAAGTCTTATAAGTCTGATAATGTGAGGAAGTATCACCAAGTATTCTCATTTGTAAAGGTCATAAATTTTCTCCCCCATTTCTGCCAACAGAAAAATTATGATGAAGCAGATGAAGACTGCAAACATGGTGAGTGGCAACTCAAATTGTAAACAGTGCTGATACTGTAAGTTCATGTAGTGTAATAGGTAATTTTGTACCTGTGGTAGAAGTTTCACCATGTCCTGACATGTTAATTTTGCATCTACTGTAAGTGTTATAGCTGAAAAACAGAAGAAAATAAATGTTTAGGTCTGCACTCAGGTGATGCCCGGGGTCAAAGATAGTGTCCCAGTGTTGTCAAGTGAGTCGTTTACTGCAGTAAACCTGGGGCATTGCTGAAGCTTGCGGCATAGAAAAGTATATGGTACAATGTTGCCTCTTTCAGCCTGTATGAAAATACAAGCCCTGATAATCCTAAAATGTCATGTTTTCATTGAACTTTTCAGAAAATCAAATCAGTCCCTTTCACTCTTTTTCTAGAGAGCAGGCATGCAGACTTATCACATACAGAACATTGAAAAATATCTTAACTGACTGAACTGAATTTATTCTTTCCATACCCACTCCTCTTTCCTCTTCATCTTGTGATAGTCCTGGCCGAAGAAATTGCCAGGGGAGATGGTTCACTACAGGCGAACTTGCGCTCCATGCTGTTGGATGGCAGCCTGCAGGAGGTGGCCAGCATCCTGTCTAAAGCCTTGTATGGAGAGCCAATGGTATGATTAATGTATCTATAAATCGCATTCAAAAGTACTGTCAGACTACACATTGGTAGCTAGAAGGGTATTTAAAGTGCAGTGCCTACCATTGCCAATGTTCTACAGTTTTAGAATAATAATAATAATAATAATAATAATTCAGGCAATGTTTTTATTATGATTTTTGAAGCAGCTGTCAAAAGTTAGATGGTTTTGGTTTCCACTGGCCATTGTTAGATCATACATTGTTTAATTTTTTTTTCTCAACAAATTACATGTATGTTAGTACAGATTTTAAACTTGAATATTCATTTAGATCTGATGTGGGATTTTAAATGTTACCCTATATTTTGGATTAGGAATGTAATAGGCACTTCCTATGTATAATGAAATTCTGAGGGGTTCATGGTCTATATAGAGCAGTGTTAAGCAGAAAGGCAGTTAAACTGTAAAATTACACAATATTACAAAGATGAAATAAAGATCGATTAAATATTTTAATAAAAATGCACTTCTAATCACTACTTATTTAGCAGATATTTTCTGAGACCTTAAACATTCAGAAAAATCTTCATATAGCGGTGGATAAAGTCACTACCAGGAAGTGCAAATAAGCGATGAATCAAACAAGAGTTTTATTTGGCAAATAATTCACTAAGAAAGTGAATTGCTAAGTACCCTAGCTGTAAGGAAGCCATAAATGCATGAGCCAAAGGCTTATTTGCGCTTTTCGATACTATAATTTGTGACTTGTTGCCAGCAAACTCCAGGTTACATCGCACATACATTTCACATTCCACTGATCTAATATGGAAACCTTTGTAGTGCATACTGTAATGATGATGAAGATCAATTTTGCATGTTATTGTTAAAAAATGACTACTAATAAAAAGGACTAAAGTAGTTGTTTTCTTTCTCAACAGAATGGTATTGTTGCAAAAGACCTGAGCAGATTAAAAATGCTCTTCTCTGAAATAGAGGTACGTGCCTATTGTTCGTCATGCTCCTTTGTTCCAGTCATGTGGTGTTTGGTTTTTACAGGGAATTCTTCAATGCTTGTAGATGGAAATAATTAAGATTTGGTTATAGCCAAAGTATCTGTTGTTTATTTGTTCCCGTGCAATATGTTTAATGCCTAAGCTGATTGCATGGCGCTCGAGCTGTTTTTACACATGAACAGAGGATAACCTCAGGAAAGTCAGATCGGAACATTGTCCAAAGTTGCCCTTTCTCACATTTAATGATGGATCCAACAATCTGTGACATTTGCATGCAAATATGCACCTCCATTGGGTAATGCCTGGAAAAGTTAAGGGCATGCATGTATCTCAAGTTACTAGTTGACATATTAGAAATAATCTACGCACCACCTCCAAGCTCCTCATTCTGCCCCCCTCTCTGTCAGGCTGTAAAAGGAGACATGGCACCAGAATACACAGATGACCAGGATGAAGGTAAGCAAATGTGTACCATGACAAAAAAAATCACATTAATGTTGTTTTGTTTTTTCCCCTCTGCTTATCTTGACTGGTGGTGCAATATGATTATAAGCTTCTGGCTGAAATGGACCTGTGTGCCACTGTAAATGCCTGAGTGTGTTTTTAAGGATGAAAATACTGTATGGAAAATATGAACGCACATCTTCATTTAGATTATGAAATTCCAGCTCCGATTATGCTTGAGTTTAAAGGCAGATCTTCTTCACAGTTTTAAGTATTTAGGCTGTGATTTGTAGCTGTCCATCTCTCTCATACATACTGAAGGACAACAGACAAACTTAAAAATAAAAAGAACTGGCAGTGTTTAAAATTAAACATAAATGTCTCTTAATAGAAGACCAGCTTGTTTTTAAAAATTGAAAATTTTAAAAGCTAAACTGCAACAGCCAACAAGGCGACATCCAGCAGTAGCAACAATCCCAGCATAATTTCTCTAGAAATTGTATAATCTAGTTAGCATTAATGGTTATACTTTTCTCAGTCTTACATTGACCACCCTGCTCATATATTGACAGAGGTCCAAGATGGCTGGCGGTTCCGACCACCTCCAAGAGGAGTCACGAGCAGTGAGGAGTACACCCTTTGTAAAAGGTAATACAAATTGTATGGTTATTTGTAAGAAGTGAGGAATATCTGTAAATTTGTATATCTTTTGATGTGTTACTGGGGTTATAAAAGCAAATACATGTAACAAATTGTAAGGAAGAATTTATGATTGGTAGGGCATAAATGGGAAGAAAAAGTACTGACTATTAGTTACTAAATAGTGGAAATGAGGTGGGATTATATAAGATTATATATGCTTCTTCCTACTCCTTTTTGAGCGTCAGTTGTAAGTTATTTATAATTATTACTGTTTTGTTCTAATTTTGTTTTGCTTTCTTTTTTCTCTTTAGTGTTATACTATTTTAACATGTTCAAAATAAAGATACAGTACAAATACAAATGTATCTCACACTAAATGTTGCAAGGAAAAATATGCCATGACTTACGCTTATGTTTATGCAACTAACGGGCATTTGATGTCATCACACTGAGACTTCAGAATTTGTGATTGTAGTTCTGTGAATTTTCATTTTTGAACTCTTTACACCAAAGGGGTCTCCTTTACAAACAATAATATATTTTAGATTTTTGTGGTTGATAATGGTTTGTATAAAATTAACCAAAATTGTACAAGAGGGGTGGGATGAGGTGGGATGTGCCTTTTTGAGTCTGCACAACTTAAAAGGTAGAGGAGATGGGCACATGACATTTTTAACTACATTGTGTCACAGTCAATGTACCAACTATTTTTAAATGTTATACTTTTAAACAACCAGCATCACAAAACACAACGAGAAAGCATAATATAAATTGGGAACAAGAACCGTTGAGTATTCTGAAACATTTTATGAAGTAAAACAGTTGCTTGAACTAACATGGACCCACCTGAGCATACTTTTTATTTCCCTTTAGGTACTTGGAGCAGGGCCTGTGTCGGTATGGGGCCCAGTGTACATCAGCTCATTCGCAGGAGGAGCTTATGGAGTGGCAGAAGCGCTATGCTTCACGCCTCATCCGCCTCAAACAACAGCAGGAGAGTAAACACTTCACCGAAAACTACATGGAGACCTTAATAGAGAAGTGGATGAACTCCCTTTCTCCAGAGAAAGTGGTAAGTGACATTGTAGTTCATGCAAACTCAAAAGTGGCACAGTGAGATAAAAGTGAAAACACTGTGCAAACATGAATGTGTTCACTGCTATTTGAAACCATTCTAACATGTGTTCTGATTAAAAGCCTCTGCAATTTCTATATATATCTACTATATAAATCTCTCAAATATAAATGTAAATCTCTCAAATTTACTACACATTTCCAGCATAGGTCCTTATTTACATATGCATCCACACAAAAGCTTTGAATATCCTAATGGAGGGTTGTTTTTTTTTGTTTGTTTGTTTTTTTTTTTTCTTTTTGCCCCCATTGGGTATAAACACAGCTATTAACAGATATGTGACCCTCTAGTTCACTTCTTAAGTCTGTTTTATTACGGAAAACACTCAAATACCTCCACTACATTTAAGATATTTTAGAAGAACAATGCATCAAAGATTATGTTTTCTTTAGGAGTGTCAGTGTTGAGCACATACTCACAAGCCTTTAATATTATTTGGCACTCTGTGTCTAGCTCTTAATTAATGTGTGCTTACAGTTAGGGATACCTAACTTTTGCTTTCATTAATATTTGATGCGTAAATTAACTTGGCTTGCAAAAATATTGGCTAACCGTTGACCTGTAAATGGTTTATGAATAAATAAGCTGTGATGGTATGTAACTAACCATGGTATTTTATTTCTTCTAGCTAAGTGACTGTTTAGAAGGAGTGAATGTAGAGACCACCTCTAGCCTGTCTGTCACCGTCACCACCAAAAAATCCTCCCACTCCTGGGTCTTCTCCTTGTTGTGCAAGGTAGGATGAAGCATTGAGTGTTTGATCATTTGTCATTGTGGAGGAGGAACATGAGGGCCGTATGTGGTGATGTGTTAAGCACAATGTTAAGTTACATTTTGTTTATTTATCAACATTAATTCATTTTCAGTTGAATGTGACAGTTCTTCCACCATTTGATGTCATTAACAGTTGCACTGGTTACTCTCTGCTCTTTTTTTTCACTCTGTGTGTGTTTAAAAGGACAAAAGAATCACATTGTGTTGTTACAATTATCCCAAAACCCATAGTCTGTGCTCCTTGGATACTTGGTATATTAACCATCTGTTAATTTTGTGAAAGTCCTGATTATCTTCCCATTGCTCTGTACAGCCACCTAGAAAGCTGTACCGGATTGCTCTCCTCTATGATGCCCACCGACCACACTTCTTCATCACAGGCGTGTCAGCTGGAGAGCGGCTCCAAGGTGTTCCCAAAGGCTGCCAAGAGTGGACTCCAGGGGAGGAGACAGCAGGTGGGTCATAAATTTTATGTTGTGTTGTGTTGTGTTGTGTTGTGTTATGGTCAAACATGAGCTATCAGGGGATTTTTATTTTCAAATGTATTTTTCCAGCTTCATAAGGTTTCTGATTCCATTTTGTCTGTATAAATTATATGTGTCAAACTTGTATGTTTCATATAATCAAAAAATGTTAATGTTAGACAAGGATAACCCAAGTAAATACAAAATGCTGATTTTTTTTTTCTCTTTTCTTTTTAAATGATGATTTTAATTATTTTAAATGATGGTTTCAATTATTAAGGTAAAAATGGCCAACCAAACTCACCTGGTCCTGTGTGGAAAAGTTCCAAGGCGAAAATCACTGCTGACCAAACCCCCCCGTTGCGGTT